>NC_082618.1:8651189-8966658 GCF_030936135.1 Gavia stellata
AACGAGGCCAAGAATTTCAAGCTACCTTCTAGATGAAGTGCATGCTTAAAAATTTAAGTTTTTTAGAACAAAACTTCTGATACATTCTTAACTTGGCCAGCAAATTAGCCCGTGTGTTAGTTTGTCAACAAGGCTATGTCCTGAAGTCTGAAGTTTGGTTTCAGACATGCTATATATGTCTCCTCAGATAGTCTTTCTGCTATCTCTTTTCATTCTTTCAGGGCAGGAAAATGTTCAATTTTATGATGTCTGGTAGCTTGTTGATTTCCAAAATTAATTGTTGGGTACAACAAAGGTATATGGACCGAATACAGCACCAGCTGCAAAGCTTTGGCACCAGGAGACACTGAGCCTGTCCAATTCGTTGATTGCCAAAGCAATTGCTATTTCTGGGTTTACACATAGTGGCTGAAGCTGAAGTTTTTACCACAAACTGTTGAATGAAGTAGGTGGGGGTAAGGGGACTATAAAGGTTGCTTCTTTTGATTGATGATTTGCATCTCTTCTGCAGGTGGGAGATGCATTCAAAAAACCAAAGGCCCTAAATGAATTGCGGCTAATTGCATCTGGTCCAGATGACACTAATGTATTTCAGGTGACCAATTATTCAGCATTAGATGGGCTGCTTTCAACCCTGCAGCAGAGTATTATTGGTATAGAAGGTAAACAGCAATCTTTCTATTTCATTAGTACCTTTTGAGAAATAAGGAGAAAGTGGCTTACCCTGTTTCTATTGCATCCTCAGGTACGCAGGGTGATGCTCTGGAATATGAGCTTGCGCAAGCTGGTTTCAACGTGCAGATCTTGGATAAGGTAAGTATTCTGCATTTAACCCTGCTAAATGGTTGTACGCTGTGCTGCTGCTTCGATACTTGTAAGGATTCAGGAGGCCTCCCACAAGAAACTATGGTGATACAAAAGCATGAGATCCATGTAGTCAAATCTCCTTTGCAAATCACTGCTTCCTTTGAATGTGTCAGATAAGCAAAAATATGACTTTTATATAGTCAGTCAGTACTGAATTTTATTTTAGGATGGGATTTATCTCATTTGACCACTGTTCTAACCACTGGATGCTTTTTATTCCACTGGGCAAAAGAGCTATCTCCAGTTGACAGCTTTGATTTTGCTGGCATTCACATCTCCAATGGACAAATCAGGGGCTCTGCCATGTTGCAAATAAAATAACTCTGCTCTTTTGGAATCCTCTGGCTTAAAACCTTGGTCCACCCAGGACAACAATGGGAGGGGGAAATAGTGAATGCTGAGAAGACTAATGAACGTTCAGCAGCCTTGGCTGCGAGGACAACACTGATCCAGTTCTGCAAAAAGCTCATGTAGTGAGCTGGGAGATGTGCAGCAGCTTCTCTGATGCTGGGCAGTCACCTTGTCTTTCTTCAATATCTGGCAGGAGCTGGTAGAACTGCCCAAGCTACAGGGTCCAGGAAAGAGTGCAGGACTTCTAAGCCAGAGAACATTGCTCCTTACTAAACTGCTTTGCAGAGTGCTAGAGGCAATTGCCCTGTGTTCATCTCTTCTAATTTGCAGTATGTTACTTCTGCAGCAAGTCTTAATGTTTGGTGCGGTGGGGGCCTTTGACTGGTCTGGTGGAATTCTGCTGTATGATCTGGCAACCAAGACCGCTGTTTTCCTGAATGAATCTAAAGAAGAAGCCAAAAAAGCAAAATACAGTTACCTAGGTAATGAGCTTACCCCTCTCTGAGATCAAATGACAACCTGACTGCAGTTTTGCTTTGTCTGTTTGTGTTCAGTACGGTCTGCCCACACTGACAGCATTTACCTGAAGAAGGCCACCTTCTGCAGCATCTTACTGGTTTTGGGGTATTTTCTCTAGCAGGGAGTGAGATTCTGATGAAAACAGTCTGTCTCTTTATTGTTGGGAAGATACGACTTGTTTTCTCTTACAAGTTATGATGCCTTGTGGTATTATTCTGTTAACACACGCCCTTTGGTTTTACTGTGTAAGAATACTTGCAATGAAGGGCATTTTTGAGAGCTGATAAGGATAAATATTTCACTTATTGTGAGTGTCTGGAGAAGAAATAGCTTGTGAATCAATACTGTTCTTGGCTTGCTGACAAATAAAGCCTTGCTTATTCACCCCAGTGCTCTGTGGCCTCATGAGCCCTGTATCTCCTGACTGTAGCCTTGGCCATAAAGTCTTACCAGGTAATATGAGGTGCTGTGGACCGCTTGTGTCAGGATAACTCTTCTCCCATTACCTCCCTGTTACAGAAGCTCCATAACAGATCTCTTCTTGCTTTCTATACAGAGTATAGAATTTTGTTCACTTCTGTGAAGGGTGATAAACCTTCCAGCTTGCAGACATAATAATTAAAAAAAAAAAAGTATGTATGTGTGTATGTTGGATAATCACTCAGGAACTGTGACAAATGCTAAGAAAAGTCATCAAGAGTTCAAGCATGTTTTTCAGAGCAATAATTTATTCAGTTACCCAACAAGCTACTAAGAGAGGAAAACCTCAGCTTTGCTGGCTTTTCTCTCAGAAAAGTTACCTGCTGTTTCCTAATTAATATTTTAATGAGATGGTCTGTAATGAAAACAGACCACAACTAGACATGTTGCGAACTCTTGGATCTCATTGAATATGTAGATCCATGTCTCAGTCCAAACTCTGTGGGCTTTTTCCGCCAGGCGAAGAGTATGGTACTGATAATGTATGCTATTTTCGCTCCTTGTGTGAATGCACCAGGATACAGTGTGGCAGTGGTACGCACAGAGTACGGACCCTTGTATGTGGCTGGAGCTCCACGGCACAGCATGAGAGGGAAGGTGTTGGTGTTTCAGGACGGCCGTTTAAAACAAACCCTGCAAGGAGAACAGGTACTGTGCTTCACTCATCCAGGGGCAGCCAGGTCAGTGGGGGTTAGGTGGGCCGCACACATCTCGTTTGCTGAAACAGCGGCTGCATTTTCTCCTCCAGACACACTTACACCCTTACACAGGCATCCGATTTAGCCAGATGTGGATTACATGATCTTTGTTCACTCCATAATGCTTTGGGAACATCAGAAGAAATAATGAAATTTGGAAAAAGACTGGGAAAAAAATTAGCTAAATGGGGCGTACTATATTTATGTTCTGTTCTCATGGTTCACGGGGAAAGAGGTCATCGACTGTGGTATTCTTTTTCCTCTGTCAAATTGTTGAATAATGATTTTGTTACTGCTAAACTGGTTACAGGATCTGTCCCAGAGGATGGCTGTAATAAAATAAATAATAGGAAATGATCCACATATAAGTAGATATGTGATGTTTTGTTCTAAAAATTGCCTTACTGCTGCAAAGGACACTAATTCTACAAAGCTATATATAGAGAATTCCAGTGAAAGAGCTGCTTGTCTTTTTCTGGAGCACAGGTTGGATCTTATTTTGGATCTGAGCTCTGCCCACTTG
The DNA here is from genome assembly GCF_030936135.1 of Gavia stellata. Taxonomy (NCBI): domain Eukaryota; kingdom Metazoa; phylum Chordata; class Aves; order Gaviiformes; family Gaviidae; genus Gavia; species Gavia stellata. The sequence goes on from NC_082618.1 coordinate 8,654,628, forward strand.
ATGTGAACCGTGATGGCATGACAGATCTTCTCCTCGTTGGAGCTCCATTTTATCACATTCGAGGGGAAGAAGGAAGGGTTTACGTCTATCGCCTGGAGACAGAGGTAAAAACACTGGTAGCGTAAACACTCCATGTTGGGGATTTTCCAACCATGCCTAAGTAGTGACAAATAAAACATTCCTCCTTTGTGCTCTCACTGAATGTGCTCTCCCTGTATGGTAGAGGACCGCAGGCTGAAGCCAGCGGTCCTGTCTTAGTCATTAGAATATAAAAGAGAAATAACTAAAGAAATAAAACCATTCTGTACCTAAGGTATGCTCTCATTACAGTGAGATAGAATCGTGTCTTCGCCCTGTACATAGGCAATTTGTTGGTGCAGACCTTGCTCTGCCAAGCAGTGTTCTTTGCAATGCTTGCAATAAACGTGTGCATGGGTAGCAGCTAATACTTTGCTTCCCGGGACTTGTAGAAAACAAAATGTTTTGTAGGCCTACCTACAATATACAGGATATAAGTTAATTGCGTCATTTTGAATGAGAAGTGAACTTTAACAGCAGACCAGGAGAAAACCCTCTTTGGTGCACTGCTAAAATTTGCTCAGGGCACGTACGTGATGGTTGGAAGCAGAAAAAAAGAGTCCAGGCATATGTTAGAATTCAAATAACGTACACCCTCTTGTGGCTTATTTCTGTAATAGGGTGGAGAAGATGGGATGGTTTCTGTTGTGAAACAAGCTGGGGTTCAACTCAATCTGCTGTTGATTTAGGAAAAGGCAGTGCTTCAGTGTGTCCGCTTGCATAGGGCTGTCCAGAGACGCTGCTTCTGTGGGAGAATTAGCATGCTCTCTATGCAGAAGGATCAAGCTTTTGTTCCGAGAGTCAGCTGGTATCTTGAATTTCTTATTACATTGTTTAGGGCTTTATTGTTCACCTTTAAGCATTGCAAGTGTGCCGTAGGAATTTTTTTTTTTTTTATGTAAGAGCTACTCATGCTACATTTGCTGTAAACGGATTTCCTTGTTGGATGTTTTTCAGACTGGTTCATTCACCATGAAAGGACACTTAAACGTGCAGGTGACCTCTCCTTTTGCAAGATTTGGGTTTACAGTGGCCAGCATTGGAGACATCAATGGGGATGGATATGAGGATATTGCAGTTGGAGCCCCCCTTGAAGATCAGCTTTCGAACAGTTCCTCTTTTGGCAGCATTTACATCTTTAATGGTGATAAAGACAGGATCAAGAGCTCTTTTTCTCAAGTATGTGTCTTGTTGGGAATTGGCTCCCCTACCCCTCAAGAGGGAAAAGCTTGTGTTTTTGTAGTAAGAGGCTGGGAGGAAGGACTTCCACATTTCATTTGCATTGATGGGTGAGAAATTTGCAGATGTCAGACGGTTTATGTGACTCCACAGGTTTCTGCAGCAGAGCTGCTCCTTAATTGTAATTATTCACCTTTCTGCTTAGGCAAGGGAGCTGGATTCATGTGCTGCCTATAGAACAGTGTAGCCTTTTGCAAGCCTGCCCGTCCATTACAGGAGGTTAAGAGTCAATATTTTGCATCTCAGAGGTGTTACAAAATCATCTTTACAGCAGTCTTGTGAAAAGAACTATCTTTTCCCAAGGACAGGAGAGAGATCCTGACTTATATTTGTTCATGTTTCCCCCCTTTTAGAGAGTAAAAGCCTCTGAAATTTCTTCAGGACTCCAATATTTTGGACAATCCATTGATGGTGGCTTTGATTTCACTAATGATGGCCTCCGAGATATTACAGTAGGGTCACTGGAGAATGTGATTGTGCTGCGGTAGGTAATAAGTGCTATTTTTTAGTGTGCTGGGGAAATGCTTCAAAGACAAATATAGAATCTGTGTTCCAAGCACCATGTAATGATTCTATTTTTAATTCAGCATCAGAGGGACATAAAGAAATCTTTCCCTGTGCTAGAAATTATACAAAATGTAAAGCCTTTAGTTCAAGTTGCAAAGGCTTTTTGCCTTTGTATGTCTAAAGCTTTGAACAAGTATGAGAGAGTGAACATCAACTGATTAACATAGATCTAGGTCTAAGAAGACCTTGATGTCTGCAATTCAGCACTGATAATACAGGTCATTCAGACAAAAAAAAAATTCTTGACAGACCGTACCTCATTTTCAGTCAGACATCTGGTAGCTGAGTGACCTGTGGAGTTCACAAAGGCTAAGACATGGCAGACAGATTTGATTTTGTTCTTGCATTTTGTACTTGAAAACAAATTGTAGATAACGAGAGAATTTGAACAGCTAGATAATGCGTTTATATAATGGAAACATAAACACTGTGTTTAATTCTGAAACTCTAACCATATTGGTGTATTTTGGCTGTCTATTCCTTAAGACTCTTGGGATTTTGTACGTTCGGAACGTTCCCAGCAGCAACTGGAACTTCTGTAAATAGGCCAGCTTGGTCCAGGTGAAATACCATGGAAATACTGAGCAGTTCTTATTCTTGCTTGCCAGGCTTTCTTAAAAAGTTTTTCCTGTAATGTTTCAGTTCAAAAATTTATATTTGATTCTGTTCCTTATCTGTTCTTCACTGACCAGCTCAAGACCAGTTGTCCACTTTCTCACCAGCATGAGATTCAACCCTGAGAGAATCCTAATTTTCCAAAATAACAGCATTGTTAGAGCAAAACTATGTTTCGATACAATCTCAGCTTTACCAGTGTCTCAACAAGGTAATAAATGGGAATTGTGATCAGATTGAAATCTACAGTCCTACACTGTCCTTGGAAACTTGGCACTGAGGACAATTTCTGGTACATCTAACAAAGGATTTTGAAAATCTTGCAGTGTTTTCACAGCTATACATTCTCTACATGGTGGACTTAGATGTGAAAATGGCAAAGAGGAGAGTACAGTTTGAAGATCAGAACACCACAAGAAGTGGAAAGCTGTTGGTCAGCAAGCACATGTGCTCTGAGCTGCAGCTTTACACGCTGGTAGGTGATGTTGGTCAGATTTACCACAGAAAGAAGGGTTAAGAGGATAGGGTTTTTTAACAGAATCTGCATGATGATGAGTCTTTCTTGAAATGCAAAAATACTGCAATGGGGTGGGGTTTTCTCAGTGTTAGACTTGCTGAGCGTGTTTTACAGCTGAGGCAGGAAATATGTCATGTGCCGTTTTGGTTTGTATTGCTATAAATCAAACTCTCATCCTTCTGTGTGTATGTAAAGTATTTCTAATCCTAGAATTGTTTGTAGGAGAGGCACAAAGCTCTACAGGATTAAAGGAAACTGTTTTTCACAATGCGCAACTGAATCACCGAACACATTATCCGGTGGATGTCATGGGAGCCAAATGTATAAAATGATCCAAAAAACCATTCGACAAGCTTGTGGTCCACTGATGGCTATTAAACACAGTGGCCCAAAGAAAACATCTGAGCCAGAAGGTCCCTAAATGTGCCAGATGACAGAAGCTGGAACAGAGATGACATGTGTGAAGACTTTTGTATTTTAATGCCCAGATACTTTCTCAACTTCTTGTTCTTCCTTTCTTGTAGCCATGTGACTTTGACTGTTTTTCCAGTGTTTTTCTGAGAGTTAAACACAAGCTCTATAAGAAAAATGATAACATGGAGTTTGCTGTTCCTGTGCTGGATAGATACAAGCCATCAGAAATGCATTTTAAGGTAATAAAACAAAACACTAGCAAATAAGGTTCTCTCTTTCCAGGATGCAAACCTTTTACTATTAAAAAATAAATAAATAAAATTGTGGTTTTCTTAGCTTTTGCATGTCGTCTTCTGCCCTCTGCTCCCTTTTGTAGTCATCAATACTGTATTCTGGGTAGACTTTGGGCCCAGGTTTCCCCCAAACAGATACTCGTATCTTGTTAAGAGAATCTCATCTCTGAAGTCCACTCTCAGATCTGCTAAAACTTGCTTTACTTTTGATCACAACATTTCTCCTGTATAAAATGAGATTAGATGCTACCTGTGAAGAAGGCAGATGGTTTGTGTGTTTTGTGAAGTACTTCTCAGATATTGAGATCTACATTGGAACTTGTATTAAGACGTATTATTTGAATGGTGTATTTGGTAGTAACAGCTATACAATTTTCTAATGAAGTAATTAGTTAGTCTGAAATCCAAATCACAGCTTCTGAAAAAATTCCCCAAAGCTCTGTAAAGAGGCAGCTTTTTGCTACTTAATAGGAGTCTTTACCACAATTCAATATTTAATTAGCTGTCCATAAAGCATAAGACAGAGAAGTTAGGAGAACATTTAGCACTGAGCAATAATCCACACTAATTACTATAGTCGCGGTACTCTTAGGGATTATGATGTTGATGGTACATTTATTTCCTAAGAATAATTAATGACATTCTTGAGTGTTGGTCAGCATTTCTTAGTACTTATGCACCCAACATCTAATTATTAATTATCATTGAACTTCTCCAGAAACATCAGCCACAGACAGTACATTTTTATTGGTGAATAAAACTATTGCTAAAGGAAGTAACCTCATCTTTACAAAATAGTGTGCCTATAAGCTGGCACAGCATAAGAACGTATTTATTCAAGAAAAACATATCATCTCTGAAAAGGAATTAATATTATTGCCCTGTGGCAATGCAGGGTTAAACAACTGGCACTTCTTTAACAAGACCTTGTCCCCAGTGAAAACTTTTCATGTTATTGCTAATAGACCTTCTCCTCAGAGTTGAATCACAAAATATCATCAATTTAGGACTGACTTATCACTAGAGGGTCTTTTATTTCCAACTTCTCCTTAATTGAGGTCATGGGAATTTTGGTTTTCAGAGAATGTATGTGTATATGTAAAGATACCTGAATCTACTGCCTTAGAAAAATGAGGACTGTTAAAATTTTACTTGATCTGTTTGCTTTCAGTTGCCTTACAAGCAAGACTGCAACAACAAGACCATCTGTACTGCTCATTTAACTTTGACAAGTCAGATTCAGTGAGTCATAGTACTTGTATTATCCAGATTTTGCATTTAGCATTCATATAAAATGCCATCTTTGTGCATAAGATGTTTTCTTCTCAGATAAGATTTGCTGTCTTTTTGTTTACGTTACTTTCGATGCAATTCATCCTTTCCATAACATCACATTCATACAATGCTGTAACTGTATGCCTCCGTGGGCATCGCTGGGCTGTTCTAGGAAATCTCAGAAGAAAGACCAAGGTTTAAACAACTACAGTCATCCTAAAATCACAATTCTGGCAATTGTGAACAGGTGATTTTGTTTTAGGCTGATACTACAGCAGAGTTGCCCAGTTTATGTAGCCTTAGACAAAACAGTAGGCATCACTTCATGGTAAAAAGCCACCCTGGAGATTCACTGAAAAGCTAATAAAGTGGAACAAAGTTTAAAATCTATCTTGATGTAAAACAGAAACGATAAAATGTTACATAAAGTTGGGAGATGACTGCCTTCAATATTAAGAATTCAATATTCACACCCTGAAGAATACTGAATAATTAATTGGGCTGTTGCATTACCCTGTGTGTGAAAGCACTTGGAAGGAGTAATTACCAGAATGCTTCAGGCCTCTTATTTAATAACAACCCTTAGAAATTACACATCACCCATCTCATTTTTCTGTCTGCTTCTAGAAAGGAATTAGTGGTGGGCCACACTAAAGAAGTAACCATGAATGTTTCACTAACGAACACTGGAGATGACTCGTACATGACAACGATGGTCTTGAACTATCCTAAAAACCTACATTTTAAGAAGGTGACTGTCGAGGTAAGATTGTAGAACAACTCTTCAGCTAGCAGCAGACTGCTGAAAGAAAACCCAGCGCAGACTCCTATTCATTTACTACCTAAATAAATCTTGAAGTAATGTCCAGGGAAGGGAAGGAGCATTTCAGTTATTAGGACTAGAGCCTGAATGCTGGATTTATCTGATCTAAGACTCCCAAGCTTTTATTGGGCTATTTGTACCTAATTTGTTTTATGGGAGCAGACAGAGACTGAGGTGAATTTCCCAGTCTGTTTTTATTCAACATTAAAGAGCATTCCTATTCTGTTGGCAGCCATCCTCTCCTGCTATTCACTGTGGCCAACCAATACCATTAACTTCTGCAGTCTTATCCTGTAACTGCAGAATTGGGCATCCAGTATTCAAGAAGACAACTGTAAGTAGAGATCATTATTTTCACTTTTTCCCTACCTCTAAATGGTACTTTGAGTAGCTGCTCTTGCATCCTCTATCTCTACAATTAGGCCAGAGCTGCTAGTCTTTCTAATTCAGCTTATGGCTGGTGTGCATTTCCTCAAGGCAAGAGCTAACTTTCATATTCCTGCACTTTACTTAGCATCTAATTTCTCCAGAAGGGAATGATGAGCAGAAAATACATTAGCCATCATGTTTTAACAGTACCCTGGTGAGTTAAAGAGTATTCACAGGGTAATCGATATTTTGTTGTGTCTTTCTCTTCCCTCAAAATAGGCAAAATTTTCAGTGATTTGGCAATTAGATGAAAGCGTATTCCAAAATAAGTCTGCAATCACCGTTAATATCACCAAGTGAGTATTGCTATTTTCACCACAAAATACACTGTGAACTAGAAAGGAAATACCAGAATTCCAACTCGGTGTCTGTACTATTTACCAGTCACTGGTTACACAAAACTATACTTGTTCTTTTCAACCTTCTAAAGCATTTGGATCCATGTGAAAAATTTTCCCTTACGATAATTTTAGCTTTGCTCTTACTTCATTATTTTGGTAAAACGTAGAGCACCCTTAAAGGTCCTAATTTAAGTGTAGTACATATTTAGAAGCTTGTGTTTTCTGAAATGGCAAACAGTGTTCTGGCACCCTCCTTCCTTAGCAGAGAGAACAGATGAGTAAAGTATATAATCCAGCTCTGTTCCAAGTAAAGCTTTCACTCCAAATGATTGGGATGAGAACATATGTTCAGGGCATTTTTCTTGATTAGGGGCTTTCTAATGGGGGGAAGTTACCATTCAGATTCCTTTCCTGTCACCTGCCTCCCATTAAAACTTATGGGGACTGACTAGTATACTACATTTTTTAAACAGAGCATCTTTAAAAAGGAAATGAGAACTCATCTCTGGCAGCTACACTTCCTTGCAAGTTTAAGGCAAAGGTTTCTGTATGAATTTAATGTCGTTTTGTGAGGGGTAGAAGCTTTAAATTATGATTAATGAAAGCAATACTACATATGCACAAATTAGCATTTGCTTGCAGGGAGACATTTCAAGGCAATGGCAGCTTTCAAAATCTGTAGTAATAAAGGGCTACTCTGGCACTACTGTACCATGTCACCCAGAGGGCCAGCACCTCTCCTTTCATTAATCACTGCCACTCTGTCTCCATCCCTCTTGTACACCCAATATTAGCAGTTCTCAAACCATAGACATAAAGGACCAAGGCAGGCAGATAATAATGTAGTTTCATCCATCCTTTTTTTTTTTAAAGCATAAATGAAAATAGCACCATTCTGACTGAAGAACATGTCCTTGATGTCAGATATGCATTCACTGCAGTCCTTTCCAAGTAAGTTTTAGGAATATTCAATTATATTGCATTACTTTAGTCAATTAGAGGAAAAAAGAGATTGAGAGCATGCCTGGTAAGATTCCAATACAATTTCCATCTTAATAATTTCAAGCACTGCAGATTGTGAAGTCACTTTCTGTGGTACGAGACAGCAAAAGTACAGAGTCTGGAAGACAGAAAAATAAAATCCTATCATAGGCAGGGGGGTACCCAGGCTCTCTAACTGCTTGTAAAAAGCAGACTTCAAGGTAGGTTCAAAGATGCATCTAATTGATAGACTGCATATATACACGCATATATAGCCAGACTTTACAGGCAGCGTTCCAGTTACAACAAATCTGATGGTGCCACCTCTTAATTACTTAACACATCTGGGTCATTGGATGTACTAATTTTTAATAATAATCTAATTCACTTTTCACTTAGTTTCATTTATCGTTCTCTTTAGACCAGTTGCTTTAATGTACGTGAACGTTAGCGAAGGACTTCTTGAAAACAAAGAATTCAAATTTAATGTAAGTATAGCTTCAAATTTAGGTCATCTGATCCATCTGCAATCAGGACTAAAGAACACTTATTAACTTCTGCATTTTCTTCTGTAGATAAATGGAGAAAATCGCTTTAACGCTACCATCAAGTTACAGATTTGGGTTCCTATCAGTATACAAGGTCACAACGTAATAACGGTCAAAAATGCATCAGGAACACAGGTACTTTTTTCTTATATTTTTCCTAATCCAATACCTCTTCACTGGTCCTTACAGAGAAAAAAAATCATGTTACAGATTAGAGTGTTTTTAAAGCCTACACTACAGAAACTTTACATATTCACATTTTGTAGCATCATTCCATGTACAAGTTTTGCCAAACTGAACAGAAGTTCATTTTTAAAATTAAGTCAAAAGGTGGGTTTTTTCCCCTCTCTCTCCCCAGCTAAGAATACTTACCTTTGTCCTCACTGTCCAGAACTGTATTTTCTTTAAGCAAAAGAATTTGTAAGAAAGACAATATACTAAGGAAAGAACTTTTAATAATCTAAGACAAAAAAGGTAAGAAAACTTCTGTGGAATTCAAAACATTAGTTGAGCCTGTAGAAGTCTCTTTGCCCCCCCCTTCTCAAATGTCAACTCTGTTCTCTCCTTGCCATCGCCCCTCAGAAAAAGTACATGTGGAAACATCTTAAAGCAGAAGACTTGGTTTTTTAGACATTTTGGATAGCATATCATTCACATTGGTAACCGATCATAACGCTTCATTGTGCCAACATTTAAAAAGATCATACATAAAAAACAGCAAAGGAGAAAGGCAGTATCAGTGACTTAGTTCTTGGAAACATTGCACTCCCCTGCTCACTGGAAGAGGCTGCTGTTTTGTAAAACTTCATTGGCAGACTCAAAGGTCAGTACTTCTTTGTGGAATTTAATGAGCTGCTGCTTAATTTTCCTCATGGCAGAAGTTGATTCCCTCTTCTTGTAGCCCATGTCTTTCAAAAGTTTATCTGACAAGTAGTGCAGCCAGAGGACGTTGCTGTGTGGGTGATAGTCAGTCCAGCTGTTGGAGTTCTCTGCTTTCATTTGCCTGTAGACATCAAACTGGTAGTCCCCTGTGCCTTGAAACAGTTCTTCATCAGTGGAAAGGTCACAAAACACAGTTAACCCGTCCTTCTCCAGCCGAGACAAGGTATAATCGATGATGTTGACATGAATCCCTGCTGTGGGGATTGTGTGTGTTGACCCATTCAACACATAATTAAGCTCCTTTACATCAGTCTTCTTTACCAGCACATTCCCCCAGTGCAAGTCTCTGTGCTCGAAGTGCAGCTCCTGTTCTGCCACAGCCAGGGAAGCAGTGACCTGGTGCAAAATGCTTTTTGCCGATGCCACTGAACTGAACCTGTTCCTCATATTCTCCAAGTCACTGCCTCCAAATTCAAACTCCAGAACCATGAAGAGCTGCTCATCCCCAAAAAGGTCTGGCCGATCATTTTCTGATCCCGTTACTTTGTGGTATTTGTCCCAGGCTTCCAGGAGATACTTAGGATAGGCCCCTTGAACACAGTGCACAGAGTACAAGCTGATGAACCCAACAGTCCTATTCACAGACTCTTCAGACAGAAGACTGAGTTCTTTTGAAATTATTATCTCAGGCAGAATCTCTCCAAAGCTCTTCTGAGCTTCACCATTTACTTTTTCAGTCCCTTCAATGGGAATTATTTTTAAGGCCACGGGTCCTCTCTCACTGTCTATCTGGAAGACCTCTCCGAACACCCCTTCTCCAATTTTCTTGCAATCTTTCATTTTATCTAAAGGAATGCATTCCTCAAAAGCGATAGGCCCTTCCTGGTGGCATTCCCCAAACACCTTCTCTGCATCTGTAAGCATTAGCTCCAGGACAGAACAGGAATTCCTGGGAGCCAGCAGGACCATGGAGGAAGCAGACCAAGTGCAGCACTGGGCCTTACCAGCAGATAGGGTTGCTTGGTGCCCTGAAAGCTGGCATTTCACAGAAGGCGTACAAAGGATGCTGTTGCAGGAAGTCTCTTCTGTGGTAACTTTCTTCTTCTTATGGAAGGACAAAGATGCTTGAACTCTACCCCAGGAATGGGAGCTATTGAGGAGTGAATAGTCATCATCTCTTGTATCTACAGACATCTCCAGAAAACCCTTCTTCATCGTTTTTTGCCTCATCTGTGGTCTGAAAAAGGAGTTATTAGGCTGCTGCTGTCTCTTATTTCTGTGCCTTTTTGGACGGAGCCTTGTTGGCCTCCCCCACCGGCTGGCACTGAAGCCGCTGATGCAAGCTTTTCGACAGGTACTTCCCTCTCCGGAAACAACTTTGATACTTTTATGTTTATTCTCCAAGATTCCTTGACGGCCTAAAGGGGATACTGGCTGCTGGCAGGCAGGTTGAATATCTGCCTCTTCGTTGCGTTTCATGCTCATCAGCCACACTGGCACTTCTTGAGGGTCCAAGACCACCACTGGCATAAGCTGGTACTTCTTGCTTTTGCCTCTCTGACCACGCAAGCTTTCTTTCCTTGAATCTCTCCTTGGATCGTCGCATGGTTCGTCAGAAGTGGCACCGTCACGTGGCGCGGAGCGCTGTGGCTCACCGTTAACGGGAAGCAGCGCTGCCCGAGCAGTGGTTGCGGCTTTCCGTGGGGACAAGGGAGCTTGTGCCCGGCGGGGTCCCCGCAACGATGCCCTCAGAACCCTGCCGGACTTGCGCAACACCGAGCCCGGCTCGCCGCTCCTTTCCGCGCCTTTTGGGCAGGACCGTCCAGCCCGCCCTTCCCTCGCCCTGTCGGCCCCCAGCAGTGGCGGGAGCTGCTCCGAGTCTCCCTGAGATGACTCCAGCGAGCTCAGGGTGCTGCCAGCCGAGGCAGTCCGCTGCCTGCGCGGCGAGGAGTAGAGCTGCAGGCTGCCGTCCAGCCCCGAGCCGCCCTCCACGGTGGTGCTGAGCAGGACGAGGGAGCCGAGCTCGGCCGGCGGGGCCTGGCGGCGGCGGGGCCGGCGGCGCGGCGGCGGCGGCCACTGGGGGGTGCTGCACAGTAGGGGGCGCTGCGCCCCGCAGGGCGGCCCCTGGCGGCGGCGGCGGCTGCGGCGGGCGGCGCCGCGCGGCGACGGTGAGGGCGAGGGGGAGGCGAGGACCGCCGGCCCCGGCGGACGGTTCTCCTTCTCCGCGGCGGCGCCGCCGCGGCGGGTCCGCAGGCGCCAGGGGCGGGCGGGGCGCTTACCCAGCGGCTGTCGGCGGCGCTTGCTGGGCGGCGAGAAGTCGGGGTCGTCCGAGGGGGCGGAGAAGGCGCTGGAGCCGGCTGAGGCGGTGCTGGAACCGGCCGAGGTCGAGCTGAAGAACCGCTTGCGGTCCTGAGGCGGTGAAATCCATCGGTCGGGCGGCGGCAGCGGGCGAAGGTGCCCGCGCCGCGAGTAGGTGCGGAGCAGGCGCGGCTGGAGCAGCATAGCGGCGGCGGCGGCCGCCACGGGCCGGGCCCTGCCTGAGGGGCAGCCGCGGCGCCCGCCCGCCTCCGTTTCAAACGGGGTATCGCGAGAGCGGGGGTGGGGGGGGCGAGAGGAGGGCGCGGCCCCGCCCGGGGAGGGGAGGGCCCCGCGGGCAGGCCCCGCCCCCGGCCCCGCCCCCCGCGGTTTTTACAGGCGTGGGGCCGGCGGCCGCCGCGCTCCGCTGTAACCGTTCAATTTCAGGTGGAGACGGAGTGCGGGGTCAGCGAGGAAGGGGTGCCGGATCTCCGGGAGTATGCCGGCGGCACAGAAGCAGAGGTGAGGGGTGCTGGCACCGGCTGCTGCTGTGGCGACAAACCCACAGAGCCGCGGACACCCGTGGCAGCCGGGGACTGAGCCGCTCCGTTGAATTGCAGGGCATGCGGGACGTGCAGTATCAGTACGTGCTCTGCTCGATCCAAACTGACGGCGACAATATCACCGTGACAGCAGAACTGTCTTTAAACAGCTCTCACCAGGTACACACAGAAGGCAGCGCTCCGCTAGCACTGTTTGCTAAAACCTGTCACCTGCCAGAGGCCCAGGGTAAGGGTTTCTTCCACATCGCAGTGGAGATGTTGCTCTTCCACGCGCGATGCTATTTCCTGACCCTGCAGAGCAAGAGGGATGTTTTATTCATGGCAGCATCTCTCAGGAGGCACTCGGTGCTTAGATCCCGTGGTCCTCTTGCTTCCTGCAGAAATTGCCCCTTGTGAAATGGCTCTTACAGTACCGCAACCTTTCATCGCTCCGACAGTTTCTCATGAGTGATAGTTACACGTTAAGGTTATATACACAAGACACAGCTTGGTGGCGGCACTGTACAGGGTGATTTTTACAGTCTGAATAAGGATTTGCTATTGCAACACATTTTTCTGAAAAGCAACTGATACTTTGTTCTTTTATTTCTTTTTCCATAGTTCTTAAAAAGCAAAACGGTTCTGCTGGTCCCTGGAAAAATCACCTTCAACAGACAACTATATGTGGGCCTGACAGAAGAGAATCATAACGCTGAGGTATCAGAACATCATTTAGGCAGCTTGGTCCTTTTCTTGGGGCAGGAACAAGGGAGAAATCCAGATATTTTTGCTGAATCTAGAGAACTGATCAAGTTCCCAGAGTTAAATCCTGGACCTTTTGAAACAAACATCTGTTCTGCCATTGAATTTAGTGAAATCACATTTTGACTATAGGATAAGAGCACAGGGAGGATATTTGGTAGTGCATATCAGAAAAGTTTTTAGGGTTCTGCATTGAACTCTATGTATCTGACACCTGGGGCTAACACAGAGGCCTCCTGTCCTCTCAGGGATTTCAACATGAATATTCCTTCTCTTTCCATGGTGAAGACATGCTCTTTAATCTGAAAGATTGTCACTGGTGACTACTGTAATCACTGTAAACTCCTAAAGAAGACTCAGTAAATTGAACTCCATTGACTAGGCTTGCAATGAAAAAAGTTACTTCATATTGTATTGCAAAGTTGATGGAGCATACAGCATAGTTTAAAGGTTGAATGCTAGCTCGAGCTATATAGCGTTCTCAGTTAAAAGCTGACAAAGAAAAAAATAACTGGGCTTCAGTATATGCTGAATTGGCCTTGATTCTGTTCCAGATTACTCTTGTCTTGCTGAAAAAGGAAGTGTTTTATCATCTGCCTGTTATCATAGGAAGCTGTGCTGGTGGACTTCTTTTGCTGGCGTTCATTATTCTGCTTCTCTGGAAAGTGGGTATCGTTAATACACACACACCAAAATAAAAACCTTTTTGTTAGATGTTTTAACATTTTTTTAAGATTTTTCTAAGTATGAAAGCAATTTTTTTCAAACATGTACTGAAGAACCTCTGCTGCTTCCTGTTGTAAAACCTTAGTGTTACATTTTGAGCTATTCTGAGTATTGCAAGTCCTGTTTTAAAGTGCTTTGCAGAATATTTGAATGGTATGAACTCTTTATAGATGTTCTGAAAAGTTTTGAACAATGTAGGCCTTCAGGCTTACAGCTCTGCCGGAAGTCACACCTGGGTTGCATCCTGCATTCACGCATTCAGTTACTGCAACCCTGAGAAGGAAAAACTTGAAATTTGCATTTTAAATTGTTTCATGAAAAAGCAAAAATTCATGCATATGTAAAGATTTAATAAGTTCTTTTAATTTTTTCCCCAGTGTGGCTTTTTCAAAAGAAACTATAAAACTATGATGGAGCAAGAAGATACTTCCTGAAGACTAAGCTGGCCAAAGCAGAAAGCTCTGTATTCTTCCACCGGCTTTTTGGAAACAGCAGAGTCAAAGTCGGATTAAGATGCAGAACGATTCATATTCCTATAATCTCTGAAATTGCTGTTTTGACCATAGGGCCCCAGCTCTTTTGGGCAATCCAGTTGCCTGCTTGTTTAATTTGAACTGACTATTCATCATAGAGGGACTGCCTGGTATTGATAAACTAGACTCCCCATGAGAAATTTTGCTTTCATGTAGATATGCAAGGAAAAATTCATCTTGGAGCCTGTTAGATTTATGTATTGGATTGCAGTCTTAATTGCTGTGATGCTGAGTGGCTCTTAAATTGATTTTAGTACTGAGTAGCTTCAGAATAGATTGAAATAGAAACGGATTAGGGGAAGCTTCCCATCCTGCTATTGCTAATGAAAATGGAGTGACAAGCATTTTGTATATATGTGCATATACATATATATGTATATATACACACAACTTTGTGCATTGTAATACAGTAAAGTATGTCCCTTGATGTCTCTGGTTCTTGGAATCAGAAGCGTGTGTATGTGGCAATTAGTTTTTTGTACCTCACAGTCTTATTTCTGATTTTCCATTTTCAGTTGCTTTCAAATCGTGATTTGTCACAAGTGAAAACTTGTATCATGGACCTCATTGCCAGTTCAGACAGACGACTCCTATACCGGGAGATATTTCCCCAAGTTAGCATGGTTCCCCACACCTGAATCGAGGGCAGAGCCGAGCAGTGAGCTGCAGTGTTGCCATCCACCCTGCTGGATGTGTGATGGGAAGTAGGGTGAATCGTGAGCAATCTCAGCTTATCAGCTGCAGATTATCAGTAATGGCAATTTACAGGCTTTGGGGGAAGATAGTGCCCAGCCAAACCCTGTGGCTCTCTAGCCAGTACCAGGTGTTTCCTTTCCTGAGCAATGAAATTATCTCAGACCCTCTCAGGTGTTTGCTGTTTCCAAAGGACAAGTACAGACACTTAGTACTATTCCTCTCTTTGGCTTTCTCTGTCCCTAGTTGTGTAGCTGTTTTATCTTTGTCGTGTTTGGCTAACCATAAACCCTACAAATCTAATGTGTATTTACACACAGCAGTAGATTAAACACTGATTTTCATTCCGACCTTCAGAAGGCAAAACGATTCCTGTCTCCTTTGGCTTAACCAATATTGCCTGATGGAAGAGTAAAGTTAAGCAAACCGTGGCCTTCGTTGAAGTTTCCTTGTAAAATTTCTATCTGGTACCTGGGTACTGCTATTAATACATCACTTCAAGACTCTTACAGGGATCCCCTTCATGATGGGATGGACATCCTGCAGGCTGTATGACCCTGGGTGTGTCCTAGCTCTAAATTTGGCTGCCAAACAGCCAAAAAAGTTAAAGGTGCTAAGCGCACTGGCTTACCTGCTTAGGACAAAAGTAAGAGGTACCACAGCAAGATACTGTCTGAGGAATACAAGGCCCTTGTGTGACTTTCAACAGTACGAGAGAGGTGCAGAGATCTTGTGCTAGCATCCAGCTCAATCAGCAGCTGCAGCAGTTCTTCTAGCTTGAATTTCTTTCTCTCTCCTGCCTGGCTGGTTGTAAAGTTCCTTGGAGCTGCATACAGAGAGTGAGTCGCTCCACATCTGCTTACAAGTGCCAGGGGTTGAGGAAATGAGGCTTCCTGGGTGAGAGCTCAGGAAGGAAATTATTGCCTGAACCAAAGAACCACCTGTGTCAGGTTTTTTGTCATAACAGCTCTGTACTCTTTGGAAAGAAATGTGCTTTGCCTGGTCTGAATGGCTTTATTTGTGCCCCGCTTTGTGTAAATCCTCTTTTTTGTAGTGTTTTTAATTACACCTTCTTTGAAAATAAATTCTTGTAAGAGAAGCCTGACTGTGTACTGTACTCGCTGGCTGAAGGAGGTTTGAGCATGTTGCTGTACCCTTTCCCAGGTAGTATAGCAAGTCTCTGGGGCTACTCTTGATCACTTGGTCCGGATTTTGGCAGAGCCATTACAAAGTTGTTCTTCTTTGCGTGGAAGGACCTTTATGAGGAATTAAGTACACGGAAAGCAGAATATGCTGGGCTAAGAGAGAGCATCCCTTTGAAGAACTTCAGGCAAGAGAGCTGCTCCTCTGGGGCAGCTGTGCACAGTCATGACTGAGGTGGTGGCTTTAAATGAAGACACTTCTTCAAAGGTTCCTTTTTTATTCACTTATTTATTTATTTTTAAGTTTCAGGGCATGTTGGATTTTCTTATGGGAGATAAATGTGTTGTCTGCTTTTTCCACTGCTATAGACAGGTCCTGCATTGAGTGACACATGGTCAGTGAAAGGACTGCAGTATACCAGCAGTTGTGGTCTCGCTGCTTGTCCTCCCTCCCACACCTTCTCCATTTCACACTAAAGTCCTACCTGTTCTGAAGCACCTGGACATCTCTACAGTCAGATCAGATCATACTTGGTAAGTCTGGGCACAGAAAAGCTGTTTGTAGTTTTTTGATTACTTTCCTAAGAGAAGGAGTGGTAATTGTAGAAGCTGTGCTAAGAATAAGGGGTTGCAAGGAGAGTTTTCTCAAGGCTAAACGCAGCTCCTTCAGCCGAACTTGTTACTCCCCCTCTTGCTCTCCTTTTTTTTCTAGTTACTTCTCTGAATTAAGTATCCCTCATTACTTGGATCCCTTTTGTTGCCTCTTATGGCTCTTAAGGAGGTCAGGTCTTGCAGTGGGTGATGCTATTTTCCTTTTTAGATGTTTTTTCTTGAATGCATTACAGTGTTCTGTGACTTGTAATTTCCGATGAGTGCCATCCGACCATTTAATTCTTCGCAATTGCTGTAGTAGATGCCAAACACATTTGCAGTAATTGGATGGCACTTAAGGGATTAGTCAAGACTGCCAAGACTCATGGTCATCCAAACCACAGGTGGGTTTTTGTGCTGTTTCCATGGAAGCCTTGCTGTGTCTGCTTCTAAATTTATTTGCAATCTGCATTTTGAATAAAATCCCCTGTGCAAAAGCCTTGTCAACATTTGTGGCCTTGCTGTGTGGCCCTGACTTTAGTGCACTCTGGCAGTGGCACAGTTATGCCATCTCCCTGAATGGCAGAAGGTTTGCAAATGACTCAGAGTCATTAAACATCTGACCCCAGCCAGCCTAGCGTGTCGGCAGGCTGTTTGGCATCCATGTGTCATGGGCAGGCACAGAAGCTTCTGCAGACATCCTAGAGCCCTCTGAGCTGTAAGGGTCATTCATGATCTTTATGCAACACGCAAAGACAGCAGAGTGTCTGCAGACCCACAGCTTCTTGGGGAAGGGAGGATCCCTCTGCTCTTGAGTAGGAAATACAGGCTAGTATGGATTGTGTCCTAAACTCTTTTCTATTCAGGTCTGTTCTCCCAACACTGCTTATTAGGCTGGAGGGACTTGTTATTCTACCTTTGTCTTGCTCTGCTGGGGACAGACAGCTCTCAGTGCTGCTGGTAGCCCAGGAGAGCAAGAACAGCTGCTTGTTCTCTCCCCACTGACTGGTGCTGATCATCCGTTCCCGTCAGCTGTCTTAGCTCTGAGTCCTGGCTTGGCTCCATCACTCCAGGTCTGGATATTAGCTTCTGGTAGGTGAGCTTGGCCTGGTAGATTTGGGCTATTTTTGCGGTGATCTGACCAAGGAGTAGGAGGTGTGAAGGTGGGTGGTGACTGACAAGAGCTGATGTATCTGAGATAGCTTTTTAATTGTATCCTTGAAGGGAAGGGCAGGATGCATTCTGTGATGCTATTTTAATCAGGGGTGATACCAGCTGCTTATGTCTTTCTCACATGCCAGGAAGATTCGCAAGCCTTGGGTTATAATTCCCTCAGCGTGTTCAGAAGCTGACAGGTTCATGTGTTGAAGTGTGGGAGTGCGGTGGCCTGGTGGTTAGCAGCAGAAAGTGAAGTGGAAGTCTGCTGCTGAGGAAAGCTTATTGGGAAAAAGGCATAAGTAATTCTTCATTATTAAGTGCAGGGTGCTGATGTAAGAGAATCAGATAGGAGCCATGAAGTGCTCTGCTGGGCTTGAGAGCCTGTTGGGGCAGCTTTATTTGGAGACTAATTGGGTTGCAGCTCAAAATGAGAAATGTCCTGTCTCTTATTGTAACAGGGTGAATGAGCTGGAACAGAGCTGTGCTGCTGCAAGCAGGTTGCTCCGACTCTCTGGCAGCTTGGCTAACCCAGCTCCAGTACGTCTGTGCAGCACAGCTGGGACACATCAGCCTCTTGCTGGTGGTAACACGTAACTGGCTTGGAGCATCACCAGCCTGCAGAGCTAAGGCGAGGTCAGGTGCCAGGCTCAGGGTGTTGCTCATGAAACCTTTTCCTCTGGGGGTCAAGTCTGAGTAGAACCTATGTTTTCCTATGGCTGGGAAGAGTTACCAATTGGTAATTCCAGGGAGGAAAGGGTGGAGGCCTCCGTCTAGCCTTCTTAGCTGTTTACATGATGAAGGTGAAGGAAGGGGATGAAGGTGTCTCCTCAGCACTTGCAGCAAGGTAAGCTCTGATAGAGCTAGCAAGCCAGGACCAGTTTCATATCTTTCCAGGTCAGGAATGATACGCATTGGCAAAGAAGTAAAAAAGTGTTCTGTCAGGTATATTCAAGAGCAGGGTTTCACCTTTAAGTCAGTGGTTAATGTGAATACACATTTTATTAAAACTGTTCAGCTTTCAGGCTTTGATTTAACATTCTCCTCTTATTCCCCAATGATGCTTTTATTGGCTGACTTTAGAAGGTGGAAACATTGCAATACAGCACTGAGTAATGCTCCTGTTCCAGCTATCATTGCACTTAATCTCCTAGCGATGTTTTATGTGCATTTTTATTTAATTTCTGTTATCTGACTCAGTGCCAGCTCTCTCACAGAACAGGGCATGATAAGTTTAATCAGATGTGCAGTATTTTTCTTCCTTCTCTTTGGTCCTCTGCCTCAAGCACTTTCACTTCTTGGGTTGGGGGAGAGGAGTGAGTAAATACTATGGCTAACAATACCAAGTCCTCCTGCACACTGTATAGGAGACTCAAGATTTAGGGGAGCAACCTGGAATGCATTCAAAGGCTGAAAATTGCTCTACTGGAAAACATAAGCTAAATCAAAGAGAGAATGTATTCTGGAACTTCAGCACGCTTCCATTTTTCACTCCTACAGACTGGTTTGTACGGTCCTGTGGATAATGACAGAAAGACTTTCCACAGATTCCCTTTCTAGGCAAAAAACCAGATCTGAATGCTTGTCTAATAACTCCTGGAACAAAGATTTCCATTGTGGCTGGGTGTTCAGGGGTGCTAGTTAGGAGGACAAATACTGAGGCTGATTTTTGTCAATTTTTCATTGGCAAGTAGCAGCCGCCTACTTAGTTTCACTGCAAAGTCACAGTGAAGATTAAAAGAGAAGCTGAACAGAGCATTTTTCACTGCAGGCTGCACACATGTTTCTTTGTTCTTGCATCAAAACTCATCATCTTCAGAAAATAGCTTATACTTGATGTTGCTCATTTCTATGTGTTTCCGTGTGCATGAGCTGTGCTTTAAAAGCAACTTCCTCTTTCAACCTGTTCAACTCTTCCGCCTTTCCCCCTGTTTTTATTTTTAGATGTTGACCTACAAGTATGATACTATGAGAAGAAAACACTAATGGAGAGAGATGACTTCTGCCTTTTCCACTGTTCATTTCCTTGCCAAAATAGTTTATCTCCTATTTACATCCTCTGCTCCTTGTCTCCTTTCTATTTCAGTAGCTGGTCTGGCGCCTGTTTCTAAAGGATGATGCATCTGCATCACTCAGGCATTTGCTGCAGGAGCATTTCCAGTGCTTCAGAAATGTCTCAGCGTGTTATGAGTCAGCTGTCATGCGTTTGGGAGCCGATGTTTTCTGTTGCACTTGATAGCTCACTAAAGGGTGGAGCGGGGATCACTGAATTAATGCCTGGGGGTGATCGTTTGGAACTGGAAGTGAACAGGAAAAGTGCCTAAAATGGGCATCTCCAGCAGTCACTTGTGAATCACGCCTGCACTGGCCAGGGCTGTCTGCCATTGCCTGGAAAATGTGTGGTCTCTTTTGGGTGCGATTTAAAGATATTATTGGGCTGATCTTGAAATGTTTCTATGCTACAGTGCCATAGAGAGACAGATGTGACCTTGCTGTGTTTCAGATGCCACTGTGTCCGAGCAGGGCTCTAAAGTTTAATTTCCACAGTCCCTTTACATAGTATTTATGGGCTTGTGACTGGGCTGAGTTCAGCTCTGGGGCAGCTTAACACCAAAGAGCTACTGGCAGATGGAGAGAAATGTAGATGAGGGGCAGTCTGGGCAGACAGGGACATGTATCCTATGACTACATGTGAATAATGAGAAAGCAATTACAGAGAGCAGTATGAGGAGTTACGTATAGGTGTAACATGTCAGGAATAAAAAAGAAAAGAGAGAGAGAGAAAGGGAGAGTTTCGGTACCGGAGGAGAAATCCTCCCTGTGAGAATTCCCAGGCTGAGCAAATAGCCCTCATGGGAAAGGAGCAGAACTGGTTTTTTCCATGGGAAATTCAAAATACTGAACTCAAGAAGGGAGATGTCTTGCAGAAGAGATCCAGCCTCAGTCTCTTGAGAAGGACGAAGAGAAACTACTGGTTTTTTGTCTTTAAATGATGATGATTAGATTTTGTTAGGTTATTTACTCCCCCTCTGGGAATGAAACTGCTTATGTTCGAACAACGCACAGAGATACTTTGAGAAACACACTAGTAATCTTGATTTCCAGGCAAGAAAAAAAAATAACATTGTGAAAACTAGAAGGTGATAAGAACAATATCTGCAAAAGCACGCCAACAACACTGTTGTTATTATGAATCTAGCCTGTGCCAAGCAGTATTCAGACTATTGAGGAACATTTGATACAAATTGAAGCTTTTTATTCAAAAATGACTATTGCAACTGTGCTTCTTCATGATGGCTCTAAAAAAAAACAAAACAAGAAAAGTATCAGTTTTACATCCTCTTTTTTTTTTTTTTTTTAGTGATCAAACCTGGTTGACATCTTCAGGTCACACGTATAACAGGAACACTTCTCACTCTTAAGGAACATTTTTTCTAACCTGTGTAAATCCTTTCTCACATTAATTGACCTGGAAAATAATTGCAAAAACTTACAGCAGACCTGTGTCTGTGCCACTAAGTAGAACCAGGCCAGGAGGCAACACGCTATTTCACTGCTAGCAAATTTCCTGGTCTGATTTTAGCCTGTGCTGTCACCCAGACAGATAAGGAAGATGGGGATGGAGAGGGGGGTCTCTAGACACCACCAAGGGCTGACTTGTCTCCACTGATACTTTCTTTGTCCATGAACTTGGGTGCCCTTAGTGCAGCAGGAGCAATGGTGGAGGCGGTCCTGAGACATGGGATATACTCGCTGTTTAGTCCTGTCCCTGGAGCAGTTCCAGCAGGGTCAGGGCAAGCAGATGGTGTTCTTGTGGGACCAGACCCATGATCAGAAACAATACTCGGCTGTCACCCAGCAGCTTGTGCTTGCGAAGTGTCTCATCTAGGAGCAGACTGGGCAGATCAGGTGATGGATCCTTTAGGACACTCCTGTCTCCATACAGCTCTGGTTCCTGGAGCTGGGTCAGTCTCCCTGTGCCCAGCCCCAGCTTGGCTCTGGGATCCAGGGAAGTGGCAAGGGAAGATAGGCTGAGCCTATCTTTCTTCCTTACTCATTTCTGGCCAACATGGACCACTGTGGTCTCCTTCCTCCCTGCAGAAATGTGTTTTCTTGGAGGGTTTTGTCTCCTTTGGTTATTATATGTTTTAAGAGTTTATTTGTGCTTCAGGCTTTCACACAGAGGATCTTTAAGACTGGAACTAGTGACAATCGGGTCTGTAGGCATCTGGTAAGGAGGGATGGATACAATGGCAAAATACTGTTTGAGGAAGAGGAAAACCATGAGTAGCAGCTGTTTGAGTGAGAAAAAGGGCTCCAGGAGGGGCTTGGGGAGCAGCCAACATGTTTTGTGAGATAAAGTGGGATTGCCCATGTCGGGTGTGCAGATAAGGAAAGGAGGGGTCATGGGGAGTGGGAGAGGTGAGCAGGACCAGCCCTTTGTTTGTGCTGAGGCTGAAAGGCAGCTGCAATGTTTGCGAGCAGAATTGGGGCTAACCCTGAGCCAGAGGAGTGACCAGGGGGGTGCATGGGAGCAGGGTGCTCACTCCCTCGGCAGCCTGCCCGTCACCCCAGGAGCCCCATGTGAAAGAGCCACGTGCAGAAGCAATCTCCTGCCCTGGGGCTGGAGCTGGGGAGCTCAGCAGCCGTCGGGTTAAAAGGAGGCCACAGGCACATTTCTGTTCTAGTTTTGCCATTGCTGGAGAAAGGTTTCCTTCGCTTTGCAGAATGAAACTCTGGGGATGGCTGTAGGAGGAGAGACGAAATGAGGTATTTTGAGGATAATGTTTTGTACATTATTATACTGTTTGTGATTCTCCTGTGATTTGGAGCAACCTTGTCACATATTCATTAAAAATCTGATCCATCTGTTTAAATTTGATACAGAATTTAAGGAGGATGAAGGATAAAATTTTTGTAAAACCCGAGGTCTTGAGAATGGTTCTCCCTGGGAAGAGAGTTGCATAGGGCAGAGATGTGTGTGCTGGAGCAGAACACCTTGCTGCGCTGCCTGCTGCCTCCATAGTGTGACCCACTCTCTTGACCTGTGTTCAGGCGTGTATCACAGTTGCATACTGTGTAATCTCAAGAGCCTTCCCGGTCCTGACAAAGCCCTGTGAGCTAATGGAGTGCTCAGGTGTGAGCTAATTGGGTGCTCATGTATGAATGCCCTAAACCCTGCACTTTATGCCTGATACAACACCTCATGTCTCTGTTTAGACTCTCTCTGATAGATGTGGACTGCCCCTAGGCTGAATCTCCCATCAGTGCACAGGTACGGGATCCGCCTGGAAAGGGCACACTCCATTTCGGATCCCAGCTTGCTGCTGGATCTCCTCTTGGTGAGGGTACATCAGCTCTTTTAGCCAGGATGCTGGAAGGTCCAGGCTTACTTCATTTTCCATCTCAGAGCTCATTCTGTTCCCTCCTTAGCCAGGAGACACTGTCCACCTTTCTTGGTGTAAGTAATGGTCATTTCATGTCCTTGCACATGCAAATGCCTCTGTTAGACTGTAATCTCTTGCAGTACTGGCTAATAAACAACTCTTATCTCAGTGAAGGTTAAACTATTCCTCTCCCTTTGGTATTTCATCAGACACTATGTACTGTATCTATATGTGCTTAGCTCAGCACTCACTGTGCATTTTAGTGACACGTGATGGTGATTGATCCCTTAACCACATGCAGAATTTATTCATCAGTTTTTTAAGTCTTTCGGGTTTTTTTGGTGGGAAGATGTAGTAACCAGGCAGGTATTTTGGATAACTGGTAAGAACCCAAGTCCTCATTGCTCATGCAAATACTCAAAAAATTAAAAATTTAATCAGGTGCTTTGCCGTTATGTAAAGGTTGAAGAAAGGCTTTAATACTTAACAGTGAGAGACTATAGCTCTGTCACCTTAGACGCTGTAACATGGCTTCAAGCTATAACGTATTTTGTTACAAACATTTTGTGACTCGGGGGGAGAGAATGACGCTTGGGAGCAAAACTGAGGCGGGGGCTTCCCCAGAGGAAAGCAGCTAAGGAGATCTCGTGTTAGTGCAGCTGCTGGTTTCCGACCCGAGAGCAGCTGACAGGAGGGAGGAGATCAGCCTCTCGCTCTGAAGGGGTTGGTGTGTCAGGTTTCCATGCAGAGCACGTGTGGATAATGCGAGCTGCAAGCGCTGCTGCTTGCTCCAGCCATCGGTACAGAGCAAGCTGGGAGCATGGGGCAGGTGGCTTGGAAGGGTTTATTTCTATCGCTTTTTGATTATAAAACAGAGAAATACGTCATTGCGAAGAACAAGAAGGTGGGGATTCTCTATCGAGTGGTGCAGCTCTCCATCCTGGCTTACCTGGTGGGGTAAGAATCACTCTGCATTTCACATAGTGCTGCGGTTGCGTTTGCTTGCTGTGTTGTGATGAAGATTAATGTAGGATAGTCTGCATACAGAGACAGCTTGCTATGCCTTATGATTTTAATGCAGATAGTTATGCTTGTTTATACAGCTGGATTTTGTAATGTCTAATAGACTTACATCTGGTTTTTCACCTGCTAGGGATTGCTAGATTCAGCTCTACCTTCCAGATTAAGAGAGTTAAAAATAGATCAAATGGCACTATGGCTTTGTACTGCATTATTTACGCCTTTATTTCTGTATTCGGTGGGAACGGTGCCAAACCTTAACACCTGACTCATTAGAAACAATAGCATTTATGGCCATGGTTGCTGAGCCCTGGGACAAACCTGGTTTGTCTGCACGGCTGCATGACATGCTCAAGTCTAAATGGGGAAGGAACCAAGCACAAAGTGGCAGATTTCTTTACTGGAGTGGGCTGCAGCAGCCGGGATTGTGGAGGTTGAAGCAGCGTGAATGTCGGCTGCCTTGCATTTATTTCAGAGCAGGGTGAGCTGGCATGGAGATAGCTAGAGCACCTCTCAGAAAAGGCCCAGTTCTGCAAGAAGCTGGTCACACTGACATGTAACAAACACAGCGATACTCCTTGCAGCTTGCAGGCTCAGACCTGCAGTTATCCAGCCTATGTGGTGTCTGTGCCATTGCTTCCTGAGTTTCTGAGGCTTTGCATAAGTCTTTACCCTCACTGTCTGTGCTTCTGAGTCCCTTCACCTTTCTCACACCTCGTGTTTTCACTGATTAAATATAGCAGAGTCATTTTTACGTGCTGGGTTTATTTATAGAAAGGTGTACAGTTCCAAAGCCTGCTTTAGTTAGCAGGGCAGAGATGGAGTCTCAGCAGTCTGGCACGTATTAGCTGCTAAAGGAGGAACCCTGCAGATAACATTACCGAGGACACATCTTCTATCCAAGAGGGATATAGCATGACCAGTGACTGTGAGTGTTCAGAGAGTGTCTGGGCCATACAGGCAATTTTCTTCCCTGGGTATCTATTGCCTTCTGCAAACCTTTGGCACCATCAGTGATGGTGCCTGCAGTGACTCCTTTGTGGCTGGGGGCTTACAGCTTATTGCAGAGGTGGTTAGTGTTAGTCCGATCTCTGACTGCTTGATTATGTACCCATACCTGTTCAGAGGCTGGCTCGGGGGTTGTGATCATCAAACTCCTCTGGACCGTTTCTTCCATGTAGCTGCCATTTCCTCCCTGATTCACTGCAGAAAATGTAAGGGTCTGCTTTTGTGCCCTCCTGGGAGAGAAAAACAGTGTTCTCAGGAAAACAGGAAAGTAGGAAACTTCATAGCGGTGGGGAATGTTATTATTCAGGTTTGTCACAAGTAGCAGGTGAAGGGCAGCGTATTCAGTGCTGCTCAGCCTGAGATGGCCGCTTTCCCTTTCTGTGTGCAGTGGTGGACTCCAGGTCAATGCACTGCAAAGGGGAGCTGTGCCAGCAAATGCAGCCTGCATCCCTCCCCCAAAACCTGCCCCAGCACCCTTAGCCTCTTCAAGGGTCTGAGTGATTTGTTGTCTTGGCATGTGAATTTGGCAGTATTTTGGAGAAGCTGGAGGCATTTCATTTGACCCAGAGAGGTTTTCACCCAGTGACACGGAGCTCTTGCTGCTTCCAGTGGGGAGAAGTAAGCAAAGCCGTTCCCTGGAGTGCTTAGCGAGGCAGCAGCTCTTCCAGGTGTGCTAGCGAGAAGCCTGAAGCCCAGCAGAGGCCAGGGTGCAGTTACCATCGCTTACAAAAGATCCTGTATCCAGCCGAGAATACTCCCTACAGATTTCTGTTAGCGCTATGCAGTTCACCTGCAGGAGTTGCAGCTCCCTAGCCATGATCTGTTGCCGGACTGGTAGCCTAACGGCAGGCTGCTAAAATGGAAGTGAATCATGTATTCATGAAACCAACTACACTCTTCACTGCAACTTGCAAAAGCTTGTATTATTTTTCATCTTGAGGAACACAGAGCCCTGCCCTCCCCTCTTTCCATTGAGGTTGCTGAGCGTAACACAGAACAGGGAGGCAGAAGGTTTGCTCTTTTACCCCATGACCAGTTATTACACCTTTCCCTGCATGTGGGGTCCTGGTCCTGACTCTTTCTCCAGTGCTGTAGGTAGGTGCAACTTGTGTCAAAGAGTTTATTCTAATTTTGTAGTAGTAGTTGCAGAGGGTTTGGTGTCATTGGCATGTTCTGATTTGCCCTTGAATGGTGTTTGGCCTTGGTGTAAATCTTCTCTGGCTAACTTGTTCCCTGACCCCACTTGCTAATGCCGCTGCCTGCTGTGTCTTTGCAGGTGGGTGTTTGTTGTCAAGAAAGGCTATCAGGACACAGACACATCCCTCCAGAGCTCTGTCATCACCAAGCTGAAAGGGGTAGCCTTCACCAACACCTCGGAGCTGGGGGAGAGGCTGTGGGATGTTGCAGACTACGTCATCCCTCCGCAGGTTGGCATCATCCCACTGCTACTGTCTCTGCCACTCAGCTAGAAAGACATCTTCCAGCGTGGTTGCTGGTGGAAAGGCTGAAGTGGTGTACCTTTCCTGTGAATGAGCAGGAGGTGGTCTACAAGAAAGCAATGCTGTGCCTTCTCTCAGGTCTTTCCAGCAAATATCAAAGCAGCCTTGTCTCTCTCGCAAAGGTCCATGCTACTTGACAAGCAGAACCTTGCAGCAGAAGTCCTGTGGATTTCAGTGGGACTGCTCAGCTGAGCAAAGTGTCTGCTTGCCTCCGTTCCTGGGCTGGAGCGGGCATGCACAGGGCAGCCCAGAGGGCGTGGGAGATGGAAAGAAAATGTGGTGCAATTTGAGTGATGAGGGTTGCTTGAAATGTGTCTGGCTAAACCTGCCTTGCTGCTCCCTTGATTTGGACAACGTGAGATGCATAGCTGATGCTTAAGGAGAAAAGATGGCAGCAGATGTGGCCCGGCACCGGGTTGGAAGTTGCCCAGCTGTGCTTGCCAGCGGCTGTTTGTGCTTTCCCTGCTAGTGTCCGCCACATGCGTGGAAGGGTACAAAGTGAAAATCAGAGCCCTGTGCTGACAGGGGGCAGAAAGCGTTAAATTGAACAATTTACTTGTCTGTACATAAGAATAAAACTTCACCTTCCTCCTGCTGCAGCCCATGTTTACTCAGACCTGTGGATCTGTGCTCTGCATCTCCACCAATTTTAATGTAAAGCCTTCCTGCAAGCTGCTGGTCTCAGACTAACGTGTGCTGTGCAGCAGGAAGGCCAGGCAGCGTGCTTGCAGTGCCTCTTGTTCAAGCTGTGTGGAAGCCCTGGGACACTTAGCAGGTGGCTGGTGTGCACACCCAGATACGAAATGGTGATGCTGACCAATATTTTAACTTGTCAGACATTTCTCCTGTGACTCAATGGTCTTGTTACTGCGTGTTGGCTTATTGGGAGGCCTTGTAGTGTGGTGTGCTGGGTAAAGGTAGCCAGCTCTGCCTCTGGGCTCGTGCGCTCTGCAACACAGATGTCTGGGCTATGGCATCATGAAGCCAAACGCAACTGGACAATCAGTCTGCGATATTGAATCCAGCACTATTGCAGTCTGCCCCAGTACATCAGCCCCCAGCAGCCACAGTAATGTTAGACTCTGGGCTCACAGCGAAATGCAGCAACTTCTGTGGACTGTGAATGCAAACATAGACATGCACAAGCCTTCCTGCTCCATGTGCTGATTACTGTTCATCTGCTGAATGTCTCAGGTCAGCCATGAGATGTGTCCCACATGGGTTTTTAGGAGTATCTGAATGCCTGCTACCAGTGCATTAAGTGACTTGCTCTGCTAACTACTGCGTAATCTCTCTCATTTTGCTTTGGAGGAAGAGTCCTGCCCCGTCCAGGTGGGTCTGGGTGGGCTGGTTTGTACTGGAGAGACCCAGCTAGTGGAGCAGGAGGCAGTGAGGGCTGGGAGAAACCCTGTCTTCTCCACAGAGCAGTGGGCAGCTCTCCTGAGCCCACCAGTGCAGCTGCTGACCGACGTGTCCCTCCTGCTGAGGACAGATGTACCTGTGTCCCAAAGCGTTGGTGGGATGTGGACTAAACACACCCCACACAAAGCACAGCGAGGGCAGGAGAGCGAGCCAGGCAAGTGTGAGAGCACCGAGCTCTGCTCCCATGCACAAAAACCTGAGATCTCTGATTTTTATGTGCAACAGGCAGGGCTGTGTGTTGGAAGGGGTTTTCTGAGAGACTCCAGAGTAAATAGTGGGCACTCAGCTTGCTGAAATTCATCACTGAGGGCTGAGAATGCCCTTGGACAAGGTAAACCAGTGGCGCTTTGGGGTTAAGCTTAATGTAGAGCAGGGATTCACCTGGTGAATCCCTCATTCGTTGCTTTCTTGGGCTTGTTCTCTGACAGGTTTCCAGAAACGTCTTGTTCCCTGTTGTGGTTTAGAGCAGCCTCGTGGAGTCGGGGGTCCAGAGTTTGCTCCTGATCAGGTATTTTATCACCAGCTGCTCGCTCACACAAGCATCCAGTGTTATAGGTGGCCGGGCTTGACACACTGTCGGTTCCTGTTGTGGGTGAGGATTTTTTGTTTGAGATGCTCGGGGCTGCCCTGCCTCCCAGCAGGACCATGGGCTGGCTCTAATGGTTATGTGTGCCCCCTTGGTGAGATGAGAGTCAGGCTCCCCAGTGCCGGGGGCTGTCAGGAGACAACCTGTGTTTCTGTAGCTGCAGCCTGGTGCTGTTACTGACCCTCCTCCCTTTCCCACGTGTGCACGCTATGGAACAGAAATGGTAGAAGCACATGGGTTATTTTGGCATTCATTTTTGCTTCCGAGTGGTGAAACAGCCTCCATCTGCAGTGCCGTGGTAAGCTGCTTTCTCTCCCCTCTTGCTGACTCTACAACTGCCTTCAGGCTTGTTTTTCCTGTGGTTTCCTTTGGTGGTTGGTTGTTGAGGGGAAACCTTTAAGGAGAAAAGTTAACTATTTTAGCTTTTTGCTGAATGTGGGGAAGGGACCAAACAGAAGCTGTAAGTGTGCAAAGAAAGGAAGGCTCCAGAACAGGAGTCAGCCATACATATTGTGGCTTTGCCTAAATACAGAGCGAACACTACACTGCCAGAAATAAGGATTTTAGGTATGAAAACGCAGTCAGGTGTCTCCTTGCATGTCTCAGACAGTCATTCCAATGGCTCAGTAAAGGGGTCTGTATCCTCTCTATTACAGCTATGCTAGAAGTCTTGTGTTTTGTTTTATTGCATGTCCACAGTATTGCACTAAATCTGCTGCTGCGCTGCGCCCTCTTGCCTTGCTCCGTGAGCTTGGGCTTGTAACAGCGCCGCTGGGGCAGCCAGCCTGACCCTGGCTGAGAACAAACACTCACAGCTCTGCAGTGGGACAGGGCCTTTGATCCCTGATCAGGCACTATGTCCTTATGGAAAAGGAGGACAAGTGCTTGCTGAGCAGCCAGCGAGGCAAGGCTCAGCAGTCCTGCTCACCAAACTAATGCAGTCTCTGAAGCAGAAGTCCTTAAGCCACAGAGACCCACCAGCCTCATCCAAACAAATATCCAGACAAAGGTGCTGTTGTATCTTGGCCTGAAAAGCATCAGGAGAGAGGGAGGTGTTACTGTTCTGCGGAGAACTGCATCCTCCTTGTGACAGGTACTTTAAGAGTAAAACAGCTTTTCTAACTCTTCCTGCCTTACTTTGTTTATTCTAGGGTGAAAACGTCTTTTTTGTCATGACGAATCTGATTGTGACCCCAAACCAGAGGCAAGCCACTTGTCCTGAGGTAGGAAGAACTGAGCCCCTTGGCCCCCAGACCCCTACAAAACTGGGGGTAAGAACTGACAGAGGACACCTGGGGAGCAACGAACACAGGAAGGATGAAAGGCGAATGGTTTTTCTCTGTAGTAATATCTCAGTTGGGAAAATCGGACTCATTACTGCAAACCTGGGAGGTTCAGCTCTCTTAATTTCCAGAGGCAGTGATCATGTAGAGCCTTGCTGGCTTTAGTTGAAGGTGTTGGACATCTGCCCAGCTGGAGATGAGACCAGAGCAGTGATTGCTCAGAGTCAGAAAAGGCCATGGGAAAACAACTTTGAGTTGACTCGATCTAGTTACGGGTAGAGGAGACTTTCTAAGAGCCCCATCCTGGGAAGGGCTGAACACTCAGACTTTTATTACCTTCAGGACATGGGAGGGGGCTTGGTACCTTCCAGAAGATGCCTTACGGGCCAGGGGCATGAGGTCTTTCTGTATCATGTTGAAATGTCCTCTGTGGAGACATGGTTCAGAAAGGGCTGGACCCTGGGGGAGGAGGGCTCTGGCCATCCAGGGAGTGTTGTCTCCAGGTAGCAGTGATTAATTTTCCGTATCACAAGCAGCAGGGTAGCCCAGGCCAAGAGCACAGCTTGCGTGTTCAGGGCACGGCTGTCCTCTAGTGGCTGCGTTAACCCGGCGTGCTGCTGGGAGAAGGGTCATTTTGAGCCCAGAGAGCTTGTAGCTTAAATCAAAGGTAGGGTTATCTCTTAAGGTGAAGTACTGTGGCCTCCTGCTTGGTTTTGGTGAGTGGTAGGTGATGTCTAGGTTTTTCCACAGCCTGTCCCTCTCCAGATTGAGCAGAGCCCAAAAGCAGGACGTTGTAGCTGAACGGTGGTGTTGCTGGTGGTGTGATACTGTCAAGCTATTTGCACATGACCTGTCGTTACCACTTCAGCTGCCCGTTTTCAGTGTTCACCATGCTATAGGGGATTCACCCCACATCAGTAGCACTTTCTTACCCCTGAGTCTCGTCTCTTGTCACAGGTCTCACTTCTGTCCTCTTCCACTTTGCAGAGTGTCAACATTCCCGATGCCCTGTGTTACGAGGATGAGGACTGCCCCGCAGGGGAAGCGGTGGTGGCTGGCAATGGTAAGGGAAGGTCCCTCCTCCTGTACTGTGTCTGGTAGAGGCAGGTTCCTTCAGAGGCATCAGCCTGGTTACAACATCAGCGATCTCTGATTACAAGAATGGCAAGGACTTTTTCTTTACTATCTCTTATTAAGATCGCTGCCTTGCTTACAGCTCTGTGGTGGCTGGGCCAGAGCACCCTGGGCTGCTCAGAAAAGCAACAAGAGAGTGGTTGTTCCAGCTGAGAGGCCCTTTCACAGCAGGGAGAAGAACTTAGGGTGGCAGTGAAAAGCATCTGATCTTCATGTGCCCTGTAGGCAAGGAGAGGAGGTGGCTGCTGTGTGTGACCTTTTCTGTGATGTCTGTGCTGCAGGGGTTAAGACTGGCCATTGTTTGAAAGACAGGGACAGCATCAGAGGGACTTGTGAGATACTGGCCTGGTGCCCAGTGGAGAAAAGATCCAAGCCCAAGTACGTGGCTATCCTGTGCTGTTCTGAGCTTGAGTTGCTTGGCTTGTGTGTCACTTAGGGCGGTTTCTGGGTTCCCTCTGCTTGGATGCTCGCTTGAATGTTGCCTGTTCCAGTGCAGGAGGGAGCTCTGCATGGCCGCCTGGCAGGACTGGCCCTCTGCTCCCCCCTGCTTGGCTCACTGCCTGTCCCAGGGCTGTTCCCAGCTCTCAGGGCTTCCCCTCAACCTGCACGCTGCTCACCAACTCCTTGCTGGCAGTGTGGGGAAAGTGGCACGGCTGGCCTAGCGCCATGGGGTGAAACCTAGCTGTTTCTAAAATGGCAGTTCCAGTTTAAACATGTGGGCAGGGTACGAACCAGATAACAAACCCTTCTCTTCCAGGAAACCACTTCTCGCCAGTGCAGAAAACTTCACTGTTTACATCAAGAACTCAATCCGCTTCCCCAAGTTTAAGTTCTCCAAGTAAGTGCAGGTGCTCAGAGATCCCCTGTCCTCTCCATCGCAGAGCCAATAACCTCAGTTTGCTCCACTGTCCTTCTCCTGCCTGAGGGTTGGCGTGGGGAGGCAGATAGTCCCTCTCCTAAGGTGCAGGGGAAGGCCTTTGGCTTCAGGCTGTGTGGGAACAAGTTGTAATGAGGGCTTGGAGCTTCTCAGAAAGCAACTGGGATAAGGCTGCCCTTCACCAAATGAGGTCTGTGATGGCTCCTACAGTATGGGATGCACCAGAGCTCCTAAGGCAGATTGATCTGTCCACCAGCCAGTGCATAATCAGTGCAAAGCTGCTTCTGCTCCCAGATATTCCTCCTCTTCCATAAAAATGAAGTTGCCTGGACGAGGCTGGGAAAATGCAGATTTAAAATATTTGTTTGCATTTGCTGCTGCAGCTGTAGCTCCAATATGAATGAAAGAAGTGTAGAAAGGAGCGTGTTCTTGCTATCCTGTCAGGCTCAGCTAGAGATTTCTAGCATCTTTATTTTTTTCCTTGAGAAAAGTAAGTGGCCCTCAAGAACTCTGGCAACCTGCTCCATGTGAGTCCTTCCCTGAGCCCAGATTCATCTGG
This sequence comes from Gavia stellata, assembly GCF_030936135.1. NCBI lineage: Eukaryota > Metazoa > Chordata > Aves > Gaviiformes > Gaviidae > Gavia > Gavia stellata. The sequence continues at coordinate 8,686,844 of NC_082618.1, forward strand.
CCTAGTCCCTGTCTCACCTGGACGTCTTTTCTGTGTGAGCGGACTGCTTTCCCTGGGCCAGCAGTGGAGGGGCTGTCAGGGTGACAAGGCTGGTGGCAAGGTGACATCTCTGTTGTGCATGAGGGGTGTTAGAGAAGTCTCTTGTCTCTGCAGTCTTGGTGGCGTAGGCTGTGTAGGCAAGCAAAGAGGGAGACAAGATGGATTTCCCCCTTCCCTACGTGCAGGATGAATGTGCTGGCAACGGACAATGAGTCCTACCTGAAGAGCTGCCGCTACAGCACGGAGCATCCCTACTGCCCCATCTTCCTCCTGGGGAACATCGTCCGGTGGGCTGGGAGCGACTTCCAGGAAATGGCCTTGGAGGTAGGAGTGCCCCTCGGGCTTGTGTGGCTTCCCAGCTGGCCGTGCTGCCGCTGCGTGGCTGTGAGGAGAGCCACTGGTGACTGCCGGGGGATCTGCCTCCTGTCCAGGGAGCAGTGGAGAGATGCTGGTGCTTAAAGTCAAGCTGGTCCCATTTATCCTTTCCCCAGGGAATGGGAAGCAGGGTGATGTGGGTCCTCTGGAAGAGATGGTTGGGTCAGTTACCTGTTACTCAGAGATGCCCAAACCAGTGCTCTGCCAGCAGGGTTTCTTTGTTTAATTTGAACATTACTACACCATCAGTTTAAATCCAGGACTCTGGAAGGCCAGTGGGGCTCCTCTGCTCAGAGAACGCCTCGGGAGGCTTCCCCTGCAGGAAACGGACACGTTTCTCCATGGAGACCCAGGGCTGCAGCACCAAACAGGCTGCGACCCAGTATGCGTAGCCCGGGGGGAAGATGGAGCCAGTCTGAGGCATCCCGGGAAGCACGGGGTGAGAAGAGTGCAGGCTTTGTGCTGGCTTCTGAACCTCATCCCTGCATAAAAGAGCCTCTTCTCTGCTGAAGTATGGTACAGCCACTTAAATTAATGAAATCAGTGTCCTGGGATGAGAAATCTCCTCCTAGGATACCAGCACAGGGAAAACTGGGGTTGTATATAGAGTAATGTGACTAATATCATAAGCATGAGCTCAGCCCATCCAGAAGTGTGTGTGCTCGTGTCTGTGACCAGAAATACAGCTGTTCTTGTCCCCGGGGAAAACTTGCCCAAGGATCTGACAAATTTGAAGACACATTAATTGAACTAAGCTTAAAAAACTCACACTGTCTCTCTCTTTTGTTAAGGGTGGTGTGATAGGAATTCAGATTGAATGGAACTGTGATCTTGATAAAGCCCCTTCTGAATGTAATCCTCACTATTCTTTTAGCCGGCTGGATAGCAAGTTTGCAGAAAAGTCCATCTCTTCTGGGTACAACTTCAGGTAAGTAAAGAAGAGAATACGATGCAGTACCGCAGTCAGGCTGAGCTGGTTTGACCTGAAGGCATTAGAGGTTGGCAGTGAAATAGTACCAGATCATGCCGGGCACTGCCCCAGCCAAACACACCACTTCAGCAGAGGAGGGGAGGGAGGAAGTCACGCTCATGGCAAGCTAAAGGTGTTTTAGTTGGGGAATGGATCTGTTTGAACAGATAGGTGAATTCAGATGCGTTCTTGTGTGTGTGGGCAGATTATGGAATTAAAATCAGCATTGTTGTATTCCAGGTTTGCCAAATATTACCGGGATGCTGAGGGAGTCGACTACCGGACGCTCATGAAAGCATATGGAATCCGCTTTGATGTGATGGTGAATGGCAAGGTGAGGTCCCAGGCCAGAGTATTTCAGAGGGTGGAGAGAAAAAAGGTGGGGGACATTTCCCAGTGGGAAGGCAGCTCTGGGATGAGAACAGCCTCTCTGGCTTGTCGTATGAAAGGGCTCTTGCCGTTCATCCACGTGGAGCTAACCCTACGTAAGAAAGGAGCTGACCTGGAGTGCAGATGAGTCTGTATCTCTTCTACCTAAAAAGAGGCTCATGTAAAGTCGGACAGAAGTAAATATGCCCCAGAGACTTGTTTTTCATGCATATGTACTGCAGAAAAAAGAAGCCTAATCCAGGGATGACGCAAGCGCAGAAATGCAGCCATGGACAGTTGGATCTGAGACACGCACAGACCTTTAGCCTCCAAGATTGTTCACTGCAAATCTTCTATGGTTGTGCCTGCTTGTTGCTAACAAAACACGCCCACAGGCACTAGTAGCTTCCCCTGTGTAATACCACACCCTTAAGTTTGTTTCTTGGGCCGTTCTTTCACGGAATACTTCATGGCCTTTTTTTTTTTTTTTTAGGCTGGGAAATTTAACATCATTCCCACCATTATCAATATCGGTTCGGGGCTTGCTCTCATGGGAGCGGTAAGTGAATGTATTTTATTGAAGTAACATATTGGCACACAGATCCCTCATTTAGCTGTTATGAGGATAAAATGGGACAGTTGGTTTATATCTTCTCCAGCAGAATTTTTGCTACTGTCAGGTGTGTGTCTGTGTCCTGTCTTAGGCATTTGTTAATGTACCTTGTAGTCTAAATACCCCTAAGATTACATGGAGTATGAAGGAAAATACAGCTCCTACAACTTGCTCTTCTTTAATTAATGCTCATTGCTAATTAGATCAGACACTTCCTCTTCTACTCCAAAGATAAAACACAAGTTCTTTCTGTTTTCAGGGAGCTTTCTTCTGTGACCTGGTGCTGCTGTATCTGATTAAAAAGAGCAACTTTTATCGAGGCAAAAAGTACGAGGAAGTAAAGTAAGTGGGCTTGGCTTTTGTGTTTAAATGTAATGGCTTTATTGTCATGACTAATAGAAAGAGAAGGAGATACGGGAAGACGGTAAACATTAATGGCAAACAAAGGCCAATTCCAGGAAATTATATTCCTCCAAATGAGTTTAGCCAAGTTCCTCCCTTCCTCTGTAATTTAGTGCTGCAGTTAGCTGGGGAGCAAAGGAGGCTGCTGTGTCATGGTTGGACTATAAATGGCTTTGCACTGTCGGTCCATAATGACTGCAGATGGAACTGGGGCAGCTCCAGAGCCTCAGGAATCTGAGAACTGGGGCTTTGTACGGAGGGTGACGGCCTTTGTGGTAAGGTGTGGCAGGCCTGGCTGGGAACCTCTTGCCCGCATTGCTTCCTGAAACAGAAATAGCCTGCTTGCCTCATCTCACCTTTGCTTGTTTCCTCAGGTCCAGTTCCAGGAAATCGTTATCTAGCCCTACGCTGAACGGGAATCAGAGCCCTGACCAGCTCGGTGGGCTCTAGGCGCAGCGATGGCTCTGCCAGCTGGACTCGTGTTCCAGGGAAACCACGCAGGTGTGACGTCACACCAGGATTGGGGGGTGGAGATACCCCAGATCAGATCTACTGTCTATTATCGGGATTACCAGAGGAAAAAAAAAGTCCTTTAAAGACCGCCCTTCTTTCCCTGAGATGTTCTCTGGTATCCTGAGCCTGCAACAGTGTGTCATCACTACGGATTTATAAAAGGTTTTTATAAAAGGAAAAAGAAGGCACCAAATGAATGTTTTTATATCTATTGATAGATATATCTGTACCTACGTCAATAGCCAGCGTTACCCCGCGCTTTGCTTCCATGTGCGCAAGAGCCGTGATGTGAAACACCGCTGGCGTGTTGAGGAGGGCTGAGGCTGAGATTCAACCTGTCTCCCGCTCCACTGGCTTGCGGCCACCGCTTCCGCCTCTCACTTGTGTTACACGCAAGATCAGATGTAAAGCAGCAGGACTGCTCTTGTCAGGAAGCACAATGAAATGCCGCATTTCAGCAGCTCTCAGAGCCCGGGGCTTGTTATCCTGCAATGCCCGTGCTGACCGGGCCTGTGTCAGAGCGGGGGCAATTACTCTTGCTGCGAGGTGTGTGTAACCATTAGGGCTAGAAATGGTGCTCCTCCAGGAAAAGCCTTCGCAAGAGCTGCAACAAGGTGCTCCGCTCATCTCGGGAGTGGCAGGAGAAGGTCCTGCCGCAGCTCTGAATGGAGAGTCGGTTCAGCCGTGGCTGGGTCCCAGCTACCCACTGTCTCTATTTGTAGCTGGCCCAGAGAACCGACATTTCAGAGCACAGAACAGGTAACAGCAGACAGAGGAGTATTTTGAAGCAAGGCAGGGACAGATGTTTTTGTGGTTGGTAGTGGGGGGGAAAGGGGGTTAGCGCACTGGAAAGCAACGTGGCACTAGGAGTATCTGCACGGAGATGGCCTTGGGGTCTCCCTCCTTTGTTCAGTGGCTGATTTAATTCGCTCGGGGTTGTCCTTTCTGCATCACTTACCCATTCATTGCTCACGGTGGGGAGAGATCGGGATGGGGCTTAACGCTTCTGCCGTTTTTCAGAGTACCCTGAACTGTACTGCAGAGACTGAAAAGGGGAGCTCTGTCAGGTGAAACAGACCTTGCCAGGGTCTTCCAAATATACCAACAAGAAAGGCGGATGTCCACTACTTCAAAACCCTGATTAACTTACAAGAACTACTAGTGCTTCTTTGTTTCTCAATAGAGAAATGTCTCATTGCAGCCCATTCTGTGAATTTCTGCTCATGTGGGGGTGCAACTAACCTCAGAAAAGTGCATCTAGAATATCATTGTTTAAAGTTTGCATTTGTTTGAGCTGACAGGAACTGACTCACCAGCTCCTGAAGACAGTGGGTGGATAAATATTCCTGCCTCATCTAAAGCTTCCACATCGTGGCTTGGTACAAACTGATCACTGTTCTGTAAATGCTGCCAGGTCGCCATGGTAAAGATTAAGTGTTTCTGTGCACTCTTCGAATACCAAGATTTAAAGGACTCCTGCTGCAGTGTCCTTATGTACTGCTAGGACAGCTGTAGTGGTGGCGTTACAGAGAGATGCTGTGATCGAGCGTTCTGCACAAATGGAAACGGTGAGCTGTGCTCACCTTTGCTTTAATGTCTTTAAGGTGGTTACTCCAAGGTACAGGTGGATTCCAAATTAAAATTCTACTCCGAATTCAGCCATGGATAGCAACCCCCACCCAGTCTAGTCCCCTCCCTCTGCTTCTGTGCAGATGCAAGTAATTATTGAGTCAAACATTTAGCTAGAAAATAAACAGTGGACTTAATAGCTTAGGATAAGCTGCATACCTCTGATGCTATAATCACATCCAAAGCCTCTTCTCTTCGTGCCAGAAGTCTCTCCTCTAGGCGAACAAGTTAACGTGTATAACTGACCTGCCAATCAAACAGCACCGGCTTTTGACTGTCAAGAGCTTAATTCTATTTGAATAATTTCTAGATGGTGAAACCCCACGTGACTTAGGCCCAGGCACAGCGTGTGGAGACCAAGCAGTTCATAACACATAAAGTTTCTGTGCTCTACTGAAACCCATGTTTCAACTCGACAAAACAATATCCTCTTGTTAGATGACCAAAGTGATTTTGTGAATTTAAGTCTTCAGGGGCTTCAGGCCTCTAAAATTCCCTTGAATATTTCCCTTCTTTATACCCTCTGTTTAACACAATTCCTACACCCACTGCTGTTGATAAAACATAACCAGATTCCTCCTCAGGAGCTTGTTTCTTTGACTTTGATTTTTTTTTCTCCTTGTTTGTATTTCATGTACAGCAATAAAATTTCTCACTTTAGGGCAATGCTCTCCAAGACTCTTCTGTACAGTGTGTTTTTTAGGTTGCGCACACCACCACCTCTTTGTGATACATACTTACCGTAAGCAAGTCAATTGAACACTAAGTTTGCACAAGCAGGTCTACAGCAAAGATATTACCTGTACAGTGGGGGACTGAATTTTCCTTTCCATTCCTGCCAGAGACATACGGAACCACACAAGGCCCTGCTCAATGACAGACAATGCCAATCGGCTTACAAGTGTGTTCAGTACAGACCGAGCTGGCAGGTACCAAGGCGCTGCGCTCACTTGATTGCGTTTTATTGGACACAATGGCACTAAGAAAGGAGCAAAGCGTGTGACTTGTGAGAGCATTACTTATCGACTTTTGTATACACCAGTGAAGAGCATCTGTGACAATGTCATTTATTGATAGTGTGTACATATAGCAATTGTGGAAATAACGTTTGCATTAGCAACTCAGTTACATTTCTGTGCCAAACCTTTATATGCGCTTAATTACATGCTACTGTGCAGTATTTCCTGGTCTCAGTGGATTATTTTTTAAGAGTGCTGTGTTACACACTGCTTTCATCAGTGTTTGTGCATAGAGACAGGCAGCAAATCTAGAAGGGACTGTAATTGTTACGTCTTTTCCAAAACGCAAAGGATACGAGGGACTACATTAACCAAAACCCACGGCTGTGCCTGCAATTAGGGACAGAAGTTATTCCTTAACAACCAAACACATTTTCATGGGAGGCATCCAAGCGGTGTTTCACATTCAGTTTAATTAGAACAGTACTACGGATTCATTTGTACTTGGACATAATTTAGTGACAGTATTAACAATACAAGCGATGAACAACAGTTTAAAAGGTAAGCTGGCCTAGTTGTGTAGATGATTTTGGCAACAGTCCTCCTGCTTCATTAAAAACCACTGCAGCTCAGGTGGCTCCTAGTTGTTTTAGTAGACATGAACCATGCCGTACAGGAAAGTCCAGAACAGGACATATGTGAAGAGCCCTCCTATAAGCCCCCCTGTGAAAAGTGGCCTTCGGGATTTAAAGTACTTATTCCATCGCCGTCCGGCTTTTAACACCAAGAGCACGGAGAGGAGGACGGAAGCCAGGAAGTAGAAGATGAAGCCGTGCAGGCCCGTCAGGCCGAGGATCCCCGCCGTGGCACCCGACAGGGCCGAGACCGACGTCCTGCAATAGTCCAGAATGGCGGCGTTCCCCCGCACCGCCGCCTCGCTGATGAACTGCGGCCCCTCGCGCTTGGCCGCCACCGCGGCCATGGCTCCCAGCCGGGCTCGGGGACCTCCTCGCTCCCAACGAGCCTGGGCAAAGGAGACACACGCTGTGCGGGCCGGGGGGCGGACTGGCCCGGCGCAGCCCGTGCTTGAGGCGGTGCCTCCCGCGGAGAGCCGGGCCCGCCGCACCGACCCGCGGCGGCCGCGAGGCCGCCCTCAGGCGCGCCGTTCCGGAGCGCGGCGGGAGCCCAACGGCCTTCGGCGCCCGCGCGGAGGCCCCTCCCGCACCGCCCGCCTGGCGCCGCGCAGCGCCCGCGGGGCCCTCCCGCCTTCCCCCGGCCCGTACCTCTCATCCACGGCGGCGCGCTGCTCCGCGCGACCCTCGGCCGGGCCCGACCGTCACGCCTCGCACCCTGCCAAGGGACGCCACACACCGCCCGTCACCGCGGGCCGCCCGCCGGAGCCGAGGCCGCCGCGCCGCCCCGCCGGGCCCAACCTACCGCCAGAGCGGAGCCTCTCGCCTCCCCGCCGGAAGCTCCTGTCAGGCATCTTGGCGCGGGGGCCGCCGGGAAAGCGGCCTGGCTTCCGGCGCCCGCGCCTCCGCCACGGGCGAGGCGGCACCCGATTGGCTGGCGGCGGCGGGGGGCGGGGCCGGGCGAGGCGCTTTTGTTCGGGCGGCGGCGGCGGCGGCAGCGGCGGGGCCATGTCGTACGTGCCGGGGCAGCCGGTCACCGCCGTGGTGGTGAGACGGGGACGGGCGAGCGGGCGGACTGCTGAGCGGGACGGGGACAGAGGCGGCGGTGCCGCCCGGCAGCGCCCTGCGGGTTGTCGGCGGGGGCGGAGGTGCCGCGGGCGCGTCCCGGGGCAGCCCCGGCCCGCGGGTGCGTGGAAGGAGCGGACGAAGGGCGCGGGTCGCAGCGCCGCCGGCCCCGGTTGCCGCCCGCGGCCGCTCACTGCCCGCCCTGGCGGCGGCTTTCCGCCGTGGAGGCTGTCGGTGCCCGCGGCGAGTCCGGAGTAAGGGGCGGGATGGGCCCTCGAGCCTCCCACGAACGCCTCCCCGCTCCCGGGTGGAAGCTCCGCCGGTGTGAGGGAACAGACTCCCGCCGAGGGCCGCGGCCCCGCTCCGCCTTTGCAGGCGTTGCTCGGGAGAAGAGGGAGGGAGGGAGCAGGTGCCCCCGGGCCCCGCAGAGGCGTTTCGCCGCGGGGCGGCTCGCAGGCAGCCCGGTCTTCCCCGGCGGTGCGGCGGGAGCGCCCAGCGCGTCGTCCGGTGCCCTCTGCCGCCGGCAGCTGCAGGGCCGTGGCAGGATGAGCACCTGCTTTGCCTAGGTGGGCTCGAGGCAGTAGAGCTTCCGAAGAACGTTAACTGCCTTCATCAGCCAACAGTGCGAGCAGGGGGCTCTGTCGCTCCTTCCACAAGCCAGGGTGCTAAACTGAATCCTGCTTGGGGGGGTGTGACGTTAACCCGGCCGAAGTGTGCCGTGCCACTGCCAGCCGGGTACGAGCAGAGAGCCCTGCGGCTGGGGCAGCTGTCCTGCTGTGGCCACGCAGGCTGTACCCCAGGGAGAGCCTGAGCCCAGCACGCCTCAAGAAGCTCACCGTCTGACAGGGCTGTTCGAGAAGAATCATGGAACGGTTTGCGTTGGAAGGGACCTTTAAAGGTCATCTAGTCCAACCTGCCTGCAGTGAGCAGGGACATCTTCCCCTAGGTCAGGTTGAAGAACCTTTTGAGTGGTTATTGTTTCAGTTAAGACCGTGGCTTTGAATCTTGGCTCAAGAATTGTACAAGCTGGTATCTCTACAGTACTTAAATAATGAGTAAAGCTTGTCAGATGCCTGCGTTCATCAGACAGTAAGGAACATGTCTCTGGGTTACGAAAGTGTGTTGATAACTTATCTTAAAGAACCATCCTAATAATAGGTTGTTATTTCCACTGATAGAGCTAGGCCAGGAACACAAGGCATGTGGATAAAGAGCAAGATGAGTCTAGCTAGGACTGACTGCTAGTTATCAAGATGTGACTCATGTTTAAAGAGACCTGCTCTCTTTTTAGTGTTTTCCCATTGTATCTCTGGGCAGCGGTAAAGCGCTGAGTAGCTAAGGAGCTTGGCTGTGTCATGGCACGAGCGCCCTTGGGATGAGCTTGCAGATGGCTTCCTGTCCTGCTGTCTTGTGGTAGGGCTGAGCCAACTGTCAACACCAAGGCTGCGTGTGACTGACAGACAGCAAGTGCCACGTGATAGTTCTGTGCTGCCACGGGGTTTTAGAGCTGTCTGCCTGCAGTATGTAAGCTTACTGAGCTGTGATGCAGCCTGCTCGGGTAGGTTTACTATCTAACTGAGTCTTAAGTATCTGTGTCTCGAGATTTCTTCCAGTGACCACAATACTCAGCTATTTTATCTTTTTCTCTTTTCAGCAAAGAATTGAAATACATAAGCTTCGTCAAGGTGACAATTTGATTCTGGGATTCAGCATTGGAGGTGGCATTGATCAGGATCCTACTCAGAATCCTTTCTCTGAAGACAAGACCGACAAGGTCAGATGCTCTTTGTTTTCTGTAGCAGCTATCTCTGCAAAAGACAGCGCATATCCAGCTCACCCTGCAAGCTCTACTCACTCGCGTCTCTATTCCATCTTTTCGCATAGCTGACTACTAAGGTTACTCTGTTGCCATGTTATCATTTGCAGAGTAAGCTTGTTTTAAGTTAGCTCTCCACCTTTTCTATTTTCCAACATTGCGCAAACCTGTTTTGAACCAGAATCCTGTAATACAGTACAAATTATTTTTACATTGTCAGTAGAATGGCCCTTGAGTATTTAATGCTCCCACGCTTAGTAAATGAATGCTTTTTTTTTTCCAGGGTATCTATGTAACAAGGGTGACAGAAGGAGGCCCAGCAGAAGTTGCAGGACTTCAGATTGGAGATAAGATCATGCAGGTAAACAAGATAAGACAAGTACCAATGTAGCACTAAGCGCACACTACAGAGAAGTTTCTGCTGGGGGAAATACTGTCTTCTGGGTACCTTCCAGGACAGTTTGTAGGCTTATAAACAAACTGAGCTGTGGCATAAGCATATCTACTACATAGTTCTGACAGAACAGTTACAGGACACCTGTGAGTCCCTGCACCTGCCTCATTTTATGTTTTTTCCTAGGTGAACGGCTGGGATATGACAATGGTGACCCACGACCAAGCTAGGAAGAGGCTGACAAAAAGGAACGAAGAAGTGGTACGGCTGCTGGTGACCAGGCAATCTCTGCAGAAAGCTGTGCAACAATCCATGATGTCCTAATCAATTGTCAAATTGGGGAAGGGTTGGGGAGGGAGATATATAGACTGATATCAAGCAAGGAAGCAAATACTAGACCTGAGCAGGTTGTCTGGAAGGAGTGCATGTTCCCAACTGTGGTAAACACTTTTTTTTCCTTTCTCTGGTGTAACTGGCAGTAGTAAACCACTAGTCCCCCAGCAAGAGTGCCTCTCTAAAAGTCTTCCCTGCAGGTACGTGGTAAGACTTTATTGTAGTCATGGCTTTCAGGAGGACAGGACAACCCTAGTTATCTACGGAAGCAACTGGAAAAGCCTTAACTTTGACAGGATTCTTTTGTAGCACAAAAGCTTCCTATTTTAAGAGGAAATGTGGCTTCCATTGTGGAACATGAGGGTTTGCTGTGCTTCAGCTTACAGAAGTGAGCTGTCCTGTCCTCTCATGCTTATCAAGTTAAAATGCCAGAATTAAGAGTCACATGCTGCTGTGGGGAGGAGCACTGTACTAATCCCACATTGTGTGCTAGCTAGACAGTATGCTGAAGGGTTTGGGGCATTACGGTTTTCTGCAAAGATTCCCTGTACAAAGCAGCCTCTTCAGACAAGAAACAAGTAACACAGAAGTGTTAAATCAATGCCTGTGAAGTACACTAGAAGTTCATAGACACTACAGTTCAACTTCACTGTCAGAGTAAAACCTTAATTCTGCCTGTTCCTGAGTAATTTGTAACATCAAATGAATCAAGTTTAAATGAAAGGAATATGGAGCAGGTAAAGAAAACACTGTTGCTGAACTTACCAAAAGAACTGCTTGTAGCTGTAGAGTCTTCAGGTCTTCATTCCACTTCTATCAGACTTGAAATGGGAGGGGTGGATTTTGGTCTGTCTTCTAGAAGACTTTGCTTAAATCACTCATTTATTGGATGGAAGAGATGAATATGCCAGTAATTTGCAAAAGTGCCTCTTGACCAAATTTGAACTTCTCATAAGATACTAAGTTGTTCAAATCAATGTGCCACAGGATTTAAGAGTCTTGCTGCAACACTAAGTTAATTATCTAGCATCCTACTGGTTTGTTAACCAGCTAGCTTTACAATTATCCGAAAACTGGAGTTCTTAATTCCCTTCAGTTGATTTATACATATCTATACTTTTCTTAAGCAGTCTTCAGGTAAGCTGTTGTAAATAGAACACGAGGAGGTGGCAGACTAACTTATTCAGTACATTACTGCTGTGCCATGTACGTATGTTGTGATTAATGCATCTCAGACTGTTCTGTACACACCAGCAGATGCCTATTTACCATTTTTGTATCTATGGAATTATTACAATACTGCTTTTGAATTTTGTAACTTAAGAATTTAGTGGTGGTAAATTTTAAGGCTTTCAAGTTGAAGTTATTTTTGTTACTATAAAGATACACTGCTATTTGTACTGCTATTTCACTTGATTTTACACACAATAAAACAAAGTTGGATTTCCTGAGCTGTTTCTCCTTACATTTAAGAATACCACATCACTTGCACGCCTCCAGCTGACACCTTTTTTTCTGGCTTGAAGTGGACTGTGGACTACATCAACACAACACAGCCTGAGGTTAGTAAGGTCTCATTTCACTGGGGGGTATTTGCACTGTTAGCTGTCAAACCTCACCTGGTCTCTAGCAGGGGGAGAAGGGGTTCTAGTTTTCCTTAGGCTGACGCTCAGTAAGGCAGAGTAGCTTTTGAGCATTCAAGTACAAATGCATGGATTCCCTTCTAGTTCTTTTAAAGGGTATAATGCTTACCTTCAAGTAATTCAAGATCTTGATCTCTACCTAGAACATAACACATGTAGTTAGAAAGTTGCCTGGGAACAAAAACATGTTTAATCATGGGGCTGTTAATCAACACAATCCACTTAGAAATAATCTCTTTAATAAATCTTTAATCTTTACCATCCACCATTTAGTATTCAAGGCATGTCAGTAGAACTGAGCAAAATGAAGTTAGTGCACTAGAAGTATTCAGGTAAATTTGAGTACTTGTCTTAGCACCTTTGAAAGAGCTTTCAGTGAAATAAGAATATAGTTTCTGCTGCTTCTCAGTATTTTTTTAATAAAGAGTTCAGGTTCTAATAGTTTTCTATTTGCTACCAACCTCATTCTTTTATATACCACTACAGCTGTTAAACAGCCAACCTGAGTGGTGTTCTACTGTGATCTGTCTGTGAGGAGTCAGCAGCAGCACTTACATCCACACACAGTGTTCAGTCATTACATTAAAATACTAAGTGGTTGCTTAGACATGATCTCAGATTTTTGGAAGCCGTAACTCTGCTCTTTGTGCTTCACTTCCACTCAGAAAGACAGCACTCTGGTCTTTATCTCTCCTGTTGTTAATGGAAAGAGCCATATGTTGCTTGGACAGCTCATGCTAAACTGTCTTCGCAGCTTCAACAGGCATGAGTCTTCCATTTGCAAGTGGTGGCTAGATAGCTTGCTGTCCTTTAAGGCATCTGGCAATCAGCACTTGGCAAGGCAACAGCTTGTTTTCCATACCAGAGAGGATCAAAGTATAAACAGAGATCAGAACTGGCAGCAGGCATCTTGAAAGCCCTCAGCCAGGGTAGGGGCAAGTTCAATTTAAAGTTTTTGTCTTCACAAGTGATGTTATTCACAAGGTTCATACCCCCATCTCCTATAAAGGCAGTAGTGCTGGACCATAAAAATAATATCAAAGATGATAGAGAAGACACCCAGGCCAAACTTTGTTGGATCTCCAAAGATTAACTTCCACTGATCTGTCAAACAAAAAATTAGAAAGTTAATCTTAACTCCTCAAGTTTAGTCTTGTCTCAAGACTACAAGGTCACGCCATACATAGAAGTTCATGTTCATTACTTGAACTTCTTAGGCACGCCTTAAGACTGACTGTAGTGTACAGCTTATGCAAAGGTAATTAATAACTGCTCTTACGGTTTCTTCAGAATAGCTGTTTAATTTTCTATCTTGAAGGAACATGAATAGATTCTTTATTCTTAGTATACAGCTATCCATACTATAGCACAAACATCATTCCCCCAGGATAACCTATGGGTTTCTATCTGCTTTGTAGCAGGATTCTCCCACCCCATTAAGAAAGGCTCCACCACCACAGTTCCAGCCTTACCATTGTTGTATGACTGCAAAAACATCTGGAGAAGGCTGAAGCTTCCACCAGTGAAATCTAGTAATACATTTCCAATACTCCATCCCTCAGTACTCTTCCGACGGAAATTCATGTATGCCTGAGAGTGTAACAAGAAGTCAGTCAGCATGTCACATGCAAGCATTTCCGAGATTAACATTTAAGAAGCCTTCTGTGTAACTATACTGGTTTTATCACTAAAAGACTTAATAAATAGTCATTGCTGGTTTAGTCTAGTCAGTCTTTCAAGAGCATACACTACAGACTTAGGGTGACAGGGATGTAGTATAAAAGCAGAAAAGTTCAGATTTACCTGTGGAAAATATTTTATCAGTGTGACTGCTAACTTAATGTAAGAGAAGCAGAATAAGAACTGTAGCCATGTCATTTCCTCAGCTGCAGCAAGAAACAGTGTTGTAAACGTGAAGATCCATGCAAGTGCCAGTAGTCCAACAACAACTTTGGATACTTTCTGACCTGCTCTCTGAAACAGAAATGCAGATGCACTTAGACTGACATAGGTCACACATCCCCAGACACACTGTAAGATATAGGATATGCTCAGGACTATGCAAGGTTACAGTCCAAACCTGCTGTTGTACCGGTCAGGCTCATACCACAAGGGAATTTTAAGATTAAATGAGTGCTACAGCAACCAGCTGTAGGTTTGCAAGACCTGATGAGCAATAGTTAACATCAATCATTGGGAACACTGTTGTCCATGAGCAAGTGGGAAACAATATTGTGGCAGTATTCTTGAGTAGTTACGATGCCGATTATCAGTGCCACATCTGTAACAGTCTCCTGAGTTCAGCCTGATGATATCAAGAGTTCCTATATATGCAAAAGGCTGCTAATGCCATTATGGTAAAAGATTCATGGTTGCCTTCTAATTCTTCAGTAGAAAAGACTATTGCACCTAGCAGTGGTGACAGAGGGGCTGTTACAGTTTGAGGTTTAGCATCACCAAAGGAAGCACCCCAAGACAAACAGTTACCATCTAAAGAAAATTGACTGTTCAGATCAGGGGCTTTTTACAATGGGAATTAAATAAAGAACGACCTGACTATAACAATCAATCAATGGGAATTAAATAAAGAACCACCTTATTATAACAATGTCTCACCTGCAAAGGGTGGGAATTATAAAAGGGCCTTTGCAGCTGTTTTAGGAAAAAAGAAATTGAAAGAAGGTGAAAGTTTGAATGGCAGGGAATCCCTAAGGACCTGTCCTAGCTTTAAGAATGCTCCAAGTAGTGAGGAAACAGTGAAGCACATACCAGCGTTTGTACTGTGTAGAGCTGTAATCTATGGGCTGGCTAGAGATCTGTTTGGGAACTTTATGGACTTGGCTGTTTACCTTAGTTATTTTGAGTCCCTAAGGAGTTACTTGTAAGCTCAGAACATCCATAAGGCTGAAGTAGCTAAGCTTACTGGAGTTGCTACTAGCTCAGGGAAGATCAAGGTAGCTGGATTGGGAAACCTGCCGTCTAGAAAGGCTAGTGAAAGTGGAATGAAGAGGACTTTGGAGCCCAAGAGGAGAGGGTGGTGAGTGGTGAGGTGTCCGGCAGAGGGAGCTGCCAGAGCCGACAGCCCAGCCCAGCACTGAGACTTACCTCGTAGATACAGCACTGAACTACGGTGAGGAGAGTTAGAGCTACCGCATGGAGACTGAAGAACACATCGTTGATAGCCACAGGGTTCACCCCACTGGGGTAACTGACTAAGAATTCCTCCTAAGTTTAAAAGAAACCAGAACCAGCCAAATGCCTTAACTCCCTTCTGTAGATACCCACCCCCCAGCAAGTATTAAAGAGATGATCACGCTTACCTTAATCAAGGGAATCCAGAAGAGTCCGACATTAAACACACTGTATGCTATAAAGCCAGTAAGGTTTAATGCTATAAAGTCAAAGCTTAGTCCAACAACACTAGAGAAAGGAAAAAAAAAATAGTATAAGAAATATGCATCAGAGCATTACAGGCAGTTCCAGGGACAACCTGACCCTAGAACATACTGATTTATAAGCAATTTTTTATGTAAGCCAAAGCTGCAGGCATTGTGACAACATGATGCTGCGAGTTCATCAGGAAGCAAGGTGAAATATCCCTCATATGCCAAGCACTGGTACTCACAACAGCTCTTACTGACAAGGTTGTGTCCCTCCTGGTTAACTTCACTCATCCATGAGCTCAGCTAGTCTGATAGAACTATTCCAGCCTGAACCCATAGAAGCCATAGCTCATCTTTGCCAAAAGACATGCTTTAGTTTTCATATATAATGTTTCTACTTACGGTCACTTAGTTTAGGGGAGCTGGCCTAATGATTACATTTGAAGGAGCTTTCTGATAAACAGCTCACAAAGTTAAGTAATCTTTGAAGTGTCACCACAATTGGCTTGGTCGGATGATTTACAACAAAGGGAATGGGGAAGTCTCCTCTATCACAAATTAGTATCGGATGCCAAACCTTAGGATTAGGTGTCTGTAGGATGCACTTAAGTTTCCTCTGACCTGCATGCATAAAAGCTCACTGAGGCTGCATTTATTCAGGCCCTATCTTTGCCTTGCTTTTTTTCCCCCCAGTCTTTCCATGCATAATTCACGATAACCAAGATGGATGTAACTGAAGCCAGGAACATGATTTGCAGAAGTGCATAAGTGACTTGCAAACACATCTTAAGTCTCTTTACCTTTTTCGTCGCCAGTTCTCAAAGAGTTGAGGATAAAAGGAGATAGACCAGGCAAGGAAATAGATCCAGCCAATCACCTCATCAGCATATCTCACTATGATGCTATGAATCACTTGAAATTGAATCCTAGGACTGATAGTTAACGCAAAGAGAATCAGTTAATTTGTCTGTTCACACTTTTTTCAGGAGATTTTGCCTTGTTCTGCTTTGAGAGAGAAAACAGAGTCCAGGTGTTATGACAAGACAATAAACATTCAGAGTTGGTTTCAGCTGAGTTGCTCCCCTTTTCTTTAGTGTCCTTGTTGTGTTTAGGACATCTCCCACTCCTACCCTCAACCTACCCTTTCCTTCTTGCCTCACTCCTTCCTTTCCATTCTTTTACCACAGAAATCTTCAAAAAGGTCACCTTGTGCCTATGGCTTCCACTCTCTTAGCACAAGGTCTGTTATGCAAGAGCAGAGTTTCACTTTTCACGCTCTGCCAGCAAAGCCTCATGATCATGCCTGTCCTGTTGAGCATTTTGTATGCTTACCTCTGCATTTGTTTTGAGTCTTAAAAGCAGAAGCAAAATGAGGAAGTAAAACAGGAGTATCCTGTTGCTCAGTAGCATATGGGCAACAAGCAAATACAATCCAGCTTTCTCCATCTTACTTGACTGTTTTCCTATTAGGGAGGACTGGCATCTGTGAAAAGAGGGCTCCCCTAACTAGAAAGCAAAACACCTATATCTCATGGTAGTGATGTGGGCGTGCAGCTACATCAGGCTATTAGCACTCCAGAACAAGTTCTGCACAGTAAGAATAGAATCCCACTGGACATTTACAACCAAATGCTTCCTGAATCAGAAAAGCTGACATGTAGTTTTGATACTTTTGGCAGGGGTTATTAAAACCAGACTAAGGAGCCATGAGAACTCACAGCCATCTAGTAATGAAATCTAAGATACCAAGACTATCACTCTGCTTCCATACCCTGTATTTATCTGAATACCTTGGGGATTGCTGGAGGGTCACCATGTCTTCTCAAGTACATACCACCCATGTTCCATTAACTATTTAACTATAAGGAGGGACTAGTTACCCCAAAGTTTAGGAAGCTGTAGGGTAGTAAGTGAAACTAAAAAACAGTTTCTCACCCAGTTAAGTTGGAATTAATGGTATAAAGATAAACTGTTACTTGTCCGACATCAACTGCTTTCACTTGGAAGTCTGCTTTAGTGTGACCTGCAGGCAATTGTACCTGCAAGGCAAAGTGGAGGGAAGAAAGAAAGGAGTTGCACCATACTAGTGGTAGGCTTTTGCATAAGGTCAGAAGTCTGTTCTGTCACTTACTTCATCAGGCAGTTCAACAATGGTGGTGTGTTTTGATGAGTGTGTAATATTAAGAGTTATCACCAGCGTCTCATTTAATGGAGCCCTGTGAAGGCAGAAAAAAAACAAGTTAGACTGGTGCACAAGTTCACAAAGATCACTTCAGGGCTGCAGGAGAGTATCTGCTAAATCCTCACAGCTGTTGCAAACACAATGAACAGTCCATACACAACAGTACCTACTTAGTACTCAGAGGAACACCAGCACCAAAGTATGTTAGCATTGTACTATTTCTTTTATCTGAACTAGTGATGGGCACTAGACAGTTATATGGCCACATTTTACCTCCCTCTTCTCCACACAAGTGGCAGAGCAAAGTCATTGCCACCAGAATCCTATCATTGTACTTGTTAACCCTTTGCTGCTAAGGAGCAGCAGCAATAATGGACGTGTACTTGGGGTGATGAAGTGCAGAAATTATAGCAGTGCAGTAAGGCAAAAACAACACACCCTCAAATAGAAACCCTCCAAGTCACATAGTGCTGCACAGCTTTCCCACAGAACTCCACTGAGCATGTGACCAGGAGGTTTAATTGCACAGCAGTACTTAAAATATCATAAGGTTCAAATGCCTTGTCCATGAACAAGATTACAGTACCACATCTTTCTTTGCAAAAATAGAAGTTCTAGACTGTTGCAGCCATGTTTGGCTATTTTCCTCTTTATCACAATTCTTACATTTTCATCTGACTGTTCTCTTTACTCAAACTTTGAGATCCCAAAGGCGAGGGCTGCACTTTTTTAACAATCCTTTCCTGGGAAGAGGCTGACATACCAAAAACATGGGTAAACAATACACTGTGTTCAAAAATGAGACTAAGGTGCATCAGCCCCTGCTCTGGAGTAACTGCATTTCTTTGCTAGAAATGTCAAGTTCTGTTTGCTTGGTAAAGTGTTTTTGGTGAGCCTTCTAGGAAATGCAAGTTACTTGTAAGCATCGATTTTTAGAAATGGAGGAACTGTAAGTTCACTTATGGAAGACAGTTCAGTAAGCTAATACAGGGCAGACAGTATAAAACATCTTTTCCTGCTCAACTCCCCATACAAATGTCAGAGGCCAACCATACAAGGCTGTTTGTGAGACTGCTGCACTATCTTTGTCCAAGCAATGTAATAGTCTAGAATTGGCCAGTCACACCAATGAGATTCACTCTGTATAAACGATTAACTGAGTTTGCAGGAAAGTCTTAAGTATATAGCCAAGTCCTACCCACTTGGTCATCCCCCATTCCAGAGGGAAAGTAAAGATGCAATCATGATTTTACCTCAGAGAGATAGTGACGTTTGTTGAACTTCCACTTTCTAATGAAACAACTTCAGGGACAGACAATACAATAACTCCATCTGGGGGGAAGAAAAAAAAAAAAAGAAAAAATAACATAACCCCCCCCACAAATCTCAATGACTATGCATGATGAATAGCTCCTGCAGAAGAACTACCTACTTTCTTTTGTGATATAGACATTCTGTCCATTGGTACCTGCAGTGTCAGATTAATAAAATTAGTACACATGATAAACAGCAAAGGAAGTACAGCTTATTTCAAGGCAACTGAACAACTTAAAGTGAGAAGTAAATACCTGTCACTTGAACATGTTACAAGGAAGCAATTTAAATATTTGAAGTGCAACAAAAGTCCATGCCAAGAGAAGGCTATAGGATACTTCAAACCCACACTAATTGTTTCTTGATGTGATCCTAGTAACTTAGGAGTCATAAATGCCCAAAATTTAGTTTAAAATGGCTTCTTGAGTCACAAATTCAAACCAGGTACCCAGATGTTCAAGAGAATCTTGACACTTCAGGAATCACAAGCACCTTACTATAGTGCTCTGAAATATTGCTATTGAGGGGTACACTTTACAACAATCCAGCTATGTTGTACAACATCATGCTTCAAGAGAGGCCGAGATTCCAAGTGCCAATACAACTGATATCAAAACCACAAGCTGGTCACATGTCAACAATTTTGACATTTGGAATCCAAGTCTATTTTATTCCCTGTGTGCTTAAAGGGGACACAAGACAAGAGGAAGAACAAAGAGCTATATAAAAACAAGACCAGAAACAGAGAGATAAACGGGTTGCCCTAGACACTTCTTCCTTGCTGCCATACGTTACACAGTGTTCTTAAGAAGGTATTTAAGTGCAGGAGAGCTCCCCAGTTCATCACCGACTGCACCACAGAGGGTATTTAACTTGCTTCTGCAGAGGCGAGTTCAAAGCACGAGGCGAGTGCTCCATCACAACAGTGCCTCAGCGCAGCACTGCCTGTGTATGAGCACACCAAGTCAAAGAGCAGACGGGAAGCACGGCACAGGTCTCCCCAGAGAGGCGTGATGGAGATACTGCCGAGCAGCCCTCTTCCACCTCTTGCCAGTTCAGACCCGGCCCCTGCCCAGGAGGCCCTGTGGGCCCAAGCTGGGGTGGCCAAACACTCACCGCCAGGCCTCAGCAGCACAAGCGAGAGGTACAGCAAGGCGGGGAGCAGGTATTGCATCCTCATGGTGGAAGAACTGCAGAACAAGCAGGGAGAGGGCTTTGCTCAGGACCCACACGTTTTGAGGGAGTACCACCCCCCCATCCCCTCAGCAGGCGGCTCCCTGCAAACAGCTCCCTCCCCAACACCATGGCCCCCGGCCCTGCCCGGCTGAGGGACCCTCAGCACCCCGAGAGGGCGCCGGCCTATCGCTCCCTCTGTCTGCCCGAACTCCCGCGCGGACATCGTCCCCTCATAGCTTATCCCGCTCCCGCCACACACAGCTACCGCCCCCTGCGGGATTCCACCCCCCCCCCCCCCCCGCAGGCAGGACTACAAATCTCAGCAGCCACCTCGCCTCCACCAGTCTCCCCACCCCTGGCAGCGCAGCGCGGTGCACGCTGGGACTTGTAGTCCCCGCCGTCCTCCCCTCAGGAGGCACGGTGAAGCAGGGCCATCCCACGGTTTAGGATGCGCTACTACTGAGGAAGCCGTGCTGAGGAGAGGGCGCCTACCTCCTTCCAGCGCCACAGCTCCGTCCCGCACAGTCCCGACTCTTCCCTTTTCAGCTTCTCACGTGAGGCGGCCGCCTATCAACTCCCCGCCCAGCGCGCGTGTTGCGCCGGTGCGGCTGCCCGCGGCTGCCATCTTGGGTGTGGCAGAGCGGGTTGGCTGCTGGGCTGCTGCTGGCGAGTGTGTGAGGAGGGGGAGCTGCGAGCCGAGGGAGGGCTGGTCGCTTTGGTTGTTTGGTGAAGTTTCGTTTAAAGCTGCGCAGGTCACCGGGGAGGGCTGGGGAAGGGGTGGTTTGTCACGCTCAAGATGGAGGGATAGTGGCCAGGCACTGCTGAGGGGAGACATCTTCAGCCAGAGGGCAAAGTCCAGGCCGCTCTGCCAGCCCAGCCTGCCCAGTCCCTGCGCGCTGCTGGAGTGGGAGGCCACACTGCTTGTGCCCTCGGCACCCTTGGCTCTTGGGACAGGTGCCCCCTCAGAGGCAGCAAGGAGCAGTGTGGGGCCTAGCATGGTGGCTCTGGATCCGGCCACCACATAGAGAGACCCGTGCGTGGTGGGGAAGGTGAAAGCAATCCCCTTTCCCCGTGGCCATGGACAGCGAGAACGCAGGCCGGCCTGCTCCTGTCTGCGTGCTGGGCATAGACCTGGGCACGACGTCGGTTAAGGCAGCCTTGTTGGTAGGGGCTGAGCGAGGGCAGGTGGTGGCAGAGAGCTGCTCCAGGGAGACGCAGGCACACACCAGTAGCCTGGAAGCTGGACCGCAGGTAAGGGGTGACACACAGCACTACTGGCAATTTCAGGATACCGTCCTTGCCTTGTAGCGGCCAGGTTGTTTTGCTACATTGTGCAGACTTCAGTGGCTTTCCTGGTTTGTTTTTGTGTCTAGATTGGCAGATGGTTGCTGCATGTGTCTGGACGGCTGAAAGTAGAATTAAAACGCTCTCTTTTTACTGTTCAAGAAAGTAAAGTACAGCTGCTTGATTTAAGAAAGACCCAGGTTTTGAAAAGTTGCATAAGACAGTCTAAAACTATTCTCCCATGAACCTTGTCTTTGATGCTACCAGTCAGGAAACAGCAACCACTTGCAAACTAGAAGGGTATTTTGCAGTTTAATGTGAGATGGAATCACAACTGGAAATTCCCCATGGAAATAACCAGGAACATGTACTTCTGTTAAAGATCTTTACATTCATTGTGTTGGTCAGGCTAAGAAAGG
Organism: Gavia stellata; assembly: GCF_030936135.1. Taxonomy (NCBI): domain Eukaryota; kingdom Metazoa; phylum Chordata; class Aves; order Gaviiformes; family Gaviidae; genus Gavia; species Gavia stellata. The sequence goes on from NC_082618.1 coordinate 8,708,354, forward strand.
ATGAACCAGAATCATAAAAAATATGTATCAACATTCCTCTGGCCTAGTATTGTAGTGAGTCCAGGGCCTAATTTCTGAGCAAAGATACCAAACAGGCCAACCCTCCTCTCTACAGTCATGTTTATGCAGCCAAAATTATGTATGCACAGATTAGTTCACATCTATATGTAGACTATATTTGAATATTTTTGCTTATAATCTTTATACTGGTCTGTCACAAAGTAATCTGAATCTTCAAAAGTGTGAAAGCTGGAATACAGCTTCTCTTGTGGCACGGTTTGGTCAATTTGCCGACTACATCAGTCTACTGGGTAGTTCTAGGAGGGGAGTATCCAGAAACGAAGTATCAGCACCATCAAAGTCAACAGTGAGTAGATACAGAGGAGCTTTAGGAAGGTGTAGGGCAGACTGCATGCCAGTCAGAACATGCAGGTAATCCTCTTTATGAGGAAAAAGAAGAGCAATATGTAAGATGAACTGATGAAAGCATGCAGTGAGTGTTAATGGATTTTTTAAAAAGGTATATTTGAGTATGGTGATTCAGGAAATGAAGAATTATTTGGCCTTCAGTTTAAAATGCTGTTATCTCTTTCTCAACTTGCTAGTATTGGTTTTTAGGTTTTGTGGTTTTGTGGGAGTTTTTTGCTTTTTTTTTTTCAATTTAGTAGTGAATGTTATTCACTACTATACATGCTATTAAGCTAAATGAATTCTGTTCTTCACTTCTGACTAGAGTAGCCTTGTTTAATAAATACAGTGAGTGAATCCTAATGGTTTCATGCTCAGAATAATGCTTTATGATTACAGGGAATGGAGCAGAATGTCCAGAGAATAATAAGAGCATTGAACGAATGCCTTGCTGCTCTACCTCAGCAGCAGCTTCAAAGAGTCAGTCACATTGGCATTTCAGGACAAATGCACGGGATTGTATTTTGGAAAAAAGATAAAGGTAAAGTTAATTCTTTGGCATTCCTGTTCAGAGTATTAAGATGCAGGAAATAAATTTTTAACACTGAAGTGATCTGTAGGAAACTGTTGCTTGTTCGCTTTGGTCTTCTGTAAAACAGAATTAACAGAAGATCTTCGTCTGTGGGAATTTTGCTTTAATCCCAGTAATTTCACCTACTGACTATAGTTGACCATGTTGTTTACACAGATTAGTTAAAGGATTTAGTGTTATGAGACCCTTGCAGAGTCAGCACCGTTATTAATATGAAGGAGGAATAATGTATTTGTGGCTTGCTGATTGTTTGTCCATCATATGCTATCTGCTGCCAGTTGAAAGAAGTTCTGAATCATGTGAATGACTTTTTTTTTGTGGGGAATGTTATTCACCTGTATTCAGCTGTTGCCCAGTATCTCAATACCTTCTAATGATTCTACAGTAGCAGTATTAGCAGTTTTGTGTATGCCTTGAAAAATAAGCTATGCTTAATCTTCATGTTAGAATGTGCATAGCAGTAGCTATCCAACAGTGAATATCACTATGATATTTTGAAATGCTGTTTGAAAGTATGGTAGGAGAAAAACTGAAGTTCAGTAAATGATGTTTTTAGTCCTTCCCCCCCCCCAGCCCCCCAAAGTCAAGGCGGGTTTTTTCCTAGTGAGTCATAGACTGTCATGTTAGATTTATCTTGCTGCTTATTCTTCTGTTAGTAGGAGCTGAAAAAGGATTATGGTCATGATTCTGAATACTCAGCTGCTTATAGAATGAAGGGCTAAGACCTCAGAAACAAAATCAACCACAGTGAGGTAGTCACATGAGGCTTGATTGTACAAATATTCAAATAATCTTTGTGACAGTGAGGATGTTTGAAAAATTCAGGCCTTGGATTGCCAGCCCTGCAAGATAGGGATGGATTATCTTCTTGGCTAATGTCCTATAAACCTACTGAAGTCTAAGGCTTTCAGAATGTGGTTCCATGTCTTCTTTCTCTTTACCTTATGATGTGCACATCTGAACAATTATACAAGCCTTATAATAATAGGAGTTATGCAGATTAAGCAAAGATTTATTGTAAACCACAGAATAGATTTCCCCAAAGAGCTGGTTACTGCCTGTCAAAAGTTGTCAGGATCTTAATTGCTTTAAGAGACACTATGCTATTCATTATTGGCTGTAATTTTACATTAAATACTAAAATGATTAGAAAGAAAGAAAACCAAAGGCTGATGGACCAAAGGAGCTGTTGCTTGCTTTCCAGCTGTCCCAAGGGCTGCATAACAAAGCCTCATGGGTTCATGGTAGACATAGATTCTTATGTCATATTGGTTAATATTTTATTTCCTAAAGCCACATGCCACTTTTGTTTCATTTCTATCAAGTGAAAGAGGGTGTTTGCTCTCACTTGTTTTGAGTAGACTAAGTGAATCTGTGCACTTTGGGACACAAATTACATTTTTAATAGCATCCTTTAGGGGTAGATTTATGGTTAATAATATTTCTTAGAATCCATTAGAAAAGCAAACCAATTGGAAGTTCAGTTCAAACAGACTTGATAGAAAAGGGAATTAAGGGAACAAGAAGTAGTATGTGTTTGCTTTGCATGTTTCACAGAGTACTTCCCAGCTTTCACGGTTGTTTTTTACTGTGTAAGTGTAACTTCAAATCCCTATATCCAGCCCAAGAATGACAATTCTAGCTGTATTTGTGCTAGTCAGATCAGCAGCTGGGTCTCTTCTCTGACCTGTAGGACAAGTGGCACTGCACAGCTTGAAACTCTGCTCCCATCCCCAGCCAAAACCCAAAAGGTTGCCTCAGTTACAAAGCCAGCTGGAGACAGTGTGTATCCCCACGTTGTGGCCCAGCATCGCCTGGGAGAGCAGTAGTTGTCAGAGGCCGAAGCTGTGCCGTGGAGTGTGCTAGCAAACATCACATGCCAGTGCTTGAGCTCAGCTTCTGCTGCTCTGACGGGACCGTATGCTGCCTTTGCAGGACTGCTTGTGGTGAGCGTGTCAGGGCAGGAAGTAGCACACTGGACGGTAGCAGTAGTAGATGCAGCTGAGAAGGCTCTGAGCAGCTCTGAGAAGTTGCCGTAATTTAGCTGAGGCCTTCACATGAAAGAACGTGAAGGTTTCGGCAAAGGTGTAGTGTTTTCTGTTGAAAAGGAACATGCTGGACTAGTAAAACTGAAAACTGAATTAAACCCTACTCTGCCTTTGGTGAAGCTTTGTTACGTAGTACAGGGGAGTGATACTCTTTAGTACTTTGCAGTTCATTGCTTAATACATATAGAGCCAGGTTTCTTGTTGCTTTGGCTCAAAAGGTGATGAAACTACGTGCTATCCATCATAGGCAGTTTGTTGCTAATACAGCATTCTTTAGGTCATGGTGTGGCAGATCCCAGTTAAGGTTTATATGTGAGAGTTGTCATATCAGCTCATTACCTCCCATAGCAGAACTGTGATTTATTTTTGTGGGTCACCTGTTATTTAAGTTGTATCATTAATACCTCAAGGTGCGAGTTGCTTGTTCCTTTAGGCACTAGGAGTGCTTATAGAGAAGGAAGGTCTTGGATACCATTCTCTGTTTCAGCAAAGGATGACTGGCATTATGACGTTATCTAGGGCTGAAAACTATGACTAATTAATTTGATTACAATCACTACTGGCTCTGTTTCTGCTCTTTTTCCGATATATTTGACAAATTATCAGGCATATCCAGAAATGAAGCATGCCAGGCAGACTACGCTGCAGGGAATCACTGGACTTCTCGGGTACTGTGTGTTTCAGGTTGCAAGTGGACAGAGTGTGGTACAGGCCCTACCTTTGAGCCGGAGGAGGTCAGTCATCTGATTACTTGGCAAGATGGCCGCTGCAGTCCCACCTTCCTCTCTTCTCTTCCTCTGCCACAGTCACATATCAGCTTGGCTACGGGATTTGGATGTGCCACAGTCTACTGGTATTTAAAGAAGAGGTATATCAAGCCGCTTCACTGGCAGTTTCTCATTTTGAATTTATGTGATAATTAGTATTCCTGTAGCATGTTAATACCACTACAGGCTGAGGGGCTATGTTTTTTTGTAATCAATATATTCGTTACGTAGTCAAAGAATATTTAAAATGGCAGTATTCAATATAAATTATATGCAACTGAGCACACAAGAGTCTCTGACCTCATAAAAATACTACAGGTCTCTTTAATAAAAAGAAAAGCTTTTGACCATATAGTAACAGAAGCCTTAAAGTATCATAGAATAATTCTAGTCCATCCTACCACTCAGAGGAGCTCTGCTAATGCAGTTTGAAGACTATAATTTTGCCTTGTGCAGATTGTGAAAAGTACAAACATGCCTAAAACAGTAACAGAGTTGCTTTGTCTAGTTGCTGCCAGATGCTAAAACAAATAGTCCCTAAATTAATTTCAGTTCCTTCCTTCCTTAGACACTGAGATCCTTATGAGGTGTTATGAATACTATGCTTTGTTGTGGCATGTTTGCAGAGGATATAATTTTTTGGTTATGACTTGGCATCAGCAAGATTTGCTCTTCAGTTTCGCCTGCTGTATGCTATGTTTCTCAAAGAGCCAATGTCTTCCTCTGCAATGAGTTCAGGTTCAATAAATGGGGAAAAACTTACTAGATCTTGGTTTCTTCCAGTGTGTGTCCAGCAAATATATGGAGCACAGCATGATCTTGCTTTAGAGCTGTATAACTCATGAGTCCAGCTGCTTTGTTTTGTTCCTGTTTTGTTTCACCATTTGGTACATTTCCATTCATGTAATTTGTGGATCCTACAGCAACTGCAGGAATTTACCTATTTTTCTCAAGTGCTCCAGGGTCAACAAAGTGATGTGATGATTTTTTTTTTTTTTGTGCAAACAATTACTATCTTCTTGGTAACTTTTGCAATGGTGTGCTTTTGAACCTAGACAACTCATTCCTTAAAGCTCTCCATTATTGATCGGGAGATAAGTATTCCTGCTGTGGTAACAGCTTGGAAAACAAATTCCATTTAAAAAACCAAACCAAACCAACAAAATGCAGGTTAATCACTGAGACGGCTGTTTAATTTTTAGATGGGACCACACGTCTGAAGTTCCCTGTAGCAATGAAAGTAATCTTGCTCCCACTGCCTTAAAGCATCCCTCATTGTTTTTGTTTTTAAAATGTTTTGTTTAAAAGTCCAGATTTTCTGAAGTCTTATGACGCAGCTGGCACTATCCATGACTACGTGGTTGCCATGTTGTGTGACCTGAAGAAGCCACTCATGTCCGTCCAGAATGCTGCCAGCTGGGGATATTTTAATTCCAGAAACAAAAGCTGGAATACTGACATGTAAGTGTTACGGTCATTCAGTGGGTTTTGTGCATTGCTTGTGTCGGGCAGTGTGAACACCTCTTTGGGCCCTAAGTATGAACGTGCTACAGACAAAAAGTGATTGAAAGTTACTCCTAATCGATTGTGGTGTGGCCTGTATTGAGAGTTTGCTCTGGTTTGTAAGGTATATATGTTTAAATTATAGAAAATCTGGCACAGTATTTTTAGAAATACCTAAGATGGCAGAGCCGAGAGACTCGTCAGTGAGGCCTTGTATACCAAACTGTTCTCTCTGTGGTGGGATGGGATGGACAAGTGCATGCTGCAGCCAAGGTGTTACCTCTGTGATGGTAAAAGACGGTTATTCTCTAGTTCTTTCAGCGGAGCTCCTTTGTAACTACTAAGACTTACTGGTGATAATACCTAAGAGTTATTAGGCTACAGGAAGTCTTCTAGGGAATTAGTTTGTTTATTTGTTTACTTATTTATTTTAATGATTTGCTTTTTCAGGGCTGAGTGCTAAGGCCTTATATATTTCAGGGCTTAGGTTAGGCCAGGACTCCAAGGTGAAAATACCTGCTCATGAAGGTATGAAAGAGTGACAGAAACTTGCGTTTGGCCTACTGAACTTTTACTAATCTGGTGTTGTTGCTGTAGCAATGTACTGTATCTTGCAGTTGATTGTGTAAGGAGTTTGTTTGACTTAACTCTTTGTGATTTCGTTTTGACCCACTAACTGCATGACAGCTTGAAGTTCTTTGACGCTTAGAAGTTGCATTTTTTTGCTGGTTTTGTATTGTCCCTTTACCCTGGAACTGCTTGTCCGTATGACATCAGAGGTTAAACTTGCTGAACATGTACTGCTGTGTAATCTCAGGTAATCAGATTGCATATCCAGGAAAGCTATTTATTCTTCCAGACTATTCTAGTTTATACAGCCCGTTGAACTGGAATGCTGCCCCTGTCCAAGACAAAGCTTTCTAAATAGGTGAAAGCATCCATAAATCCAGCAGCCACAAATGTATGACCAGGTTCATCTGTGACTTCAAAGACATCTGTGTAGTCATGCTGCACGTTCCCATACTGCTTTCCTGCAATAATATTGTTCTGATTGTAGATTGAAAAAATCCGGCTTTCCTGTTCACTTGCTTCCAGAGGTGGGAGACCCTGGCAGTATTGCAGGCAGGACAATCTGTGCATGGCATGGAATACCCAAAGGAGCAAAAGTGGGAATTGCTCTGGGAGATTTCCAGTGCTCTGTTTATTCCTGTCTGTCTGAGAGGACTGATGCAGGTATGATCTTTTTTGGTGTCTTAACTTGGTTTTCTCATTGTCTTCCTTCAGGGTAGCCTAGTAAAACACTGATTTTTTTTGTTTTGTTTTTTTTCCTTTTGTGTTCTAGTTCTTAATATCAGTACCTCTGCTCAGCTGACTGTCTCAATGCCCCCGGGTTTCCAGCCTCCAGAGACACCAGATCCTTCCTCAGCTGTTACTTATTTTCCCTACTTCAATGGTGACTACTTGGCAGTGGCAGCATCACTTAACGGAGGCAATGTGCTAGCAACATTTGTGGACATGGTGGCACAGTGGACGCAAGAGCTAGGTAAGCTATTTCAAGGATAGTTAAAGCTTAAAATTGAGGTTGATCAGCAAGTTAAAAGGAAGCTAAGGCAAAGGAACAAGCCTAGAGCTGTTTTGTCACGCCGTATAAGGAACAAGGATGTAATTCTTGGGTCATGCCTGCTACATCTCTGGAATTTCCTGCTGAAGCTTATGAACATGATGGGACGGTCATGCTTGGACTCCACATTCACAATGCCTCTAGGTTTTGGGTTTTCTTTGTTTCAAGAACACAAGAAAATTATTTTTTGCAAGTTGTTTTTCAAAAGGAAGGGTCAGCAGATTTGAGGACAGCCTCTAATTTTGCATGACTGCAGTCCAAAAGAGTCCCTTGATTATATCAGTTGCCTTTTGCTGCGTATTTTGCATCACTCTAATGGATTTTAAGACTCAAACTCATGTAATATCTTGTAAGTGCTTTAAACATGGTCTTTACAGGTTTTTTTTTATAATCTCTTGGGTTTTGCAATACAGAAATAAGCTCTGAAATTCTTCTTTCAGTGAGTACTTGAAGTGAACTCTGCATTCACATGCAATCCAGCCACTGAAGCTGAAGTCTGCCATTAGTGCCTTTAAAGATGTTTGTTGGTGTAACTTAGCACAGTATTAGCAAAGAGGAATAGCTGTATTATCAGAAAAGGCAGTTTCTGTAATCAGAAAAATATTTCTAGTATCACAGGTACTAGATACAATTCGGTTGGAGAACTGTGTTTCATAATCCTGGAAAAACAATCACCTTTGGGACAGGGAAAAAGAAACATAGTATTTTGCTGAACAGGTGGATCAGTGTCCATTTTGAGTCTCTGCATGTAAGATACATTATACCCCTTCAGAGTAGTAACAAGATATTTCCCATCTGCAGGACTTCAGGTTCAGGACTCTGCCATCTATACAAAGATAATCAAAGCAGCCTTGGCCCAAAATGACAGCAAACTCTCGGTCCACCCAACCATATTTGGAGAGAGACACATTCCCGAGCAGTTGGCGTCCGTGACCAATATTGCTGTCTCCGACCTCTCCCTGGGTCACATAACCAGAGCTCTGTGTCGTGGCATCATTGAAAACCTCTGTTCCATGTTACCTGTGCAGCGCCTGATGGAGACGGGAGTGAGGAGGATTCTGGGGAGCGGGAGTGCCCTTGCCAGGAATGAGGTGCTGAGGCAGGAAGTGGAAAGGATTTTTCCGTTCCCTGTGGTTTATGGGAAGGATGTTGATGCTGCTGTGGGGGCTGCCATGGCAATGTTCCACAGAAAATAAAGTAATTGTTTGGAATGGCCTGAGATGCAGCAGCTTTTTTTTTTTCCTGGCTGTACAGTGTTTCCTTTCACTTCACTTTTTCTGGAGTTGTATTCAACATGCCATGTCACTCATTACAGTGGGGAAAAAAACAACTTGCATTTAATGTCTGCTTCTGCATCTTGGTGTACACATTTCATTGCTCTGTCATTCCCATTTGTGAAATGAGAAGTAATTATCACATTAAATTTGACTGAGTGACTAGGAAAGATCCATTAACTTTCTGCATAAAACGATACTTCATGTGAGGCTCTTTTTCCTGGTAGGAAATATGTTTAGAAGAACTAGGAGAGATAAGTAGCTGTCTGTAACTTATTCTGATGCTTTCATTAGAGACTGCTTGTCCTTAAGCTGTCTCACAATATACATACATATAGGCAGCAGACCAGGATGTCAGCCTTGTTTGGGGAGTTTGGTGGCTCTTGCACAGAACGAATGCCAGTTTTCACATGTTGCATGTTGTCTCTGTAAAAGTTGGAATACAATCTTGGCTTGACTGTCAACAAGACCATCAAAATAAAACATGGAGGATTATTTCTGTGGCTACCCAGGTCAGGTGCAGTGGACTAAGGTCAAAGGCATGGCTAGGCCAGTGCCATGACTGGAGGCGCCTGGAATGCAGGACTTATATCTGAGTGGAAAATACATTTATAGGGTGGGAGGTAACTATTTTCCTTATTTGGCATAATTATATTTTATATAATTTTATATAATAATATATTCTATAATTTAGCATAATTATTTTGCATTTGGGTTTTGGGTGTTAAAGTGGATTAGGGCCTTTCTGAAACAGGCAGAATTTGTGTTAAACCAGAGGAGCTGGCAAACTCAGAGTTACAAAAGCCCACTTCCCATCTCTTTCAGCTTGGTCCACAAAAATAATTTGTTCTTGTAATATAATGCATAGCTGTTTTAGTGTATTTGATCTGAAGGTGTTTCTGATTCTGCCCTGCACATATTGTGTCAAATAGAGCTTTAATACGGCAGCTGCCAGGCTAGACTCTAATCTGTTTTTAAAGTACTGTTAATGCGAATTCCCTTAAAATTTCCAAGTTTTTATCTGCTGTGTTATGCTCTTAAAATTTATTTCTTCCCCTACTCTTTATTTTAAGGTGAAAACATTTATACTTTATCTGTCTAAAGCAGGATGGATGTACACCTTTTTTGCTCGAATGAGACTGGGACGCAAGTAAGATAGTTTCATGTTACCTAGATACAATTTCATTACTTAGAAGCATGTATTTCGACTGAAATGTGGAAATGTATTCCTATCTTGCACATTAGCAACATCAGGACTGAGTGATTTTTGTAGTGAGAAAGCTGTTCTGAGTTCTGAGATCTTAATTACAGAGATGGATTAATTTCCATCTCCCTCCACCCTTCCTCCATGTATCTATTCCATGCCGTGTTTAGTGAACTGTTGGCATATATAGGAATTACAGAGAAAGTAAGATTAAAGGTTTCGTAAAAAGTCTGAATTTGTTATGTTGTTTTCCCTTTTATATTATTCTAAAATATTTTTCTGTCAGCACATCTGCTTTTGTTTTTATTGAAAAACTGGAAAGAGCTGGTAATACTATTCCAGCATGCTGTTAACCATGAAATCAAGTGGTATTTGTTTCCAGAAGCTGGTAAAATTGTGGCCTGGTTTTAGGTTCTATTAACAAAGGTGAGACTATCTCTGCAGGCCAGCTTTGGATACATCTTTAAGATCTCTAGCACAACTGCTGATGTTTTTCTGTTTGCAGTGATGGAGAGGGCTCTTAGTCGGTAAAAATCACTCTCAAGCACAGAATTTGCACAAAACCTATGCAGCATGTTGGATGCAGGCCCAAGAAAAAGGAATAAATTCCTCCTTGATCATTGCTGGCCTATTTTGATAAGCATTCACATCTCCTTGTGATCTTACACCTTTAAACCAGATCCCTGCTCAGATGGAATATGGTACATCCAACAACTGTTGCAAAAAGCAATGGAGTGCTGCTGGTAAGAAGGAAGTAACATCTTCACAACAAATACAAGTCAAGGAGGCTGATGAAGGAGGCATCAAAACTCAGAAAAGAGCAGAAAGCTCCTGAGCACATCAGAGCACAGTAAGACTGAAAGGAGCTGATCTCTGGAATGGGAGAAGAGAGCATTTAGCCAAAGTGACCAGCAAGAAGCTAGAGACTGAATAAGAGAGACCCGCCACTGGTCTGTACAGTTTTCTTACGAGTCCCTGCTTTGGAAATGGTGAAGGAGTTTATCGTAATGTTGAATGAGATGCTCTGCTCAGCAAAGCTCCAGGAGCACCAGCTAAGGACCTGGCTTATTGGTAATCTATACTTATGCATTAATAAATAGGCATTTTATTTCTTTTGAGTACAATGCCGTAGGGTGTTTTAAGTAGTATAATTAGTTTGCTATTAAATAGGCAAATATATTATCCTTTTATACATAGATAGATAGATGGCAAGACTAGAAAGATAGTTAACTTTTGCAAAAAATAAACCAGATAATTTCATTGAATAATTTCATGATCTAACTTGAAAACTCAGGAGCTAGAGATTTGGAGGTTGCTTCTAGCCTAACAGCTACAGCCTGTCAGCTCGGCCTGCTTGAAAAGCTGTTTCTCTTGACTAGTTTTTGGCAGAAATATCTTATTTAAAGGAAATATTTAACAATATATGACACAGTTCTTCATTTTTAAGGGTGTTAGAGCGATCCTGGATTAGATTTTTTTTTTTTGCCTAATGACCATTAATATTTAAAAGCTGACTGTTACATATATATATTATTTAAATAAAACATAGTAGGAGCATGGAATGGCCTTAGGACTTTCTGTCATTGGTTGTCCCTCAACTCTGCTCAGAATCAGGTTGTCTTTAAAATACTTGGTGGGGCTTTACAGCAGCCACCCAAGAAAGATGTCCAGAAAGATGACTGATCTCAGAGAACACCTGTGCATATTTTACAAAGTTTTGTAAATTGAAATGAAACTGTGACCCACAGAAACAATTGTTGTCTGGTGGTGTGGGTTTTTTTGCAAGCTTGAGTGTATTTATGAAGAGGAAATCTGGAGAAGAGTATCCATTACTAAATGCAATTAAAGGGGAGGGAAAAACAACAGCAACTTACTGCAATTCTTGTAAAGAGCTTTGCTAAACTCCTGGGAATAGAAGCCACTGATGCTTCTGGTTCCAGAATTGTTCTTAATGATCTTATTACTCTATTCTCTGTTCTTCTAGTGAACTTCCCATGCTTCTAAAAATCATCAGATACATAGAACACTTCTGCAGACAAATGAAGTGGAGAAGCAAACTCTGAGGGCTTTTCAGTCCAGGCACCTTAGAGGAGGAATATCCGGCACCAAATTCCTATAGATTAGAGGGTGTTTACTGAGACTGGACTATTTTGCGGAAGACAGGATTTTTTGCAATATTTGTAAGTTCTGCATGTATATTTGAATAGCACGGTTGTTTGTTATTTGTAAACTCTTTTTATTATAAGTTGTGATGTGGTTAGACATTCTCTCAAAAATATTTCATTATCTCATTTATTGTATCAAACTTCAACGTACATAGCATTCAAAGACTTCAAGTAGGTTATGCATTTTTTAGGAGTGAGAATTTTTTTTTTTAAAGAATCCTTCCATAGAATTTTTAAGGTTATTTCCCTTGCAAATTCATAGTCATGAGGAAATGTGGCTTTGTCTTCATTATCAAAGATATTACCAACAGGGTTTAGAAATGAAAGCACATACAATGACTAAACTAGGTTTGAGCAAATTGCCAGGGAGACAGGATTGAGTCTATTCTGTGGATTTTAATATTGCAGCTATTCTGTGGAAAATAAGTGATTCCATTTTCCATAGCCATCTCTCTGATGTTTTTGGCTCAATCCACATTAATTTAAATAAGACAAAAAATTAAAATTATACATGGCTGTATTCCCAGTGTATTTTTTCCATTTTTTGTAATACTATTTTTATAACTTTTTCACTGAACTAATTGTTCTTCTGTATTTTTAATATCATATTCCAAATGGAAATATTTTTCTATATGTAATTTCTTATTTATAGAACAATTAAGTTAATAAGATATTATGTTATTCTTTCAGAGTGATTCTAAGGACACAAAGAACTTGAAAGGTGAGCTCAGAGGACATAGCGAGTTAAACTGCAGTCATTAGTATTTTATCTATACTATGCTGTTTTGCTTCCAGTAACCCTAAATATGCAAGTTTGCAAATTGTTGGTTTCTTTACATGTATATTGTACAAAATTATAGAAAATGCAAATGCCTGAGAAAAGTTTCTTTCCTACCCTACTTGCACAGGACAACATAATTGACCCTTAATGTAAATATTAACTAGTCGCATAGAACTGAAAATTTAGCTTTAATGCACAATGTAGGTTTGCAGACAACCCCTCAGAATATTCTTGTGAAGAGAAACAACCTTAAAGCATGTTTATGATGTCGTTTTCACACTGGACGTACAGAGAAGATTACTGACCACTGTAATTTGGTTTATAATTGAAGACTTTTTAAAGATTTTGTAACATTCCAGTGCTCCAAGCTATATGATTTCCAAGCAATCTAGGATTTCAGAGTATGTTTCTAAAGCTGATCAGTTCTCTCGAAAAGCCAGCTACGCAGCAATTCAAATATGATGCATTCCTCTCTCCACTGCTGGAGTTCCAGAATATTTTGCATTCAGTGACATGAAGACCAACATTTGTCTTATTAAAACAGTTTGATAAGAAAGGGGAAAAAAAAAAGGCTGCTCTACTTTCAGTATAGTGTATTTGTTAACTTGTGTCAAATTCTTTGTGGTTGTAAATCAGACAAGATCAGACATGTGGTCTTACAGTCATCTCTTATCTGTGGTAACCTTTCCCTTTCTGTTTCTGTGTCTCATGTTTGAGGTGATAGTCATCTCTCAAGAATCACATGCCCCAGTTTTCATCTAGCACTGGTAAAGCCATTAACTGATAATTTTCCTATATGCAGGAAGCCCTCTGTGCTCAGCATCACCGAGATATGGTTATGGCACAAGCAGGCTTTTTTCACATGCCTGATATAATCCTGAGAATATATGGTGGCATAAAACAGCAAGTAGAGAAGAAAAGCAGAGATTGTTCAGATTTGAGATTGTTCAGGCTTTAACAACGGTTGGAGGAGGATGAGGCACTAGTTTTAAGCAGAAGTAGTCAGCTCTGCAGTGAGGTGGCTGGCAAGCTCTGGGACACTCTGGCTTGCTTTCTCCATTCTGAAGTGGGTGAGGGCATAGGGACCGTAACGAACAGCGTGGAGGTAATGACCTGCTAAACTATTCCAACTCTGAGCATAGTGAATATGTGTCCATCTGTCTTACTTCTGGGATGAGAGCAACCAATCCATTCCCTGCTGTTTCTGGATAGTAGTCCTAGGCAAAAGGGGACTCATGGCCCCGTAAAGTGCTGACTTGAGGTGTTTGTGTCGTTCCTCACAGACTGCCTGCTCATCATGTCTTCCATTCTTGGGAAGATGAAGAAATTTGGCAGTTCTGACATGGAGGAATCTGAAGTGACAGATGAACACACGGATGGGGAGGACTCCATGCTGGAAACGCCTGACAGCCTCCAGGGTACACTCAGCACCAAGGTGCAGCCACCCAAAAGCAACATCTTTGCGAGACGTGGGCGGTTTGTGATGGGGGATAGTGACAAGGACATGGCTCCCATGGACTCCTTTTACCAGATGGATCACCTGATGGCACCTTCTGTCATCAAATTTCATGCCAATTTGGAGAGGGGGAAACTTCACAAGTAAGTTTGCATTGTAAGATTTGGTTGCAACGAACAGTTTGACAGCTGCAGACTGTATTTCTTAGAGCAGATTTATTCTCTCCACAGGAATGTGCCCATTTTTTCAGTTTCATTATTTTCTATGCCAAAATAAGGAGTGTTGCATCTGAAAGCAACAATAGCTGTTGTCTCTTGGCAGCTCTGAAAATTCAGTCTGTGGATATTTTGCCCAAAATTAGCAGTAGGCCTTAATTCACTTGCTTGAGACTGTTTAGTGAATGGACATCATTCAGAATGAGAACATGGGATTGCCTGGCTTCCAGGCCTGCAGTTAGATTGCCAGATTTCAATGCCCCTTTTAAGTCTTGTTCTCAACTTTTCAGCAACAAATACATAATTTTATCAGGACAGTTGTTTGCAAACTTTGCTGATCTTGTAGACTTTGCAGATCCATCTATACTAATCTGTAGTGCTTACTACTTCACACAAGCAAATGAAAAATAGTATTCTGGTAGTTTATAAAAAGTCTGCTAAATATCTGACTTTCAGTAACTGAAATTTACCCTTGTTAGGCTCCTATCTACAGATTCCATCACAGGCTGCTCAGAAAAAGCTTTCAAATTTTATGACCGCAGAAGGATCTTTGATGCTGTAGCCCAAGGCAACACAAGGGACCTGGATGATCTGCTACTCTACCTTAATAGAACCTTGAAGCATCTCACAGATGATGAGTTCAAAGGTACTCTTTAGTGTCACATACGTTAACTTGCCCTCTTCTTCCAGTAGCACTTCTGAAGTGAAAACAAAAAACCATAATTGTGTTAAGTGTCTGCAGGAGGTCCTCTAATAGCCAGTACTTCCGTATTGATTGGGGAACCCATTGAGTGTAAGGTTACAGAGGAATTCAGAAAAGTTGACATTTTCTGTGAAACGCTGAATGAGTTCTCTTCTCTTTTGAAAAGAACCTCATTAATTCCTGCATGCCTGGGAGTAGGTTTGTAATCACTTCTATATAGCTGCAATTTTTTCTGTTATAGAGCCAGAAACTGGGAAAACCTGCTTACTGAAAGCCATGCTGAATCTACATGATGGGAAAAATGATACCATTCCCTTGCTGCTGGATATTGCAAGGAAAACTGGAACTCTGAAAGAGTTTGTTAATGCAGAGTATACTGACAACTACTACAAGGGTAAGAGAAATGGCTGCTACAATGAATACTCTTGGTGCTAAGACTGAAGACAGGGTTAGGCAGGGCTCTCAAACAGTCTCCTGCATGAGGCCTTATGCCTGAGGATGCAGCTCCCAAAGTTCCAGTGTGTGATTAACAAACAGTGCATTCGTGCTAAGGCAGTGTTTTGTAAGGTGCAATATTCTGCCATTTTTGATATACAGTGATTTAATAGCAAGTTCAGGGGACTTGCATTTGCTGTCTGTGCCATCTTTTTTTGTTCAATTCTAGAGCTTTTTAGTCTGCAAAGCGCTCAGTTCCACCATCTTACATGGAGCTGAATGAATTGTGGTGCTTGAAAGCTCTCAGTCTGTATTAAATGTTGAAGATTTCTGTCTGATGAGTGTCTCTGTAGGCCAGACTGCACTTCACATCGCCATTGAGAGAAGGAACATGTACCTGGTGAAGCTCTTGGTCCAGAATGGAGCGGATGTTCATGCAAGAGCCTGTGGGGAGTTCTTCAGGAAAATCAAAGGGAAACCTGGCTTTTATTTTGGTAGGGGTGAGCACAGTATGGACTTTATTGATTGAGTTATCCTAGCATTATCCCAACTGCAAGCTGTTAAATAATCCTGTTTATGTGGGACTAGAGGCTCAGAAGTACCAGATGGGCTGTTCCACCACTTAGCCCAAATATTTACTCCCAAAGGCTGAGATTATAAAGAAACACAGTTGGTAGTTGATGGTGTTCAGTGTGAGCTTGGTGTCTGCATCCCTTTGTTTTCTGGACACTGTATCCTTTGAAAGGTTATAACCTTCTGCTAGCTGTCCTTTCAGTGCTTTTTTAAGCAGCCAGGTTTCTGTGATGCAGTTAAATCAAAGAAAATGTGATTCTACCAGCTCTCACAAGAATTGGTGCTCTATCAGACAGAGAAATTCACCTCTTCTCCTCATGGTGAAAGATGAAAATTTTGCACGTGTAGTAATGGGCTTTCTGACCACTCATTCCCATTGCTTGCCTGTAGGGGAGCTGCCTTTGTCCCTGGCTGCCTGCACCAACCAGCTCTGCATTGTGAAATTCCTCCTTGAGAACCCCTACCAGGCAGCCAACATCGCCGCTGAGGACTCCATGGGCAATATGGTCCTGCACACACTGGTGGAGATTGCGGATAATACTAAGGATAATACCAAGTTTGTTACTAAGATGTACAATAACATATTGATCCTTGGTGCCAAAATTAACCCAATCCTGAAGCTAGAAGAACTCACCAACAAGAAAGGGCTGACTCCATTAACTCTGGCAGCCAAAACAGGGAAGATAGGGGTAGGTGAGCAAATGCATTTAACTGTCCCATTACTGCATCAAGTTATACAGAGTACACGCAAAGCATTTATGCATGACAGATTTTATCACTGATTATCATCTTCTAGTTAAGAGGAACTGATGCTGCAGTTTAACATGCAAAACTACATAATCCTTAAAGGCTACAAAGTGTGTGTGTGTCTGTGCCCAGCTGGCATTATATACCACTGGAATGCAAGGCAGCCCACGTGGAAACAGAAAGTGGGTCTCTGCTATCATCTGAACTACTAGAGGCCTTGTACTTTTGACTGGCTGATATAACTCACCTTCTGACAGTCCCCATTCAAAATGACTGTATGCTCAGAGATGTGTAACATACATCTCTGTTTTTCTCTTGCAGTTTTGAAACAGAGGATGGCAAGTTGTAAGGGGTATTTGTATTTCTCATCCCCCAGCATCCAGTGAGAAAATTAATTTTGTTTACTTCAGACTTTGGTTGCTGCAGTGTCTCAGTGGGTTGGCTTCAGCACAGTTAAACTAGGGAGAAATTAGCCGTCCTATCTTGTGAAGATATTGAGGAACTAGAAGTCCCTTAGCACTGAAATGTTGGCTGTATTGTTCTTTTGCAATTAGATTTTTGCATACATCCTCCGACGAGAGATCAAAGATCCTGAGTGCAGACACTTGTCTAGGAAGTTCACTGAATGGGCTTATGGACCTGTCCACTCATCTCTTTATGACCTGTCCTGTATAGACACATGTGAGAAAAATTCAGTGCTTGAGATTATTGCCTACAGCAGTGAAACGCCAGTGAGTATGCATCTCCTTGGCATTTTATTCACAGGCTGGGGGAGTGTTGGGGAGGAGCTCCATATTCCACACAGTGCATCTTTTGCCTCATTTCTATAAAACAGCAATCTCCCTTTCTGAGTTTAAGGGTACTAGAGGGAACATTTGCTGAAGATGAATATCATTTGCTGTTGTCAAAGCCCAGTACATAGTGGTCCCATCAAGATTCTCCTCTTTCTCCTTCCGCTCAGAACCGTCATGAGATGCTGCTGGTGGAACCCCTTAACAGGCTGCTGCAAGACAAGTGGGATCGGTTTGTTAAACACTTATTTTACTTCAACTTCTTTGTCTATACCATGCATATCATCATCCTCACCGCAGCTGCTTACTACAGACCTGTACAGAAGAACGAAAAGGTATGTTACTCCTGTTGTGTATCAGAGGCACCACCCAGTGCATGATATCCCAAACCTGCCTCCCATTTGAATGTGTGCTCCTAACATGAGAATTTTCCTCTTTCCTGAAGGTAGGAGGGAGATTTTGAGTCTGCTTGCTTCCCAGTCTTGCCCCCTTGCTGCAACACATTCAGAAACTTAACCTGTTCCCCCAGAAATGTAGTTGCTTTCAGCTGCTGGCAAGGCCAGGTCTTTCCTATCTCCACTTCTGCTGAACATGTCTATCTTCCTGTCTTATACAGCCTCCCTTCACATTTGGTCACAGCACTGGGGAATATTTTCGAGTGACTGGAGAGATCCTGAGTGTACTTGGAGGCCTCTATTTTTTTTTCAGAGGGGTAAGATATTTGAAACTTTGCCTTTTTGCTGTTTGGGTAGGTATAGGGGAGAATCAAACATGCCTTTCCTATTCATTAGCACTGGCTGCTAAGATAATCCATGTTTTAGTCAAGAGCTACAAAGCTTTTTCCTTGGCCTGATTAGGAGTTCTCAGGTTACTAATGAGCTAAGATACAGTTTTATCTATTGTATAAAAAGACATGATCCATAGAAGTCAATGAGCATCTCGGCAATTAGCCTAGCCAAAGCTTAAGAATAGGGTATTGCAAATAGCCAGGCCTCTATTAAAGATTACCTGTCTTAGCTTAAAGTCACCCTGCTTCCTCTTGGCAGCCAATGGAGAGTGTACAGGGAATCACAGGTCCTCAAACCAGTGACTGAAGAGGTTGTTGTCTTCAAAGGAGACACCAGATATAAGAGAAATCAAGTGTTACTGGAAGAGTCCTCCCTAGATTTTGCAGCATTGTTGTTTTTGAGCTATTCTTGTGAGATGCTTTATAGGTACCAGCTCCCTGGTATCGGTATCAGTGCTTAGTTGATGCATCCATGGGATACTTAATCCCTCCTTGGATGCAAATGTGGTCTTCATTCCCTTTTTTTTTTTTTTTTTTTCCAGATACAGTATTTCATGCAGAGGCGCCCATCATTCAAGACGCTGATAGTTGACAGCTACAGTGAGGTTCTTTTGTAAGCTCCAATATCTTCAGTTGCATTTCAGCATGAAACAGATGAGTGTGTGAGATGTGTAGATTTGGCCTAAGCCACTTGTAATAGGTAGATGCTTTGCTATAATTTCCTGGGTCCTTACAAAATGCTTGCCAATGGATATCATAGCACTTGAACAAGTGGGTATGGATCAGTAACCTCCTTTGGAGGTAAAGCAAATGAAGTGTCTAGAAGTTCAGTGACTGTGTCATGCAGCAGAGTTAGGAATAGATCTCCAAGTTGGACTTACAATTGAGTGTATGTATTGGATGTGCAGAAATCGTCGCATTCCTAAAGGGAGCTTTGCCTTTCCATAATTTGGGCCCTTTCTGTTCCCAGCTGGAGTGCAGCTAACCAGGGCAATTTCATGGGTCCATGGAAAGAGAGGGAGTGCTGAAGAAATGAGTGTTTTCAAGGACTTTTTTTCCCTTAAGTCACAAGGAAGAGCAGGGATAGACTACAGAAGTTTGTATGTGGGGAAACTGAGGAGTTTGGAAGAGGATCTGTAGGATTTGAGAAGGGAAAGAATGAAGGGAAGAGAGGAAGTGTCTACCAAGGCTCCTTGGTGTTCTAGAGAATCCCTCATTCTGCTGTATACCACATGGGGCTCTTCTGTTCCCACCACCTGTGGCCAACTCAGCACTCTGCATTCAGACCATGCTTGTCTTTCAGCTTTGTTCACTCCTTGCTCCTCCTGAGCTCTGTGGTGCTGTACTTCTGTGGCCAGGAACTGTATGTGGCTTCCATGGTCTTCTCCTTGGCGCTGGGCTGGGCTAACATGCTGTACTACACCCGTGGCTTCCAGCAGATGGGCATTTACTCTGTCATGATTGCCAAGGTCAGTCCCGTGAGTGGGTGATGAGGCCAGCAGAGTGCTTAGATTGGGACACTGCTGCCAACAGCCCCATTTCCAGGAGAGAAATCACCGTATTTACCTCCGTGATGCCACTGGGAAATCTCATATCACTCTACTATACTTGGCCATTATTTTCTGAGGGAAGTGATAAAATTTAAGCTATGTAGAAAAACCTCCTGCTCCTCATCCTACATTTTATAGCAGTCTGGATATTATTACCTGCTATGCTTCAAAATAACTACAGTTTGATAGGCATGGATGAAAGTAGACTGAAAACAGTGCAGACTGGTCTGGTGTGAAATGGCACAGCCTTCTACCAGCTGGAAATTTCTTTAGGTATAGTTTAAATGTTACCAAACAGAGGAATTAGCTAAGAGGCAGTAGCTGGCTAATAAACCTCTATATATGATGTAGACAGCTAGCCCAGGAGGGGAAGAAAGATGCAACTGTGGTTTATACTCACAAAGATGAAACTATTTGGCATGCATATGTCTTGCATATGCGTGTAAACTGTTGCATGAATAACAGAGAAAAATGTTTTCTGTATTAAAGTTTATTATCTCAGTGGAATAAACAACAGTTTAATGCATGAACAGCTAGTTCACAGCAAATGCCTTCTTGAGCTGAAGCAGTATTTTCTACCAGTTTTTGGTGCAGTTTATATTCAAGTTTTAGCAATATAAAAATATTCTGTTTCCACCTTACAGATGATCCTTAGAGATTTATGTCGCTTCATGTTTGTATATCTAGTATTCCTCTTGGGATTTTCTACAGGTAATATACTTGGAGTTACTTTTTCTTATCTTAAAGAATCTCAGAAAATTTTATTTTTCAAGTGGCTTAGATTTTTTGTTTCCAGCTAAAAACTAACAAATTAACCTAATTACAAAAAACATCTCTTCCGAATAACATTTATGTACAGTAATTTCATACAGCTTTTCATCCCTGTGTCTCAAACTGCTTTGCAAAGCTGAATGGAAAAACAGTCATTCTGTTCTATATAGATAAAACTGAGACAACACCTTCTGAGAGGGTGTCAGTTACGGGGAATATTTTATAGAGCAATTTCACTGGGGACAATGCACCATGAAGATAACATGTCTTACCTTTAAGCTCATTTTCATCGCTTGCAATGGAATTATGATCTCAGATTTTATTTTCATCCTGCATATGTGATTCCTCTTTTGCAACAGCTGTGGTGACTTTAATTGAAGATGACAATGAGGGGCAAGACACAAATAGCTCTGAATATGCCCGATGCTACCATATGAAACGAGGCCGCACATCCTACAATAGTCTGTATTATACCTGCTTGGAGCTTTTCAAGTTCACTATTGGGATGGGGGACCTGGAGTTCACCGAGAACTACAGGTTCAAGTCTGTGTTTGTCATCCTTTTGGTTCTCTATGTCATCCTCACATACATCCTCCTGCTCAACATGCTTATTGCACTGATGGGGGAAACTGTGAGCAAAATTGCACAGGAGAGCAAGAGCATCTGGAAACTCCAGGTACATTGCTTCTGTGAGGCTGCTATCCAAGAAAGAGGGTGTGGGGAATCATAAGAAATTTCAGAGAGAATCTTTAGGAACTGACTTGTTTCTAAATAACAGGTCACTTCTTTCTGATTCCCCTGAACAGTTCCTAAAAAAAGTATATTAGTTCCTTTCCCATGCATATTTGATGTTTTGCCTGAGCAGATGCTTCCAGTGTTCCACAGATGTTCAGAATTTAAGAAACAAAGTACTTTTGTCATTAGACAGAATTATTTGGGCTTTTGATGATGGAAAATCCTGATCAGACTATGAAGACAGGGATTATGCAAGGGGAAAAACAGTCTTTACCAGAATCGCAAAGGCACATCGGTTTTTGTTTGAGGTAAGAAAGGGAACTTCATAGTTGTAATCACAGGGCAGTAATTCAGCATCTTTAATGACATATTAACAGATGGTGATGTTTCAGAGATGGTTACGATGCCTGCTCTAAGATGGTGACAATGATAAAAGCTCAAGGTTTTTAAAATAAAGGTAGAATTCAGGATTTCTTTGACTTTGAAAGAGCAGCCTCTGAGTGGTGTACTTTCTTTTACCTGGTAGAGAGCCATCACAATCCTGGATATTGAAAACAGCTACTTGAACTGTGTGAGGCGCTCATTCCGGTCTGGGAAGCAAGTCTTGGTGGGGATCACACCTGATGGCCAAGATGATTACAGATGGTGCTTTAGGTAACCTGTTTGTATGTCAAACGAACAATCTTATAGACAAACAACATTAAGGTATCTAGTAATGGGAAGCAGAACTTTCCCTTGGGAGCATTCCTCTGAAAAGTATTGCACTAACACTGTCTACCTTAGTCAGTTTGATCTGTTTTCTGGGTCAGATCTGAGGCTTGAGAGGTGGGAGTATGCGATACGAACTCATCCTGGAGTTGTCTGGTGATCCTTAGAATAGATATTTTTTGTTGTTCTCTCCCCAGAGTTGATGAAGTGAACTGGTCCACATGGAATACTAATCTGGGCATAATCAATGAAGACCCTGGGTACTCTGGGGACCTCAAACGAAATCCCAGTTACTCTATTAAGCCTGGCAGAGGTGAGGGTTTCAGGGACCTAAATCCTAGTATGGGCTACACACTGGTGATAGAAGCAGCATCGATTAATTGTTAGAGGCCAGTCAGTCTATGCACTTAATGATAATGGCAGTAGCTAAGTTAATGGCATTTTCAGTCAGCACAAAATGTAAAGGATTAAGTGGGCTCATTATTCACATAGCAGTTTTGCTCTCTGGAATAGAAGCCCCATAGATGCATCATTCTGAACAATCAGAATCTGTGAAATCTACAAAGATTTTACACGGCAGATAATATGTGTAATCCTGAGGAGATGGGATAGTGTATGATGGCAGCCAAGCAGCCAAGAAGCTACTTTGGAGGCCCCAAACTCTATAGTTTGGGAGCTTAGCATCCAGCACAGAAGTATTTAACTTTATGATCAGTCTTTGCTGTACTTGCCAGCTGAAATATGGAAAACTCATGGAACAGCATGGGGAAGAAAACCACAAAGCCCTTTCTTCCTGCTTCTTTCTTGTTCTTTCACCAGCTTCCTATTTAAACCAGTTGTATATTTTCTTCTGTTTCTTGGGGGGGGGAAATTAACCGTTTCTTTCCTTTTTAGTTTCAGGGAAAAACTGGAAAACGTTGGTTCCGCTTTTAAGAGATGGAAGCAGGAGAGAAGAGACCCAAAAGCTACCAGAGGAAGTCAAATTAAAACCTATTTTGGAACCTTATTGTGAGCCAGAAGATTCTGAGGCGTTGAAGGAATCAATTCCAAAGTCAGTCTAACCTTATTTTATTTTTAAGAAGGTTAATTCTAGTTGCCTATGTTGGTCCTCACAAGCAGGGCAATTCATTCATAAGAACAGGGAGTTATGGAAAAAGGTCAGAGGACTTAGGAAACTACTGTGTGTAAGGATTTAAGTATGCTAAATAAACTAATTGTTGTTTAAGCTCATGTCTTCATGGTTATTTCTAATATAAAACTTCAGGAAACTGTCTGTACTACTTGCTGTATATTTACTTTGCTAGATACTTGCACCTAGGCTGTCTCATGAAGGGTTAGAAACAGTTTCCATAGTTAGGGGGGTTTTTGTGTTCTGTTTTATAAATAAATAAATACATTGAGAATTTCCCAGATATTTTTTCCAGTGCAGTTTTTTTCCAGTCTTCATCCATTTCTTTTACTCTTTGAAAGTGCTCTTATGCATTTCTGAGATCTGAGCTGGCATTTGCATTGTTAGCTAACAGGAGCTTCACTAAGTTTTGTAGGTTGGTGCAAGTGGCCAGTGGTGGTGGATATTCTGCTGATAATATGAAAATAACAAAAGCGCCTATAGAAAAATTGTTATCACTCAACACCCTGAACATAGTGGATTTCATACCTTCTGTCTGCTTTTAGATTCTTTTTTTTTTTTAAAGTATTTTTGTGAGCAGCTGCAGGCCCTGATTTTGTGGCTTTGCAGCCTCAAACTATTATGAAACTGGTGAAGGACTCATAAAAGAGCAGTAAAAATCACAAAGAGCCCAGAGGTATGTTCCTGTGAGGAAAGTTTCTTGGAAAGGAGATAAATGGGGACACAGTGAAAGTATACAAAATAATGAATGATCTAGAGATGTTGTTATTCTTTTCTCATAACAGAAGAACAAATATAGTCTGTGAAATTTTAAAGGTTGAATAGTCAAAATCAATGAAATAAGTGTTTTTCTTATACTGTCTGAGTAAACTCCAGAATTCACAGTTATTGTTACTGGGGCTAAAGGCTTAACAAGATCCCAAATTTGACATTTATTTAGATAACAGATGAACTTTGCACAAAGTAAGAGATAGTGGTTATAGAGAATATATGTTTCAAAGGTCAGATGTATAATAATGTATAACAATAATAATCTTGAAATCCGAAAGTTTTTGTTCTTGACTTTGACAGCAACAACAGGAGGAAAGAAACCTGGTGCTGCAAATCCATCTGGCTGGATTTACAAAGGGAATAAGGAAAAATGTCTGAGAGGGAAAATAGGCAGATGTTCCTAAACTACAGATAGGAGCCCTGGAAAGAGAGGCAAGCCTAGGAGGAACTTTGGCATCCTCTTGAAAAGTGGCTGGACAGAAAGGAACTAAGGATAAGAAAATTTGTCTTATAGACAGCTGGCCTAAATATTTCAAGTGCTGGACCTGTGCAGCTGTGTTGGGCAAGAAAAGGTAAATTGTTTTACCTTCTTTCCTTGTTATGTATCACTAAAGAACTTAGACTTAACAGCCTTTAATGCACAAGTACAGTGTGCATATACAAGTATCCGTAAGCCAACAAGGTTTTCAACTATGGGTTTCAGTTTGAGCATGTGCACTGTTTCTGTGGTTGCATTTGAAGTACAGTTGTGCTAAAGCGCGTCTGTGAAATTGGGCCAGAGTGCGCAGCCTTTGCCGAGGAAAGCCCGTCATGCTTGGCCTGTGACGCATCCAAAGACTGTGGTCAGAGAACGTTCATGTGAGTCACTGAACTTGAAAAGTGGTATGCTGGAGGGGTCACTTCCAAATTATTAGGAAAATTGGAAATCAAAGACATAGAAAATTGAGCCAGCCTTTGAAAGATAATTTTCATCAATACCTATAATTTTTCTGTGTTTATTAAGATACTGAAACATTCACTATTCTTAAAGAGAAGCAATTAGTATATTTACATACAGACTACCCTTCACTGCTAACACTGTTAGATAAAGTTTCGGGTTGTTTGACGTCAGCTTTTTTACTGGGTCAGGATTTCTCACAGTGCTCCTTTCTCATAGGGTACTACAGCAATATATTTCAACAAAATCTTCAAGCATCCAGCTGCTTTATTTGAAATAGTAGCACCATCTAGAGGACTAGTAATTCTTGTTTCTTTTGTTAATATCGTTCAGGACAAATGTAATTTCATTTTCATACAGTTTGTAGGGTATAACCAGAGAAACTTGCCAAAGGATTTGAAAGAATTATTTGAAAAAACTCAGAATTTAAACCCAACAAGTTTTGTCTCTGGTGGACAGTGAAACCACAAAAGATGTTTAAAGTGGTCATGTTCAATTTCATACCATTAAAAAGGTGTATCCCTAAACACTTGGTAGCAATCTCTATGGGTTCCACTCAAGACTGCATTATGCTCCATGCTGAACATGGCAAGAGACAGTCCACATGTAAAACAAGTACAGCTAAGCAGGCAAGACAAGCTGAGACAGTGAAATAATTTATTATTAAAACTATTAAGAATAAATGTAGAAAGGGGCTGACCAGAAAAACATAGTTGATTGTCTCCATACCTTTGTGTGCCAGGGCAAATTTATGCTTGAAAGCACACTAGGATCATGATGTAGCTGGAAAGCATCCATGAAATTTCTGTATGCCCTGTGAGGGATCCATTTCTCATAATTATCAGCCTGAGTAAAGACCTAATCCATTTCTTAAATTCCACTTTGATTTACATCAAGTGCCTATCCAGAAGGATTGATCAACTGCCTTGGGTAATCTGAACAGAATATAGACCTCTGCCTTCCTGTCCCTTTCTGCTCCAACAAGATTACAAAGACTGCAAGAGACGTCTTAATAAAAACCTGAAATGCTAGAATTCAGAGTGAAAACATTCATCAGTATAATGTTGTGGTTAAAAATGTAAATGCCCTATATTTGTGGGATAGGGTGGTGCTGGTGGGTTTTTTGGTTGCGTTTTTTAAATCCCTTAGTCTTCTCTGGGAAGCAAACAAAATTATCCCACTTTTCTAGAGTGAGTTATTACTAACCTCTCAGCATTTCCAGCTGTATCATCACTCAGTTACAGCAATGGGCAGAAATTCGTTTCTCACAGATGGGGAGGTATAGCTTGACAGTGACTCCAACCCAGTGTTGCACACATTTATTCGGAATTAGCTGGCCAGGGCTCTGTTTGCCACAGTTTACTTCCTTCATCTTCATTCCACCTAGGTGCATAGAATTGCTTTTGGAAATCAAGGTGTGTCTCTGTTCAGGCTGACTGGGTGGGATGCCTACAGGGGACATACTTGTTCTGAACGGACAGAGAGCACAAAGACTCTCACAGTGGAGGGTTGCAACTAACCCCCAGGGAAGAGAGGTGGCTTGTCGGGAAGTATTTGCGCTTTAAGAATAGCTTTGCTAGGACCAGCACCTTTCTATTCCTACTGCTAACCACTTCCATTGGCTGGGGAGGAGCATGGATTTGCAATAAATTATCTTTACTTGGGTTGTTTTGTGGAGGTTCTGCTCGCCTTGGCAGACATATTTTGCATGGTCTTGCAGAATCCATGTCTTGAGCACTTGGGGAGTTTTTTAGTTTGAAGTTTGCATAATTATTTCACACTGAACATGGTTAGAAACAGCGCATGGTTCCCATGCTATTCCTTGAGGCTTGCAGGTGGTAGGTAAAAATCTGTCCTCTCACAGTTATTAGCTGCATTAATTTGTGTCCACACTAAGTGCTTAATATGAGATGATCAGGTTCAACAACTGTATACATCCACCAGCTCCCAATAACCTCACTGGCTCAAAAGCAAAAGAAATGAAGGGTGTTGATGTGCTCACCTCCTGTCTGTGGATGATGACTGTAATTAGCAATGACTGCAAATGTGTGTGGGATGGGAGATAGCAAGAAGAGGTGAGCTGGATAAAGTTGTGTTGGGCTACACTTCACTGGGAGTTGAAAATGGGCTGATGAACATGTGGAAAAGCAAAAACGCAATCTCAGTATTTTACAGCATTGCCATACCTGAGATGCAACTTGTCTAGTCAGCCACGTAAACTGAACTTAATTAGTTGAGAAAAATAGACATCCTACCTGAAAAACTTGGAGCCACACAGCTTTTTGTTTGTGTGTGCTCATTGTGCCCTCTGCAACAGCTGGCATTGGAGCCTGAATAGCCCTTGTCCTAATTAAACATTAGTGTTAATCCTTTCCCAGGCAGCACATCGGTAGTTTTTAGTGGGGTCCACGGAAGACACCAGGGCCCACAAGAGGGCCCCCATGCCATGTGCAGGGATGCTGCCTAGTCCCTCTGGGATACCCCATAACTGACTTGCCCCTGGGAAGCCCCTCTCCCTTTGATGCCACTGCCTTGCTTTGCTGCCTCTGATCAAATTCATTATGCAGAATCATATTTATCTTTGCCAAATGCCAGCTAACCCTATCGCTCTTCTGTGGCGTCTATATCATACCAGCACATTACTCAGTCATGCATCTTTGCTGGAGTCCTCAGTACTCAAAAATCCACAAGGTGTGTGCCCAGTAAGTGCTGCTGTGCTACAAAACACAGGGGATTCTGCCAAGCCCATAGCCTTCAGGGACAAGCCAGTGGTCTCGGGTTCTGATGCTTGAAGTTTTCCGAACCCCATCAATAGGAATTTTGTACCGTGTTTTTGAACAAACTGTCATGGTAAATCTTCCAAACTCAAAAAAATCTATGTATGTTAAAAACCCCAGAGGAGCTGATGTTCAGAGCAACCCACTGTCAGCCAGTGTGTTGGATATTAACACCAGCTTGCATGGTTTGGTGCATTAGAGAGAATCCTCTTGCAGTGAAGGATGCTTCTTGCAAGTATTCCTTGCTCCATTAGGCAAAAGGCATGGATTTACTAGGGCCTGGGAGGAAGAGGTCTTAATTGATGCTGCCAGATGCAGCATAGACTTCCTGGGTCTTCTTGATGTGGTTATAGGGCTCTGAAGAGCTTTCCATCACCCACACCATGCAGACTGGGATTACTTCTGACTCTGGAATAGTTTCCACAGGGAAAATATGGACCCAATTTCTCCTACATCAGATGTTAAACTATACAAAGCACTTCAAAATACATGGTGGAGAGTACTCTATTTCTCTGGGAAGAAGGGGAAATCAACCAAATGACCTCACTGGACTTCTCTTTTTCAGGTGTGTTTGTGATACTGTGGCCGAGCTACATCACTATTAGTAACACTTCCTGTTTCAATATGCAGGCAATGAGTGGACATGAGGAGACGTGAACATTTACAGAATCACCGAGGTTTTCAGACTTCATCATCATCCAGAACAGTATTTCTCAGTCATTGTTACAATGAGCCTTTATAATCAACATTTTAGTCACCCAAATGTTGATATGAAAACTCATGTCTCCTGGAATTGCCATGTCAGCTGGCTGCTCCATAGCCAGTGAGAGCAACTCCCAATTATGGGAACTGGAAGGAAGTGTCCTACTCACTCGGCCAGTAAGAGCAGTTTTAAGCCATGTCACTAAGTCAAAGTCATTTGTTTCCAAGCTGACATAGAAGGTTTAGCCCAGACAGTTCCTCTTATTCCAAAGGAGAATGCGGATAATGAACCACCTAGAGAAAAGGGATCGTGTCCTCAGTTCCTCTTAGTCAGAGGGGGAAAGCCAAGAGTGTTTAATTGGCATAGAGGAAGACATAAGGAAGACAATGTCCCTCATTACCAGAAAGATTCAGAAAAGTGGAGTTTAGGGCTGGAAATAGGTTGAAGGTTCTCAAGAGACTGATTTGCAAGGACAAAGGGAAACAGTTTGCTATATCTTAGCTAAGCACTGAATAACAGAAAATTGAAGCATTGACAAAGAGAGGAGATTATTTGCATATTAAAAGGGGTTTTAATCAGAATAATGGGTTGAAATTGAGACAGGGAAAATGTATCCTGAAAAGACGATCTTTTGCTGCACATATGATGTGCCCAAAGAACTGCCTTTGGAAACAGTGGAAAATTCATTCAGCCCACATGAGCAAATATATCCAGTCCCACCCTGACTGCAGTAACATGGGACCTGCAGGTTTTAGCTCTTTCATTTTGGAGAACCAAAGTATCTGAGGGTTTATTTCAGCTGGTAGATGATCACCTTCAATTCTGCTTCATTTATTTCCCAGAAAGAGCTTGACAAAAAGTGGAAGTGGCCTGCAGGGACTTTATTTTGTTACAGTTAGTGAGTGTTTCATATGCTGCTACAGTTGATGCAAAGTTTAGCTCTCACTGTAAGACCTGATGGTGAATTTTTGTTCCCCTTATATTTTTTACAGGTCTAACTAGATCTTTGGAGGGGGAAGGGGAAAGAACTATTCCCCAGATTTAGATGGATGAGAGATAAAAATCTTTTCCTCTTAAAAAGGGAGGTTTGATGTTCTTAAAATCAAATGACTGAACTATTAGTTCAACCTGAAGTTATTATAACATTAAGATTCCTTGCCAGTTTTGGTGATCACCCTCCAAAGAGTACTTGAGTCAAACAGTGGCAGTACAGACTTCAGCAAAAAAATGTAGCATGTAGGTGGGGCATGCTTTCTTCATGGTGTATTCCTTGAGGCATTTTCATATTGCTTAATTCCCCTGCGCTGCTAAGCGTTACCAGAAACTATGCACCACAACTGAAGATTTACCGAGGGTACAAACTCACGCTGAAATAGTTGGAGAACAACCCTGACCTAGTTGGGACTGTGAGGCTCAGGCCAAGCGAAGTTTGTGCTTTGGAAGACCTCAATGAAGTGTTACGTGTTGTTTCACGCAGGAGGCATGGCACCCTCCTGGGTGACCACGAAGTGAGAACCAATAAAAGTAAAAAGTGCCTATCTCATGGTCTTAAAACTGGTTTTATTTTTTTCTTCAAATAGAAGCCTCAAGAGGTTGCATACCCATGTGAGCCTCCCCAATGACCATGCGTAGCCTGTGACCTACAGAACCAGCAGACGGCACATGCACACACGACAGGGACAAGAAGTGCCCAACACCCCACACATCGATGGAGTGATGACTGGCAAGGGTCTTTGTAGGTTTGCACTGTTATTTTTTGCCTTGAGAGTGGCAGGAGACACTAACAGCACAGATACAGGAAAAGACACAGTGACAGAGTCATTCTTCCCATCTCTTATTATTATCTTGTGCTTATGTAGTCCCCTGTAACTTCGCCAAGAAAAGGGATAACTATGACCTGAAGTAAAATATTGATGCCACTTACATGAAGTGGATTTTTACTGCACTTATTTCAACTTATTCATGACTGAGCCCACCCCTGCACAGGGAAGTGGCTACAGGTGCAGGAATTAGATTCAGGTGGAAGTGAGTTCACTATCAGGTGGCAAAAGAGTATAATAAGGGAGGAAGGGCGATTGCTTTCTTTCTTTGGCAAGGAGGGAGTGGGTAGAAGCTAAGGCATAGGATCAGACTCGTGTCTGTTCTTTTGTTCTCTTAGTGTATATATTAGAGTAGCCTCTGTGAGCTCTAGCCCTGGTTCAGCAGGGCACTGCTATGCTAGGCGCTACTCAAATGCGGAATAGAAATGTTCATGTTCCTAAGCTTAGGTACAGAAGGGAAGACAACAGCAGAGACAGACTGAGGAGTGTCATGAGCAGTGTTACTCATTGTGATAGGCAGGAGTCTCAGGGCATCAGCACTGCATATGGAGAAAGCTGTTTGAGTTGGGTCCAGAAAATGTAGTTTGAGGGAATATGAGATAACTAGGGTGCCTGGCTGTTGAGTAATTTTGACAATCCTGACAATAATGCTGTTCCTTCAGTGCACCAGGCTCATCTCCCTTTCTTTTTTTTTTGCCTGAGCAAAAGGATAAGCTGCATAGTAACATGGTTGCAGGGAATATACTTGTGATGGAGGCTCCAGTAACTCTTTTCTGTCCTGTTGTGAATGGGACTGTTCTTTTATGGCAGGAATCTCTGGGGCATAAAATTTCCAGGCATGTATGTTATGCAAACGTGCATAATAATATTGCTAAAGAGGCTGACTTGTCCCTTCAGTCTGGACTGTACTAACTGGTAAGTGATATCCCAGTATTTTCCTGGAATGATTTTCCCCAAGGCTGTCTCCTGTTAGGTGATAGTCAAACACTTACAGGCTAATTAATTTCTCTGCACAAAACAATCTCTTATCTCACAGTTTATGAGCGTAATATTTAAATATTTGCAAGTGCTGTTTCCTTGTCTGAAGCGGTGTGAAAAGCTCTTCATACATGTGTGTAGCAGCACACGGATATGATCCTAGAACAAGTTTAACTTCGAATGGAGGAACAAGGAGAGCATTATATCAGAGATAATGTTGCTGAAGCTATGTACTTAAAGAGCAGTCAGGAGGATGCTATTTTAATTCTGCAAGCTGCAGTCTCTGAATCTGAAAATGTTTGTTACTAGTTACTTGGGATATAGCATAGTGTGCATGTCCAAAAGTGTTAGCACAGTGAAAACAAACTCAGTAAAGACTTTTGCTGATCTTCGAGTCCCTTATTTTTCACTTTTCAGAGTAAGAATAGCTAAATAAACAGTGAGAAATAGAAAATGTTGTTTCAACATAATCTATAAAACAAGGAACTATTTGGTGAAGAGTTAAGTATAATTATTAAAAAAGCCTAAAACATTTACAGAACTGACTAAATATCTCTAAAATAGGGAAATGCTGACATGCATATTAAAGGAAGATTCTTTTCATCTGGGATGATACTTGTATTGAAATAGTGTGGAAAGAGAAAAGCAACCTTTAAAAAGTAATGTGCATCTGTTTGAATTCAGATAGAATTCTATATGATTAGACTTCCATTCTTTTGTAGGGGAGAATGAGAGACAGTAACACCGATCTATTAAGCAATAGTTGTTGCATTATTTTTCCCTCATAAAGTTTGTGTAAAATGCCCTGTGAAGGCAAGTGCTAAGGATTAAGGGCAATCTGTCAATTTAAGATGGTATGACATACATCTTTTTTCTGATACAGAATTTTCTGGGGACATAAAGAACTGTTGCAAGGGAGACAACTGACTGCTTATCATAACTGACTGAAGAGAAAGCAGTAACATGAAACCTCTCAATGCTGGGGGCTGAATATGTACCAAGAGAATGACTCCTAAAATGAAGAGTTCAATATTAGCAAGCAAGCCAGTAAGATCAGGAAAGCTTTGCCTTGCTACAGCATCAGCCCCGGTGGAATGGCTGCAGTATTTACACTCTTAAAACACAAGATGGGCAGCAAAGCACCCTTTCTGAGCTCTAGTTAGGGTAGCACTGTGACTACACTGTTGTGACTTTCCTGTTCTCTCCTATTTCTTTCCTTCTCTCTGTATGGCTAAAAGTTAGCTGGAAAGACTATGGGAAAATGATAGTATCTTATCTGTCTTATCATACCTTACAGAAGTACATCTTCATGTGGTGTTTCAACATAAACTATACCACTAGCGTTAAATGCATATACGTTCTTTTAGAACCATAGTGTCTATGGGATATCTTGAGGATTCTTCCCACAACAGATCAACAACAACTCTGAATCCTTTTCCACAGAAACAAAGAGAATTTAAATGCACTTTTTCTACAGTGAAAAATCATGGAAGACACTTGTGAATCAATTAAACACTATGCTCAGGGGAATTGGGCTGCTACTGGTAGTTGGCATGCACAGTGTTTTAATACTTAAGCTGTGGATTATTTTTAAGGAGCTTGGGGAATGGGATGCTGGCAATAAGTAATTCACAATTATCCTTGCTGTTATCTGTTAACATTAAAAGGCAATGACTTTTCCCCTTAGTGACTCCCTGTTGGGGTACTGAAGATCACAGAATTAAATATAAAATCTGAATAACTTCTAATGCAAGTTTGACTGGGATCATGTCATGTATCAGCAGAACAGAAAATGCAGCTCTGACTTGCAGATGTCAGATGGCAGATCTCCAAATGCTCAATCCCTCCCATCTGGGGTTTCCTTCATCTTGTTCATTTTAGTTTCTAGTGAGTCTAGCACTTGCTAAAATGCAAAATAATGAATGCCAAATAGGGCTTCTGCTTAGTTGTACTGTGCAGACTATCCAAAGCTAATGTTTTCAAGTAATTTTTCATAGGAGATGAATGCCTAGTTATTAATGTTCCTGACCTTTATAGCATCTCTGTCAGTAACTGAAGCAGCTGCTAACTGTTGTAAAACTCTATAAAATGGTCTGCATAGCCATGATAGAGCCTATTTGCAAAACCCTCCATGGCTTCTGAAAAATGCTAGTCTTGTCAGAAATCTCAGGGTGGAGCAGGTCTGGGAACATAAAGGTTAAGCAGGTTAATGA
Source organism: Gavia stellata (assembly GCF_030936135.1). Lineage (NCBI taxonomy): Eukaryota > Metazoa > Chordata > Aves > Gaviiformes > Gaviidae > Gavia > Gavia stellata. The sequence continues at coordinate 8,741,516 of NC_082618.1, forward strand.
TTAAAACTATAAGAAAATGTTTGCACAGATGTGACTTACTGTAGTTCTGCCTCTCATTTCCTGACTCTTAAGTCTGCCCTTAAAAATAGCTCAGTTCCGGCTCACAACACCTATGTGTAGCACGTGACATTCTTGTCTGTTTTCAGGAAGATTAGCTAGAAACAGTCTGGGCTCATGCTTCCTATATCTCACAACTGCATAGAAAAGGCCACGTGTAGGTTTAGGGAGTCAAGGCTGTCCTCGTAATGGAACAAGAAGCTGTTAACGCAGAGCAGGCAGGGTGAAGTGTGCTGTGCAGGATTCTTGTGCGTGTGAACTGTTACGGCTTGTACTATCTTTTACACCTTCTCGTAGGCAGGTTTGAAACAGGGCTCTGACTCTCTTGCTGTAGCTTGTCCCAGTTTTTTCTTCTTGGATAACTGCCACAACATTATAAATAGACCACACTGCTAGGTCCTATATTCTGCTAAACCACACAGATCTGGATGCTTTCAGATATAGCTGCTTTCTGAGTTCAAAGTACTGCTTGCTGCCAAACTCATTTTCTTTCCTTAGCAAAAGATTTTCTTAAGCGGTCTTTTACTGTGGTTTATATGAGAGTTAAAGCAAGAGTCCTCAAATGCACCTTCACCCAGACTTAATCTAACTTTGCCTATTTTCACATTTCCATCCTCAGAGTGACTTCACTTAAACAGTCTTTCACAATTTGTGTTGAGAACTAAGCTGACGTTCTCCCAGGCAAGATTAAATGCCAGTATTCAGTCCTTATTCCAGGTAGTTAGACTAGCAGCTAAGAAGTCATCAAAGCACCTGACTCTAGATTGTAGCATATTAGCTTAGGCATAGTCATTTGACAAGGTGTGAACAACCTCTCCTGGTACAGGGTTTGGAATATATCATCATAAATTTGTGTCAGGCAAAGCTGGATGTGTGCTCAGCACATCCAACCAAAGGTCTCCTAATGCCAAATCAAACTGGCCTAGGTGTGGCCTGTTTCACCACGCTGCTCGTGGGAAGCTGATTCATTACCAAAAACAGTGTAGTGCTGCTGGTATTTCACACAGTACATCTAAGGCAAATGTAATACCCAGTAGTCCTGTTTTCAAAGATATCTACTTGATGAACAGGAGGAGTTTACTTGCAGTTTGTAGATATATTTTAAAGCCGTATTCTTCAGATTAAAATGTCTGGTTCTAGGTCTTCGTATCCTAAGATATTTTATGTTTTTATTTCCAAATTTTCTGTCTATCTCCTATCAAAAAAACCCCAAACTTGACTTCTTCACTTGTCTACAGCTGGAGAAAGACTCCTGTTTTGCTGGCCTTTGCTCCCCTTCAAGTCCCATCTGTTAATCAAGTAAAGGAAAGACCAGCAGCTATAAGTACATCTCTTAGGCCTCACTACAAAGATATACAAGTTTTAAACATGCTATTTCTGGTGATAATGGAAAGACTTTATAAGGAGAGCTGAAGAACTTATGGTCGCTCTTCTGGCATGTTCCAAGCCAGAAGTCTTAACCGTTGCTCAACAGCTCAAAACTAGCAGAGCTGAAAAATGCCATTCCCTGTAGTTGGCACAGCAAGAAGTAACACCAGTACCGTTTATGCGAAACACACCTGTTCGTATTCTTGTAGACCCTAAGGGTACGCATTCATCAAAAACTATTATAGATAGGGAAGGATCTAAACACGCCCACCATGTTTTCACTGACATTATCACTGTCAAAGTGTAAGATTTTCCAAGTCCATTTCTACTTTTTCAAAGTAATAGCAAAAATTTTCGCTTTCTGGAGCACTTTGCATGATCGTTTTCTCATTTTTGCTTTGTGCTTTCTGAATAGTTCCATCGTATATAATAAACTAAGCATGACATAAAGGGATGTCATTTACAACTCAAATGCATGTACATAACCATTTTCTTTTGAAAACAGTATGTAAACTGCAGAGCAGTGATCGTTTTAGATATTCTACTGCTGCCATTAAGTCATCCGTGAGCGACTCAGCTTTAGTAATATTTCAGTATATAATTATTGCGTGTGTGTGTGTCATCCCACTTTGGCAGCTATGAAGTAAAGAGTTTGTTGTCTAGCAAGTTTCTCTCTGCTCCCTAATTTCAGATGTAGCAAACCCTGTAAGGCTGCAGTACGCCAGCACTGTACTTATCTGAGCTTTCCAACAGCTGAGCAAACCGGATGACTGAAGAAGGGTGGTTTTGCGTTTTTAAGATAGTTTTGAGCTTGAATATAGTTCTACTCATTTGGCAGATTAGCTTCTTTGGATGTTGTTACAGCATCAGCGGGGCCCCTACTTTGAACTTCATTTGTACAATTCCGAGGCGCCTTGTCTATACCGAAATGCAAGTTTCGTAAGCAGGGTAAGTTCTCTGGGAGCTTCTGTGGGTGTTCGGTGTAGGTGTGATGCTTTTGTAGAGAGTGAAATCTTCAAGAGACAAAGACTAAACCTATCTTTCAACTGGAGAATGCTTTTCTGTTGTGCTTGTTTCTGTTTTTCTAATTTATAAATCTGTCTTTCTCCTGAGCCATGTCACGCTGACTTCTTGGGCATTGAGAAGTGAAGAAAGATAGACCTAATTTCATTCGTATTTGTCAGCCTGATACACTTCCTAATTTCTGTGCTAAGGGGAACCAAAATATAGTATCATACAAGCTAAATTTAAGTAATATTTTTGTGTTCCACTGAAAGTTTCACTTAGTGTAGTGACTCTCAGAAGTAAAATACTTAGCCTAGTAGAATAGCTTTTATTTCAACTCAGTAAAATTTCTTCTTTTTATTTAATTCAGAGATAGGCAGGTAAATAATTTTAAAGTCTTTTCCTCAGGGAAAAACATTGCTTTTCACAGAGTCTTTTAAAATTTCTGTTAGGCAAAACCTTCATAGGAAAGAACAAATTTCTCACCAATAAGAAAATGACTTTTTGATAGCACCTGATGTCTACAAATGTACCTCAAAGGTTTGAAAATCTTACAGAAAGATGAAACTCTATCAAGTGTAACTTTCTGCTGATACGATTCATATACCATAAATAATGCACAAAAGTAAAAATGAAGTTTTATCATCTTTCCCCTTGGGGAGGGGATTTCTTTTCTGTGAGCGCTGTGGTTTGTGCTGTGGATGTTCGAAGGATCCTGCAAATGAAACAGATATTGGTAGTCACTTCCACTCTTCTGCCCCTAAGGAAGAAGAGAAGACTTTTGTCCCATGATATCACAGCTGAGTGTTTCTTTTGATTTGTAGGATTCTCTCTTTAGCCACTTTCTTTATACTATTATTGAGCTATGGAGATATAGATAACGTATGATTTTTCTTGTTCTCAGAGGTGAGTCTCTGATAGTGTGTAAAGTGCCACTTACTGTAGGAGTGGCAGAGTCTCATTCACCATTACAGATAAATGCCCTTTTCTTATCCCCAGCACAATGGAGGTGAGATACTAAGTCCTCAATGTCCTCAGAATCCCCTTCAAAGTAATTCTTATTACTATAAATCAAGGCAGTATTTTTGTCTCACTGCCCACTTCAAATAAGCCACTTCTCTGGTGGCCTGTAAGTAACAATTAACTAGATAATGGGAGTAGAAAATAGTTACAACAAAAGAAGACTCCGTGTGAGGTTACATAAGCTACACTACTTACGATTTGACATTCTTCAGACTGTTGCACTATTTTTCTCTATATGTCATAGATTACAGAAAATGATAGTGCACAGGAAGATGATGAAAGCAGTTGGTCATTAAACTAACATGACAGAGTAAGGAAAGAAGCTGATAAGCATAAAAAAGCTCCATTAACTCCCATGAGATTTGCATGGATATAGTTAAAACAAGAAGTGAGCTCCGTAGGCCATACTGTCAAAAGCCCTACCTTAGTTTTCATCTAAGCATGCAATTAATCGTGATTAAAAATGAGAAACAGACGCTACCTCAGCTCTGTAGCAAGGTATTTCTACCGTTGTGCCTGCAGTTATTTACTTGTGCAGACTCTGAGATCTCATTTAAAATAGTCTTTGTAGGTGAGACCACACAGTCAAATCTCCTATGTGCTTTTGAAAGCTGTAGTCCATGTATACGAAAGTGAATCTTTCCTCTTTTTCCTTCCCAAATTGTTTCCTTAAATCACTGATGGTTCATCACTACTAGTTCAGCAGGATAGTAGTCCTGCTATCTTTGACTATTTTCACCTCTCCTAAACGATGTAGCCTGCTCTCAAGTCATTGCTAAAAACTCTGTGGTGAAAACTGGCTGCAGATGGGGCTTTGACTTGCTCCCCCCACAGATGGCCCATGCAGAAACGTGTTGCCATATCTGAGCAGCTCCAGCATTGCTCATATATGAGAGGATTTTCCCTGTGTCCATTGTGTGCTTTAGAGATTTTTAACCTTGGTCTTTATTTTTGCCAGTTCTTCCTACCACTCTCTCTGACCCTGCCAACTTCACACACCTACCAGCTGTGCCCCTCTCAACTTGGCAACTCCTTTTGCTGACACACTTTTTGACCTATTAGTCTGTTTCCAACTCTTCTCTTCCTTTAAAGCCACTTCTTCTGTGAAGCTATTTAATGCCCATCTCCATCTTGTTCTAGTCCCCTTACATTTGATTTATGTCAAGTATCACACTTGCCTCTGCAGAATTATTTATGAACTAAGCAAGACAACAGTCATTTGTTTTAGCTGTATTAAGATTACGTGTTTATCAGTGTATTCGCTAATACAACATCTCTCTGAAGGCTACATGAACTGCTTTTTCAAAGGTATAGGCAAAACCCTTTTTCCTACCTCGAATATGTAATATCCAAGTTAAGTTCTTTTGTGCACTTCCTGAAGTGAAAAGCTGTGGTGTACTTTGTATGGAAGTGTACTAAGTAAATCATATTTGCCCTTTATAAATTATTTCTGTGAAAGTTGTGATATGAATTCTTAGGAAATACATCCAAACTAGGCATATTTCTGAGTTGCACTAGTGTGAACATGTCTACCAATGCTAGAAAACACAACAAAAATTGTCATGCCTGTTTTTTAAGCCAACCTTTTCAAGGTATGGAGTACTTTCCAGTATTTCAGATTTCTTCTGTATCTCATTTAGTGACAAGAAATTACAGCTGCACTTACATGTGTTTGGGCCTTGTAAATTCTCAGTTGTCTATACTTGGGACTGAAAACTTCCCATACTTAAACATTTGCCGTTTATGCATCAATAGATTTTCATTCAAATATCAATGTATTTGATACGCCTGTCTTCTCTGTCATACCAGGTGTCATGTCTTTTCAAACACACTTCACTATCTGCTTTCTGTATCTTAATATTCCCATAATGAAGAAATTCTAGTGCTAAGGTACATCGACAGCACTGTGACAGGAGTAGAAAGTTTGTGCGTACATTTGTCACATTGAGGAAAGTGGAGGTAGGAGAGGAAAAATGCGTAGTTCATTTTGTTCAAACTTGCAGGCGAGTGATGTTTTCATTTGTCCTTGGGTATGGAGGGCACTCCCCTGGTTTCCTTGGGAATGGGTTCCATGACCTCATAAAACTTAGTATTTTTACATTCAGTCAATTTTAAAGTATCCTCAATTCACCTTCTTGCTTTCAAATTATCCTTGGTGATTTAAAATGATGCCCTTGAGTATTATATTGAGAAATAGGAAGATAGTTATTCATTATTACTTACAGAATTCATGTTGTGGGTGTTTATAAGAAGATAACATGCATTAAAATCCCTTTGTGTCCTGTGGTGGTGATCGTTCCCATCCAGTAGAGGCATTATTTTTTTCTTTTTCCCTGAAGAATTGTTGAGAAGTGTCACCAGGACACTAAAGTCCTTAATGTTATCCATGTGATTGTTTAGCTGAGCTCAGCCTGGGCATCATATTCAGAGCCTGTCTGTTGCTTCTGCTATTCTAACGTGGTGAAAAGTTTCAGGGCTTTTTCTGTGTTCGCTACACTTCACATCTGAAACCTTCCTTCACACATTGCATCTGTTGCACAGATCTTCCTAGAATTTACCACTTTTCTGAAGTTATCTTGAATAAGAGCAGACTACTTAGATTAACTGTAAATATGCACAAACTTTAGGGCTACTTAGAAAGTTGCTGTGCTCTTTTTGTTTCTCTAAATAACATATACTGTCATTGTGATTGACAGACTCCCTTCAGTTTAATTTAGGCACATGCTTGAATTTATGGTTCTCCTGGATTTATGGTATCACTTTTAACGGCACTTTTCTTAGAATGTAATTTAATCAGTCATGAATATAACCCTCCAGCCTTGACACATAAAATGACATGCATGTGCTTAATAACTGAAAAATGAAAAACTTTGAAAAAATATCAAGATTTGTGTGCTTACATGTGAAGAGACTGTAAATAGGCAATTTGGTCACTATTCTTTCGTCAAATGAACAGGAGATAAATAACTGTGAATCTATCTACTGCAGAAACATGATTAAAGATAACAACGAAATTATTCCACTAATGGGCAAGAAAACAAATCCATCTGGTATTCCCCCTTCAAACCAGCAAGAGAAAAAGCCAACTGAAAGCACTCCGACAAAGAAAAGGTAGGACTTTAGCTCAGTCCAGAACATTAAAACTCCCTGTTTTATCTCCTTTAGTAGATATTTGCACTGAAATATTACTAACATTTTTATTCACGCTGCATATATGAGCAGAGGTGTAATGAGACAGACCTGATAAACACAAGGCACCTTCAAAAAAAACATGCTTATGCTGTTTAGAAGTGGAAGAGTATCCTGATTAGGTAGACATATGATGTGTTTACCCTAATGGGACAAATATTTAACCCCTACCCTAGAGACATCAGACTCATGCACCAGTCTTTTAAGTGTGTGTCTCATATCAGCTGGGCTTTTTGCATCCACTCTATATACCTCCATAAGCTTACCAGGATGTGGTGTGATGACAGTCAGTATTTCACTAGGAGAAGGTAGAGTGATCTCTTTAAAGAGATCACATGGCAGGGTATACCAGGTTTTATGTAAGAGATGCTGGCCTGAAAAAAGGGAGCATTTCAAACTTAGCCTCACACAGGAATCTGACAGATTATGGCGAGGCTGAGGTGAATTAAAAAATGAGGTCTGGGAGAGCAGGAGGCTTGAAAAATCACATCACAAACAAACCTGAATTCATTCTATTTTTCATTATTCTGATTAACAAGATTTCTTCATTATTTTATTTTATAAAATATTCACTTGCATTCATAATTTATGTGAGAGAATTAATACAAGGATTAAGGGTTTGTATTTAATATGGATGTGGAAATATAAGCAGTAATTCATCCCTGATACTATGCTATTGAAGTCAACTAAGTTACTGTAGAGTGAGGATGAATTTTCATTCATAAACTTTTCATTCTGTGGCTAATTACTAGCTATTATGGCAATTTTTGAAACTCTGAAGGCCTAGGCAATTGCGGCTGTTCTGACATTTATAATTCTTAATAATCAGAGGAATCACTTTCCACAGAACTGGTGTCATTAGTTATTTGAGACCCACTGCCTGGGTGGCCCAATTTGTCCTTCTGTCATTAAATTCAAAAAGAGAAGTTCTTTGGTTGCATAAAGGGAGAGATGAGATGTCTGAACAGCTCGCAATACATCTAGTACTTCAAAAAGGGGCAATTCTATGGAAGATTGAGTAGTTATAACAAATACTGGCAAGCACTACCCCTCAATTATTTAAGCTCATATCTCACATTCGGTTTTGTGGCATCAGTAACAGTAACCTTGGGGGTTTTCCCACCTCTCGACCAAGAGCTCGGGGTGTGGCTGACAACATTCCTGTAATATAAGGCATGAAGATGATGTGAATTTTAATGCAGAGGTTTAACATGTTCTATTAATTATATGTTTCTATGCTGCTGTACTTCTGTTGCTTCAAAGTTCTTCCTTCTACTGTGCCACCAAGCAGCTAGTGCACCTCCATGGGTGACATTTCTCACTTGACAAATGTATTGGCAATATGCGCTTTCTGAGAAGACAATGACTTCCCCTTCCTGAAGTCCTGGTATTTGGGTGGACTAACAGTATATAATTAAGTACAGGAAAACCAACAGGCAGGCTGGGAGGAGTGCTGCCAAGGTTGTCAGAGCCTGATTATATTTGTGGGCAGTGTTCCTGAGAGTGTGCACCACGGCCACGTAAGCACTTGGGTATTTGTTGGCAACTGTCCACCTGCTTTGCACGGTGGCTTTTGGGTTTTTTTTCCCTATGGTATCCCCAGATAACCCACATGCCAGGATAGGTTAGGTATGTCAGCCTCCAAAACAGGGTCCACTTCATAGCTGCTGTACAGCTATTGGATGCCAAACTCTTCAGCATGAATGCACTGTTGCTGAGCTAAGGGCAGGTGATATGGTCCAGCAAAGCCTAGAGCGTGGCACTTTGGGTTTCTGGAGGTTCACTGTGACCTCTGACAGCTGTATGTCTCTTGGGACAGCTCCTGCACTTCATGGTCAGGAAATGCAAAAAAAGCAGGATGTACCCATGTTTTTCCCACTCCTCCTTAGCCTCTCTGCCAAGTGCAGACCCCAGTGAAACAACAGTGATTTACAGCAGCTGTGAATCTGGTGAGTGTGGTAGAAGTGATGGCAATGGTCCTGTTTCTGTCTAGGTTTTTCCTGTACTCTGAAAAGCACCCCTTGTCTAAGTAATTTCAGAGACATTGTCCTGCTACCAGAAGTGGCATTTTTACTTGCTGCCTGCTTAGAATACATTCACAGGCACGTCTCAAATGTTAAAAGGTCATATAAGTTTAAACTACTACACACAGTCAATTAACACTTGGATCACCAAGCAATTGGAAAATTAGATGAACCAGGGCCGTTAGATCATGGTATTTTTAGCAGATATCAACAGGTTGTTCAGTAGTGTCCTAATAACATACTGCATTTTAGCATCAGTATGTGTACTTCAGCAGGATTCTTTGGGGAAGATGCAGTTAAAAAAATAAGAAATACCCAATGGACTAAGCCATAAATATTAGGTGAATTGGAAACATTTTCCAGGTGACTACTGGGACATTTTAGAAATGTAAGACAGTTTCTGAACAATAGGCCTTGTGGGAGTCACTACATCCACCACTGAAACTCCACTGTCTTTGGTGAAATGTAGCGATGTTTTAATGAGATCTAGTAATACCAAGCCATTGATTTTGCCTCTCAATTTTGCAGGCTTTTAAAGGGCGAAATCTTCCTATTCTTCTCATGTTCCCTTTTCTGTGTTGTTTCAAATTTCATTTCTTTTCCCTATAAATAAATATTTATAGGGAAAAGAAATAGTTAAATGTCATGCCCTGACTGGCAAGATTACACATTCAGTCCTAGATGGTGGAAACGCCTAACGTCATTTAATGTGTGACCTTTCAAACTTTCTGACTTAATGATTATCACTGCTGATGGGTTTGAAATGATCCATCCTGATGGCTCCTGGCTGGAGAAATAGGGACTAGAATGCAGTAGATTAAAAAGCATATGCGTGTGTGTGTATGCATACAGGTATGGCTGTTCAATAAATGTCTGGTGTTGCATTTAGCTATTTGCACAGAAGTTGGATGCGAGGCTGTTTTTAGGCTGCTGGGGTAGCTGCTTAGACATGCCAGAGTCTGATGCCATGTGTCCTAAAAATATCTCGGGATCTTTTGCCCATCTGCCAGCATGAAAGTGCTGGAGGTTGGGATCCCCTCAGGGGAAAGTAGATGTGCCTCTGTTCCAGCGTCCTATTAGGTATAATGCCAGAAAATATAAATTGTCAACGTTGTCCTAAGCACATGCGTGTAGTTCTTTGCTTATTTTATGGTTGAGCTTCCTTTTTTACTAATATTTTTTAAATGCACTGTGTTCAACAGTTCACACTTTTTTCTGGAGATTGATGGTTTTGAAAGCAATGCAACTCCAAATAATACGTCTCCCCCTGTGTTTTCAAAACCAATGGATTCAAATATTCGTCCATGGTAAGTTATAGATGCATATTCAATAGTCATACTGCAAATATATCTATTCTTTTCAGCGGCTACTCCTTATTTCTCCTTAGACTTCAGAGCTAAAATTTCACATGGCTTTCCTTATCTTTTGGTCACTTCAAAGACAGAACTCCATTGGAGGTCAGTTGTTGCTAGATGACTTATCTTTGAGTTTATCTACTGCTGTCACTTACACTGAATAAATCAGGCCTCAGATTTGAATAAATTTAAAATCAGTACTTTTTTTTATCTTAGCCTTTTATTGATGATATGTTAGGACAAACTCCATGCACCCATTTGTGTATTTTCTACTGCGTGAAGACCATAGCTTAATTTAGCAAGCCCTATTCCCAGCTGTGTGCTGACATCCTCCCTCATTGCTCATTAACAATCAAATAACATGAAGATGCTGAGCCTGAAATATTTACAGGCAGCCATTTATGCTGAACGAATAGAGGAAAAATTATGACTGGGAAGAATGCACTTAATTGTTAAAAATGTGTGGGTTACTAGGAGCCAATAACTATGAATAAGGGAAATATGCATCAAATCTAGTATAAGATGAGAATGGTCGAATGTTTTTGTGTCTGATGGCTGTCTGGTCAGCTTTTTGGAATTAGCTGACAGTCTTATTTTGGTTTCAGAGCAGACATATCCAAATTTCTCCCTCTCATTCAGGGACACACCTGCACAAGACACACATACGCTTTGTCACCAGATTCCTCACGGTTTTCTGCAGAGAAGTGATGGCCTGAATAAGAATGGACTGTGAGCTTCCAGCTTTATTTCAAAGGGAAGGGAATATCTGCAGAGCAAATCTGAATGAATTCTTGCATTACTGTCCATACATCTGTTTTGTCACTAACTAATATAATAGCTCAGGCTCCCTAACTCATTAACCTGAGTTAGTTCATAAAACATGAACCTTATAAGAAACAAAATACAAGTAAGAAAAATTATAATAAATTAAGTTTTAAGTCAGATCTGCATTTAGGAATCAATTTCTTTTAGCCGAAGCTTCCATTCAAGTCAGCTGCAAAATGCTCTTGTGTTATCCACAGTGTACTGTGTAGTAAATCTTTAGGTAAATCACTTTCATTGTGTGCTTGCAACCCATGCATGGTTACTGATTTAGCACTTGTTTTGTGGCAGATGACAAATTAAGCCTGTGAAAAGGAAGAATGTAAGCCTCAAGCGTTCAGGATGCATAAAGAGCAGTGATCATTAGGAAAAAAAAAAAAGAAAAAACTTCCCACAGTTTCAGGATCTGTAATGAAATAACAGTAAAACACAAATAGGTTGCTTTCCTAATGATTTTTTTAAATAAAATAAAATCCTGTGGGTGTCTTCATTTTTACCACTCACGTTAAAATTCACAGGGGAGATAAAATGATAGAATTAAAAAGCACAATGTCAAATTAGGCTAATTTCAGCTCTACTGTAGATACTGCTTCCTAGTGTTGACTGATTCTTCATGCAATTTGCCAAAATGTCTTCCAGTATCCTCCTGACTTAGCACTTATGCTTTTCTGTTTTCTGTAGTGCATCTGGAAATGGGGAGGATATGGATTCCCCACAGTCTCTTCAGGATGATGCGACTGAATACAGCCCTAATGTAGACAGTTGTTGGTGAGTGGAGACATGAAGTATTTCTTAGTACATTTTCAATGGATTAAGTTTATGATAGGGTAGATAGTACCTATTTTGCCTGCCATGTTTTAGAAATAAGGTCGTATGCATGCATGCACTTCTGATTCTTCAGTAATTAAATTTTGAATGAACAACTCTAACCTCTGCTTTTCTTAAATCTCATATTTAGTGTGAGGATTCTTCCTATAGAATGTCTGTTTCCTAGATGACAACACAGGACCTAAACACCATGCACAACTAGGCATGAACTAGGAGTGTTTCTGATCGGGGGTGAAAATATTAAATCATTCTTATTCCAGAATAATGTATGATCAGGAAAGTTGTGTAAAAAGACATGAGGTTAAAAATTCTCTTCTGCTGTGAGTGGGATGGGTGCAGCTGGAGTGCAGCATCAGGTAACTTCAGGCGCTGAAGTCAGCGAGTTGTGGACAGATCAGAGAAGCAGTAGTATTTCCTAGCCTTTGTTTTAAAAGAATGGATAAACTGAAAAAAATGCGAAACAAAATACTTGAAAATGTACATTTTTGTTGTAAAAACCCTCTCAGTAGCCACTTATCTGCAAATAAGCAATCTGCAGAAACATTCTGAGAGATCCATGCCAAGATATATATGGAAGCGGGGCAAGTAATTGTATTTCTTTTTCCTATTACGTAGAAAATAAAATAAAACACAGTAAATTGAATCAGCAATTTCATTATTATTTCTTATAATTCAGTGCTAACATATCACAAGGACCTGAGCAGACTAGTGCCCGGAAGAAGTTGAAAAGGTACATATTTCGGGCAGTATCGGAGGGGAATATAGAAGAATTGCAATGTCTGCTCGCAGAGCTGAAGGAAAGATCAAATGCGTGTACAAACATGACTGCGCCAGGTAAGCTGTGGAGTTACCTGAAGGAAGACTGTTACTCTTCTGGCAGTGTATGCATAGTCTAAAACTGGGAAATACCTCTGTGCAACAGCTACTTGCCTGTGAATTTGCAGTCACTTGTTTGCAGTTTAATGCATACCACATTTCCTGTTTCTAAATGAAAGCTTAAGATACTCAATAAGCCACCTCCTTGCTGCCTCCGAGGCAACACCGGAGAGTATTTGTCTCCTATTTATGATACACGGAGGGTCCATCTGCACTGTATTCCCATAGCCATATCTAAGCTAACCTTCTGCAGCACGAGACTCAAAGCTAATGTCTCTATCCAAACTGCGGTCAAATGACAGTATAGCCAGGGCTTGTGATGTGTGCAGCATGGTAGAACAGACAGAGAAGTTAGGAAAGAGTTCTGGGTCTGTCTGGAGTTACCATGGCAGTGGGATGTCTGAAAGAAAAACCAAGTGCATTGGCTATCTTATTAATTAGTACCACATCTCTGAATGCATTGTCTCACCAAGTATACATAGCTCAAATACCAAGTGAATAGGATGGAGTAATTGTTTGGCAAATAATTTATGTTCATATATATCCCTCAGGTTCCACCCCTAACAAACAAAAAAGATTAGAATTCTCTTCCATCCACTTTAATAAATAATGATGATGTAATCTCAAAATTCACTCTTGTAGATTATCTGATGAAAAAATTCACAGCTTCAGATACTGGCAAAACTTGTCTGATGAAAGCTCTGCTGAACATCAACCAAAACACAAATGAGATAGTGAATACACTACTATCCTTTGCAGAAGAAAATGGTATTTTGGAGAGATTTATCAATGCAGCATACACAGAGGAGGCATATAAAGGTATTGCCATCTGGTACCAATTTCAGGTATATGGTTAAATATACCATCCATAAAACTAATGTTTTCTTCAAACATTCTAATGATGGTTTAAATTCCTAAAACAACTTTTATTCATTATCACTGCTGCTATCCATTATGAAACGTCATTAACGTTTCATAATGTGCTTAAGACATTCAAAGCTAAATACCTGTGTCTGTTGTTTCAGGCCAGACAGCTCTAAATATTGCCATCGAAAGAAGACAATATGAAATAACTCAGAGCCTTATTGAAAAAGGAGCTGATGTCAATGCTCGCGCCCAGGGTATTTTCTTTAATCCCAAACATAAGCATGAAGGCTTTTATTTTGGTAAGTGGAAATGCGATCTCTCTGGAAAAGTTAGGAAGGAATACTCAAACAACTAAGACAGTATGGAAGACAGGCAAGCGTGAATCATTAGCGTAGCTAAACCTAGATTAGGAAACTCGCATCAATAAGATATAAAAATGGCATAGTACCTTTTGTAAAAGTAACTTGCCAGAGTGCAAGCTATTATAAACTCTCAGAAATAATCGTAAAACATTTACAAAAAAATTGCAAATTCTGAATGGCAAATAAAATCTAATAAATTTGAGTTTGAAGATTTTCTCCAAATTATGTTTTCATGCAAATTAAGCTTTTATAAAAAAGAGCTAAATTCAGTACAATCAATATGTAAATGAGTTTTCATATACTAAGATGCTTAACATAGTCACTCTTCTATAATATGATTTGAATGCTTGTAATAAAACATGAACACATGTTACATTTTATAATTTTGTAGGTGAAACTGCACTGGCGTTAGCTGCATGTACCAATCAACCAGACATAATTCAACTGTTAATGGACAATACCAGGACTAATATTACTTCTCAGGATTCCAGAGGAAACAATATCCTCCATGCATTAGTTACTGTGGCAGAGGACTTTAAAACCCAGAATGACTTTGTAATCAGAATGTATGATATGATTTTGTTGAAAAGTAAAGACAGACATTTGGAAACAACAAAGAATAAGGAGGGTTTGACACCACTACAATTAGCTGCAAAAACTGGGAAATTAGAGGTGGGTATTATTTCAGTAGCATCTGAGAGAAATTAAGTATGGAGGAAGAGTCAAGGCCAACTATGTACTCAGACGTTTGTGCTCTGACATGTAGTTTTCCATGCTGGTTATGCTGTACTATGCATCAATAATATTTGGTAAGCTAATTTTGTTCAAAATACAAGCAAATATTTCTATTGCAATGTTGCTTCGACTCTTCAAGGTTTCCCTCTAACAACCCTTCTCTGTACAAAATACATTTGCTGTTTAAAAACAGCCTCGCAAACCCTTCTGTTGTACAGAAACTCAAATTCTGCATTCATTACAATACTACACTTATACAATATACAATCTTTGAATAATTTCAGAAAACTCACTAGAACTGCTGTTATGCTGCTGTAGAATTTGGCTGTCATAAATCAACTGCTTGTATTGTGGTAAAGAATTGACAGTGGGATAATTGAGAAAGTAATTGATTAAGTTAAAGGAAGATACAATGTGAATGCATGGAAATAGTGCTTTCATCCTTTAGAAAAATGTCTCTTTGACAGAAAATCTGGAGGCATTAAAAACACTGTATTTATTTCCTAGAGGTCTGTCATCTCTAACACTGCTTACTGAATAACAGAATTACAAATACATTGAATTGTACTACCATAGCAAATGTGATTAGTTAAAAGGTAGGGGTTTTGGCAAGTATGTATGTGTGCTTTCTCCTTTCCCATGAAGAATGCATCTGCTTACAAATGATTCTGTTAATGTTTTAGATTCTGAAATACATCCTGAGCAGAGAGATAAGAGATAAGCCTAACAGGAGCCTGTCAAGAAAATTCACAGACTGGGCTTATGGTCCTGTTCAATCTTCTCTTTATGATCTGACAGAACTAGATACCACCACAGACAATTCAGTATTGGAAATTATTGTCTATAATACAAATATTGGTGTAAGTTACCTATTTCTAAAATATGTATATATTTTCTAGCAGTACACTCACTTCAGATGTGTTAGCCTATACATTTGACTGAATTACTTGTAAAAGAGCGAAAAGTAATTTTTGATTCTCAGTTTTGTATCAGGAGCAAGATGAATTTTATACCTCTGTAGATTGTCAACTGTAAGGGAACATGCATTCAGCTTCTGAAACACAGACTGGGCATTTGGGGAGTGTTTTTTCTACATTTGAAGCATTAATTTGCCTTGCATAGGAACATGAATATGGCTTAGCTGGTCAGACCAAAGCAAGTGTCTTGTCTCCATTGAGTGGCCACTAGTAGCTGCCTAAGATAGTGCATGAGAACAGGGCAAGCAAACAGAAATACTTTACGAGAATACCCTGCCTGAAGTTATAAACTTTACTTAACAGGTATGTATTTTAGGTGTTTAGGAATGTCAGCTTTCCAGAGGCAGAATTTTACATTTGCTAAATTCAAATACTGCCACAAAACTTCCATAAAAAGCAAGACCAGAAGTTCACATTACAGTTTTAGCTCAATCATGTTTTACCAGAGTATGGCGGGTTATCCCAGCATGAGTTGGAGTTGTCCCATTGTATCTTGTCAGGTTAGGGTCTGACACGTATCTTTGAGCATAAATGTGCTTCTAGATCAGCAAGGACAGATGCTGAATGAAAAGACGCAAAATACAGACCTGAAATTATCTCAGTTTCCTTACAGGCAGCAAATTAAAATCTTAATTGTGGGGGTTTTTTTTCCTACAGAATCGTCATGAAATGCTGACTTTGGAGCCTCTGAATTCACTCCTGCGAATGAAATGGAAGAAGTTTGCACGACACATGTTTTTTATGTCATGCTGGTTTTATTTCCTATACAATGTGACATTAACGTTAGTTTCCTACCACAGGCCTAATGAAAATGAAGTGAGTACGGCAACTTAATCTCACCAAATTTTACCGATTTAAAATGCAATAGTATTTCCGGAATGGTATTTAAAATGCTAAACCAAAACCAGATATCAGAATATCTGGCTGTATTGAGACCAGGTTCTCCCACATCAGGTCTTCGTATCCAGAGGGAAGAAAAGCAGATGAGATCATTGCATTTGCATTTTGTGAAAGGGACCCAAAATACAAATATATAATGTAAAGAATGGTAGTTAAATTTCTAAAAGTGTGGAGAGGGTATTTTGTTTTTCTTTTAAGAAAATTCTGCTATTTCAAATATATATGTTAGGGGGCCGATTCTCTAAATCCACCATGAAGAAAATTCTCACGGAAAGTGAAGAAATTGGGTATCCAGAGAGCTACATACATGAGGCTTCCTGTTATTTGCCTTTTACCCTTCAGGTATGGAACTCAGTGTTTTCATTTTGGACCTGTCTTGCAGGCTCCACCTTATCCACTAGCTCTAACACGTGGTGTGGGATGGCTGCAGTTATCAGGACAGGTGATGGTTATGTTAGGAGCAATATTTTTAGCCATAAAAGAGGTAAGACTTTTTAATAATGAATACATAACAAAATAGGTAAAGAACTTCTCTAGATTTGTGAATACGCTGATGATGATATTAGCAATATGTTTGGAATATCTTCATGATACGCGTTAATTTCTAAAAGTCTTTGGCACAATACATCGCTTACTCAGAATGACCCTGGTTATATATTTGAATATAACTTTATTGCTCAATGAAACAAATATGAGGGTTTTTTCCTTTCAAATTCTCAAGACAGAGATTTTATATTTGTATAACATCGACATTGGCAAATTACTGGCTTTAAGGATACTGATGAATTAGAACTTTTAATGGGAAAAAAAGGGTATAATTTTTGCCATATACTATAAGTAATTAAAACCAGTAACTAACTGTTAAATTATACCAGAGATGACAGAAATGTAAACTTTGAAGTTACAGCCCTACAAAAAGATTTTTAATTCTAGAAGTTATCATGTCTTATCAGTAGATGGATTTTTTTTTTTTTAGAACACCAACTTCAATTAAATTATTCTGAAAAATCAATTTTGAGGCCTGCTTTCTCTTACTACCATTTCTGTATTTTATATATCTGTCTACGTAGAGTGTAGCCATCTTTCTGCTTAGGCCCTCAGACCTGCAGTCAATTCTCTCTGATGCGTGGTTCCACTTTGCATTGTAAGTTTGTCATGCACATATTTTGTACTATAAATAAAATGCTTACCTATCTCATGGTCGCAAAGAATGTACTCCTGTAGCAGATGTTCACTTTTTCTCTAGATTATCAGTTTTTAGAGGGATGGGTGTAATCTTACATGCAGCTTTTCCATAACACACAGTAATGGTTGCACGGGTCAGTAACAATACTGGGGGTTGGTGTGCATGGACTGGATTTTCTTTTTTTTTCCAAGGTACAGTACTGTCTTTAGCTTCTCCTGATGCTGTATCTCTTTAGAGCTGTATATAGAGAAATGTGTTTAAGAAACCTGGTTAAATAAACTAGATACAGTTTCATACTCCGCTCAGTTCCTTCAGGAAGGAAAAATAGCATAAAGCCGGTTCAGCTGGCTGATGGGAGTATCCCATAGCTGGCCTAGAAAAAGCACAGATGACTCCCTCTCATTTCTAGCATATGACTGTAGGATCAATAAAAAGAGAGGCAGCTTAACTCTATCTTTCTTCCTTCTCCTACAACCACACTGATACCAGTCTTGTGCCACTGAGAATCTGGTCTACATCCTATCACACCTTTTCCTAGCATCTTCCTTGTTTACGGAAAATCTGTAATGATTCTAATAATTCATTAAGCTAAAGCTTGAATTAAATGGCTTCAAAGGTACTGTTAAGAATTCGTAATGTCTTTGTCAGCAAAATCTGCATTGACCAGCTATTTTGGGGAGGGTAGTTCACTTAAAGTAAGCTTTAAGAAATGTAATCCTAATATGTTAATATACTTGTACTCATCTATTTTATTGTTAAACTATAATGGTAACGTTCCTAGGGGAGAATAGAATGCAATATGGAATTAGAATTGAAGCATAAGAAGCAAAGTAGTGTTATTTTCATATTTTTCCATTATGTTGTTGGCTTTGTGTCCCTTTTACATACATGTGTTTGTTTTTTAACAGTTTTATACAAGCTTTGCTTGTGATCTTCTCTGTCTTTTTGTACTTGTTTTCCTACAAAGAACACCTCGTGTGTCTTGTTTTGGCAATGGCCCTAGGATGGGCTAATATGCTCTATTTCACCAGAGGTTTCCAGTCCATGGGCATTTACAGTGTTATGATTCAAAAGGCAAGTTGGTTTTGTTTTATCTGCCTTGTTACGATGCTTACTTGTTATGATACAATCCCAATCAAGCATATTCAGCAGTTTAGATGTACTTTATAGTTCATACTGAAATTTCTTATTTTCAGTCTATACACATTATTTCAGCAGAATACAGTATATAACTTCAATGGCAGAAACTAGTTTATATCTTAAAATTAACATTTTATTATATTAAATACGTAAGTAATTTGTGTTTTTTCAGCTAATGTAGTTTTGCATCATATGCTGTAATGCCTGTGTTGTACAGTTAGTCACCCTTGGACAACACACCAGGCTCTCAGTCATGAGATAAAAAAATCAGACCTAAATCTTTTCTGGGTTTCTCACTGAGACTACAACCAGTTTGCTTAATGAAAGCAATCTGACACTTTAGTGTGTACCACACCTGTATCCCTGCAGAATTCATAAGCATAAAACCAGTTCTCAATTTTCATTTCTGATAAATATTTAATTTAATTTTTAGGTCATCCTGCAAGATGTGATAAAATTTTTAGTTGTCTATATCGTGTTTTTGCTGGGATTTGGCGTAGGTAAATATTACTGGAGAAAAGCACTGATGCTCTGTGTGAGTAAAAATTTTAGCATTATTATGAATAAGAACCCTATTGTCATGATGAGAGCTCATGTTGGGGTTTCTTCTGGATATTAAAAAGCCAAGTTTAGAGATTTAAACTGTCTAGAGACTATCTGAACAGATAAGTAATTTGGCTCTTGTTCAACTGCCTGCAGTTTCACTTGGACATGGGCTCTCTTTGCTTCCTGGTAATGTGTCATCTAGCTCCTGCTGTGTACATTGCTGGGCAGCTCTAGCTCTTTATTGAACAGTGCGTTTGGAATTCTTTAGGATAAAATGCCATGTATACATAAAGCATTATTGTGATTAAAATTTTCTCATGCTTTCTTCTCAGCTCTTGCTGCATTGATTGAAACTTGCCAAGATGGCAGCGAATGCCATTCCAACAGCAGTCTGGGACCTGTTCTGATGGATCTTTTTAAGCTCACCCTAGGACTGGGTGATCTGGAGATCCAGCAAAATTCAAAGTATCCTGTGCTATTTCTTCTGCTCCTCATAACTTATGTTGTGTTGACCTTTGTTCTTCTGTTGAACATGCTGATTGCATTAATGGGAGAAACAGTGGAAGATATTTCTAAAGAGAGTGAGCACATCTGGAAACTCCAGGTTTGTTTGTGATTTAGTTTGCTTAGTGAAGTATAGATGCATTGGCTAAAATCTTTTGAGCTGTACCTATGGTAACTAATAGTGCTGACAGAAGGGGTTAGGTATGAACAATGATAATCCCCATTTGTATATGTGTACAAATAGTAAGTAATTTTAGTATTAGGATATTGTAATAATTTCAGAATTAACAGCTATCCTGAAGGTAATCTTATGGCTCAGATATTCAACCTCATACACTGTCACACACCTTTATGACTTTCGTTCCCCTTGATATGCCAGGAGGAAGGTGTGTTTCATTATCTGCCCAGAAATCTGTAACTCAGCATGCTCCATCCCTTGAGTTTGAGCAATGCATGAGTTCATTCCAATTTCTCACACCTTATCTGAGCCTGGTCTTTTACCAATGCTAGACAGCTCTGAGTCCCAAGCTGTCATCAAGAACACAGTCATAATCAGAATTGCAGTTGCTTTCTGTGGTGGGCAGTATCCCACTACAGGTTACATATATCCCTGTGACAGGGTGCTGCATGAAGGTGTTGGTGTTAAAACCCTAAACACTGAGTCTAGAGCAAGATTTCTTGAATCTTTGAGTATGCCTTCTGCGGTGGGGCTAACTAGAGAAAGCAGTGGACTCCGTATTTGCGCAGGTCAAATAAGTGGCATGCCATATTTGCTGTTGTGGGAATCGGTGTTGGTTATGGATGGTGGATGGAGGCGTGACATGTTATAATGAAACATGGAGCCTGAAAACTGTGTATGCTAGGAAATCAGACAATTTTGAATATGGTTAACCATACTCGTGTTACTATTTATTGTTAATAGAGAGCCAGAACTATTTTGGAATTTGAAAAATTCTTACCAAAATGTTTGAGGAAAAAATTCCAACTAGGAGAACGGTGTAAAGTGGCTGAAAATGACACCAGGGTGTGCTTAAGGTAAAGCAAAGCTAGAATACTGTGCTATCAATTCTGCTCTGTATGTTTCTTCAAGGTTATTTCTTTTCAAAAGCATCTTTAAAATATTTCTGCATCTCTAAAAATTATATTAGGTGTACAAAAATCCAATTTGTTTTTTTAATTGTAAATCCCATCTTTTTAAAAGGGAAAATGTATAGGGTTTTCTTATGTAGACAATTTTTTGGTAAGAAAACAGATTTTCAACTTCATGTGTCTCTAATGTACAAGTATCAAGTTTGCTTGCAGTAAATGCACTTTGTCATAATCTCCTTTGAATGTTAGCTTAAAAGTAACTATATTTAAATTGATTGCTAATTTATGATTACCATATTAAAGAAAATATTACTATACTGTTTTATGAAAAATACTTAAATATTTAAGATTAGTTTCAAGACTGTACTTATGATGTGTGACACTATAAAGTAGTCTTAGTGTTATTCTCGTCTTCATATAGTACATGACACTGCGAAAGACATTCACCCTTTTAGTACTAGCGAAGCAGGTGTTGATGGTAAAGTACTACAATCCCAAGAAGGAATAAAGAAATAAAAGGGGAAGTGCAGCTATGTAGCTGAGAGATAATGCATGCTAATAACACAACTTATATACAATATAAACAGGATTAATGAAGTGAAATGGACCGAGTGGAAAACACATGTTTCATTTATTAATGAAGATCCAGGGCCAACAGGTACTACAGAATTTTACCACGCCGTATTTGTGAAATAGTTTGGTTTTCTTCTTAGAAATGCTTTGATACAGTTTTATACCTTTAAAAATATAAACTCTCATAATCTAGATATTCAACCACACTTTACTGCTAGGGAAACTCATCACTAATATGGTAGTGGTGTTAAATTATTTTTAAAGATTTGGAGAGAGGGTTGGTTGCAAACTATTGTTATTTACGCCTTGGCACCAAAACATGGTGGTTTTAACTTTATTTTTCTCTAAGCTGTTATGCTTGATCTAAGTTTTACATTCTCTTAGGGCATTTGAATGGTGTAAGGCCAGAGAACTTTTTAATAGACAGAAAATATTATTTTGAAAAAGTTCTTATAAAGTACATTTAGTCCTTAAATATTTGCATATAGGATTGCAAAGTTTGGCAAGAAATCAGACTGATTCTACCTGAAAATACTATAGTCTGCTGGTTTTAATCCTAGAATATTCATGTTTGGTTTGCGACATATATTGGATGACAAACTGACCCTCGTGAATGTTGACCAGGAAATTCAAGACACCCATCTGCTGACAGTGTTGGAAGTGTAATAGAGAAATGACCTAACTTTGAGGTGTCGGGTGTCTTTCTGTCAGCAGGCGTCAGAGTTTACGATAGGGGCATACAAGGATCTGGGAGACCCGTTCTGAAGTTTGTTCTTGAGTAAATTAGCATTTATATTGCTTAGTAGAATGAGCTCAGTAATAATGAAAAGGGGCAGACAGAAAAATTTCTGTTTAAGATATGGTAGTAAACTGACAACTTGCTCTTTAAATAAATGCATGTTTTTTAACATAAAATAGACGTGCAAAACTTTGATCTTGCCTATACAGTTTCTACCATATCCTGTTTTGTTTATAATGCATTTTTTTGCAGATCCAAGCAAAGTTCAAGATAATTCAAGAACTAATAGCAAAAACACCCTGAATACGTTTGAAGAAATGGATGATTTGCCTGAAACTTCTGTTTAGCTGTGCTGTATTTGATATGTGGTCGTTCTGAAATTTAAAAGCATCAGCAGTGGATGCTGAAAGCTTTGTTGATATTTTGGACAGCTGTAACCAGCTGGAACACAAACTTTCAGTGACATGGTCTGATGACTTTAACCCATTTAATCAGGGCAGCTAAGCTAAAATAAAATGGACTATTTCACTGGTTCAGTTTTGAGCCACTTGAAACACACTGCTGTCCAAGTTTGCGTGTCGCCGCTTAAACTTGGCTCTAGACGTTTTAATGGATAAAAAAGGTCAAATGTGAGATATTTCTTCCCTTTGTGGAAAATCAAGATCATCGTGATCCCAGTCTGCTGTCTTTTGTTTTGGAATCTCTAACTCATGAGAAACATTTTGTATGCTGAAAAAAGTTAAGTTCTTGTCATGGAGAAAAGAAAGGCATTTCAATTCTGAAGACTACTAAATGAAGTATGTTATTTTGAAATAACAATGTTCTGGATACATTTGAAGCTTTTGTATTGACTGTCAGTGTTTCTGGAGGCTTGAGCCCACAAGTTGGAGAAAGCCTCTTCAGGTCTCATTAGCTTTGCTTGATCTGTTTTCCTGTATGTAATTCCTAGGGTATTCCTAGGTAAACGTGGTGTTTACTGCTTTTTATTTATTACTATGTATATATGCCTTCCCATAAAATAATAGGGCAGTAACATCATTCATGATGGAGAATATTTCCAAGTATGTTCCAATCACAAGGTCTTCACTTTTTCTACTCAGCTTTTCCATGCTGTTGCATCTTGCTGCATAAAAAAAGTTATCGCATCAAAGTTCTTGCAGTTTAAAAGTAAATTAATTTCTATATTTAACAACTTCAGGAAAATAAAAAGTCAGTATTTCTTCCCAAAATTAACAAAATAAGTTAAATGCAATGCAACTGCAGACTTTTAAAGCTTTTTTGTATTCAGAGGACTACGTAATGCATTTCTGTAGCACTTTTTATTTCACTACCTGTGATGACCTAGTACTATGAATTATATTTTTTTCTATTTTATGTGTGTATGTATAAAGAAATATTTGTTCTATGTACTTTTAAATTTCAATTTAATACATTATGTGTCTTCAGTGTCATGGATTTTCATCATTTATATTCATCTGGTGCCTGTTTTAAAGGTGCTATTTAGGAAAGACTCAGGTGAATTCTGTTCTGCGTTTGAATGATAATATGAATTGCATTGGATTCTTACAGCTAAGCCTGCTGTGGGCAAAATGATCCAAAAAACTTTCTTAACACAGAAGAGAGCGTGAGGGAACTCTCCAGCGGAAAGGATAGTGCAAAGCTATTTGCAGGGATGGTGAACATGGTTCCCGCTACCCAACCGGTCTTCTGTAGATGCTGTATCCTGTGTTTCCTACCACATATGGCCTGGATGGATGGGATCAAATTGAAATCTTCAATACAGTTATGTTTTTACAGGGCATAGGAATTTGAGGGGAAGGACATTTATGTGTATCAATAGACCAATGTAATATCTGAGCATTGCTTGGCCTTCTTAGGATATGTGAGTATGAGGAAAAAAAATTCCTGTGGTCTTGGAAATCTTTCATCTTTGCTAGTTAATTTTGCATTGAAACTGCCAACAAAGAATACTGCTTTAGGACTACGCAGTTCCGTTTGGATTCTTTTGAGTGCCAGTTTTTGTATTAAAAAAATACCTCTTCGCATATACTCAGGAACCAGAATAAACTAGCCTGTGCTGTACTCTGTGTTGCTATGGGTAGACTTGTCACTGAAAACAAGTTCAGATATCTCTGCAGTGTACTGAGGTCACTCTGTAGGTGTAGCCATAAAACAGAGAAGGCACAAAAAAATGTAAGGAATGTGCTGTGCCAATGTCTGGGTACAAAACTGTATGATAAAACTGAGGAAGAAGCTGTGGGGTTGTTTCTAAAAGTTCTTTGCTGAAAAAATACCCTCCTTTTGTGGCCACAGAGCCCTGGCAGATCACACATACTGTCTCAAGGCTCTTACCAAGAACGCTATGAATAATGACTACAGCAGATAATTCTGTACTTTTTATACAATGTTTATTTAAATATAAAGAAATAAAACTTGTCATTCAATAAACATTCTGTCCTGTGTTTTTATTTATTGCCATAGGAGTTACACAAAGCAAGGAAAAAAGGATTTTGGCTTCGTAGTGAATAAGGCTGGCTTCACTTTTCAAAGGATATAATTTGGGGGTCATCTAGGCAATGAATCTTTCCATAAATAGCTAATTATTGTATACTTATGCAAAGTTCTTAATTGTCAAATATGTTTAAAACAACTTTAGAAAATTAATTAAATTCACATTTTCTTCTCTTTTTCAGCTACTATGGCAGGCTTTCTCTCTACAAATACAGAACAAGTCAGTCTCAAAATTCTGAGAAGTCTCCCCATATGGAATTCTTCTTAATTTCCATTCTGAAATACTCAGGTATGATTTGTGCATTGCTCTTCATCAAAACCTGAGTAATTCCCTAATCTTGCCTTCTTCATTGAAAACTTTTGGGGTACAACAGTTGATTAAAATTTTATTTGGAAAATGTTATAAGCAGTAGGTGGATACACGTAGAAAGTTATAAAGCTATAAACTTCTCTTGTCTCCATTGCAATAGAAATTTTCTTCAAAAGTTTCCACGGGATAAGCACATCTTTTTCCTGAAGCTGCATATTGCTCCAATATGTTTCTGACTACTACATATTTTCTAAATTCAAACCTTTTTGTCTTTAAATTAATGTTAAATCAGAAACAGCTTGAATTAATCTTGTAATACTTTAAATTTAAAAAGCTTTACATTTAATTTTGGTCTATTTTTCTCAGAAATCATATGTTTTTAGCTTATTTAATATCTTCGTAAGTATAAAAAGAAAACCAAAACAAACCCTAAGGCTTCCACTTCCGCGCAGTATGGGTTAGTCATATATGCAGATAATACAAAAGAATTTTAACGTACATACCCTCTCTGTTTCTCTTCCCCTAGCTTTTCCTTTGTCTCATATTTTGTATGGTTATCCAAAGACTTAGTTTCAAGGATCACCCCATTTTAAAAGGTGTTGGTTATTGGAGGTTTGGGGTTATAAAGTAGAAAAGCTGTAATTTTTTTATATAATGTAGTTTTGTGGATAAGCATCTTTCTATGTGACACTTGGTATAAGTTTTATAGCCACTAATCCATATGTGGTACATCCTTTAATCATTTTTATATAGTGTGAACTAACAAATTTCATAAAAATAACATTTATTCTTTGCATCTATAGTAATCTATTAGAACAAGTAAACAGTAGTCATAATTAGCATTATGACAGTATGTGTCATCTTAAAAGTGCTCAGCAATGTTAAATTACAATTTAAAATCAGATTCTGCATTTATTCCATTAATTACTACTGAATGACACTGGATTTCACAAGAAGAAATCCACTTCTTGTATGGAAAATTTGTAATAAGTTTTTAAGAAGTGTTCTGGTCTAAGACTGAGGATCTGATGTGTCTTGCAGTGAGTTTCATTTTTACTGTTTTTACAAAAGCTTGTTTCTTTTCATAATACGCAGCTTCGTTAATAAATGTTGGATAGACTGTACAGTCCCCTTTATATGCAATTACTTCTCCATCAAGAGTCAAAAATAGAGGATCACCATTGTTCAGTGGCTGCCAGTCTTGATCCTTAGAGAAAGAAAACAAATAGAATATATTTACTTTCAAGTTTTTGTATATTTCATGTGATTTCTGAGTTTATGCTCAATAATTATATTCTCTGCAGTTCATGGCAAAATTTTAAAAAATAATTTCTTTAATCTTCAGTAAGTAGTTTCAGGCCCTTGTTTTCAGGCTTGTATAGAATTCACTGGTAAAGGTAAACTAAAAGGAAACTGCGTATGCTCACAACTGATTAAAAACAGACCCTCATATTAGAATTCAAAACTAGATTTATATTTTAGAATATAAGCTATCCTACTGCCTTTTTCTTTTCAGTTTTAGGTTCAACAGTGATGTTAGATTCAGCGATTGCCAAGTCAGTTACTGAAATACTGTATGACCTTAGTGACAGAACTTACCATAGGGAAGGTCTAAAGTATTCGATAAACCCATTGGCAATATTGTAAATTAAAATATTTACTATTAAAATATACTACAATATACCAGAAGCAACACAGGAATTCTTATAAAATGTCACAAATGGAAACTAGTTTAGAATTTACCTGCAGTTTAGGATGAATAATAGCAATAACTTCATCATTCTTATTCCTGGGATAATCTACTTTCTCCATTATTTTAAAAACCTCAATTGTACATGGTGGATATTCCTTTCCTAGAAAGAATAAATGTAATGTAATGTCAGAATAAACAACTGCCTGTTAAAAAGAACAATACATTATTTAGTTTCTTTAGAATGGCTTAAATCATTAGGTTGTACCTCGTCAAAGTTTACACACGAGTGCTTAGCTCATGTATCACAAAACTGTCTAGCTCCAGATTTTTTGTCCCCTCGAAGCCAAGTTGCAGAAAGATTGGCCAGTTGTGTACTGTAGCATATGAAGCCCAGATCTAAATTTGGTGCCAAAATGTGACTTTTCACTATATACTTAAAAAGATCTATTTTGTAGATGAAGAAATCACTGAAAGGCCTGCATTTGATAGTGCTGCACAACACAGAAT
The DNA here is from genome assembly GCF_030936135.1 of Gavia stellata. NCBI lineage: Eukaryota > Metazoa > Chordata > Aves > Gaviiformes > Gaviidae > Gavia > Gavia stellata. Next base: position 8,768,702 of record NC_082618.1, read on the forward strand.
GGTATCAGTGCTATTTAATCTTTACCATTCCAGCACAATAATGGAGATTGACATGCACAACTATATTCTTTTCCTTCTACTTGCAAAAAAAGCCTACTGACAAAATGTACACTAAAAGAATTTTAAACACCTATTTTTGTCAGTATGTGTTTTACATAGTACACAAGTGTACGCAGGTATAACAAAATCTTACAAAATTTATTGACTTCAATTTTAGATAGCAATGCACAGAAAGCAAGTAAATTAAACACTTCTTTCTTAGTATTAATTTATGTATGTTCTCCATGTGCATACTACTATATAAATGTTGTTAGCTCGTATTTCAGATAAAATGTTGTAGCCCAACTTATTTTTTTGAAAAATACTCTCCTGAAACAGTCCACTGACATGACACAGGAGGCTATATTCTCTCATTACTTACTCTACCTTCATTAAAAAGTTGCACAAAATCAAGGCCGTGTTTGACAATCTTCCTCATTTTGTCCAAAGTATCAGCTCTAACAACACCTTGTGGCTGGGGACCCACCTCCACACCTGTTTGCAGATGAGGGAGATTATTAATATGGCCATAATATATCACATGCTTAGACTACACAGCAAAAATAGATGTCTGATTGGGTCTGTGTTTTATGTTTAAGAGGAATTGTAAACTACAGAGTTATGTGATTTTTAAGGCAAGCAGAAAATTTAGCTCACTAGTCAGGGTCATTTTAAAGAACCATATGTACATTTTTGAGCATGCTACTAGGGTAAGAGAAAGGGTCACTATATATATTTGTTTCTCTTGTTTTCCTCATCCTTTCTTTCCATACTGCATTTTAGAGAACTCATTACTTTGCTTTTCATATTAAACAATGATTTTTTTTTTTCCTGTGCTTATGGTTTTGATTTCATAAATTAAGAAGTTAACCACTTCCATGCAGAACATCCTTTCCCCCTTCCCTTATCATATCATCTCTTTTCCTCTTCTTGACTAACAACCAGCATTTCAGCCAAGGCTTATTTAGAGGACGTAAACATTTCTTTTCTGAAGCTGTTACTTCTTCCTTATCCTCACATATTATAAATATTTTCTGCAAACAGTGGGTTAACTGAGTTCACGAATTTCCATCTGGCTTCTGTGTTTTGTAAGCCAACTATAAATCAGAACTCTTCAGAAGAAGAGATAATCATATACATTTGATTCAGTAAACATATTGTCAAACAAATAGCAACTGGTGATCAGAGCGCTCTGTATAACGTAATGAAATGAACAGATCGGGAAACAGGCATATTTTTAAATAATTTACGGTGGGTTAAAATGGGTTTTATTTTTCATATTTACCAACAGGATGTTTTGCTACAGATCGAGTTGTTGCATATTTCAAGCTAGGATGTTCAATCAGCAAAACAGGACAGCATTCTGGAGCCAGAGCGTTCTGTGGAGATCATTTAAAAATTTCTTTGTTATGCAAATATTTTAAAATGTTGTGTCACAAAAGATTACTGATGCAGAAGTGATTTACGCAATGTCTTCAATATGTTGCCTTTATTTCATGGCCCTCAAAGAAGTAGGACATCTTTAGAAAACATACAAAGCTGTATTTGTTGGTCTCCTTTCCATTAACTCATGCCAGGCATGCTCCACTGAACTTTGCTGTCTCCTAATAGAACTGAACACAGTTCTAGTCTTAAATTGCTAACGGGAAGAAAAATCTACTCATCAGTGTTCCAAAACTTAGAATCAAAATACCATAAAGCAGATTTCAAGTATTTTTTGTGTTAGACTTAGATTCTCTAATGGGGACATAGATTGTGAATTAAGCCTTATTTTCACTTTTTTTTGACATAGAAACCTATTTCAGGCCTCCTTCCTGATGACTGCCTACCATTGCTCTTCATATAATTTTAGTCATAAGCTTTCTATATCTTCAAATATTTTATAAACATTTAAATGGGATACATGTAAGAAGAAAAAAATCAAATGTTAAAATATAACTTGTTTCTAAAGAAAAAAAATTAAATTCCACACCGTTGGCCTAACCTTGATTTCATCAGTCATCGTCTAGGTCACTAGTACCTCAACCAGATGACGTTTAAGCCAGTGCTTTTGCAAACCTCACTCTACCAATACTTATCAGCTTCAGGAAAAGCAGAATCAAACAGCTTCCAAAGATATATCACTATTCTTATAAATACTGATGAAGGGAACATTTGTCATTACCTAGTTCCATTATTTTTTCCGTGTCTTTATTTCATAAAATTAATGTTTAACTATTAGGCATGTGTGACTGAAATTTATCCAAGTTCCTGACAGATCAGTGTGAAAGCAGATTAAATTACATTCATTTTCATAGATGTTATTCTAAGCATTCCTCTTTGCCCATCAGTCTTACTAACACTCATTATAATACATGAAGATTATGATGAGTTCAAATCTGAATTACCTGATATTATAATCAAATTATTAATTATCTCTGATTAAAAAAACCCATCCTATGAGTGATTAAATATTTTAAACAGTTTTGCAGAATAAAAAATAGTATGTTTAAAGAAATTACAAAATAATATATAGTAATACAATATTACAACTAATAATCTATTTTAATAGTTCATTTAAATTAGTTTTACCTTGATATAATGAAACATTTGAATTGTAAAGTCATCCCTGGAGTTTTCAAGAATAAGGGTACCACCCATGTTAGAAGTGGTGTTGTGAAGGTCAAAAATAAGGTCATACGCATCATCACTACCTTTTGGACCAAATATATGATTGATTTCCTGAGCCCTTCTCACTTCATATGGAATATCTTCCACCACTGTCCTGCTGTTAATATCAGTACAAAGAAATTAGTAAACTCATTCCATGGCTTTACAGTCAACAAAATATGTATACCCTTTTCTTTTTACTTTCCTTCCATAATTGACTGGAGTTGAAATCACCTGTTTAATTATCAAACTGTTCAAACTTGATGAATTTGTGCTTGAAAAAAGCAAGTATGATTGTTAAACAGGTCTTACTATTATGTATCTTGTGCAGCAGACTAGTAAGAATTTTTTTATCTGATTTTAGCTGGAGACTATTTGCTTCTCTCTTATTTCTTTACATCCCAAAATATCCCCCTATGCAGAAAACTAACTCAAAATTTATCAACAACTTAAACCACTTCCAAGACTGGATCCCCCTCCTACTGAAGACGGTATTCAGATACCGGTCCATGCCCTTTTACCTTGGACATCAGTCACAAGGTCTTTTTTAACTTGCCTTATTTCTTGTCTTCTCATATTCTGATCAGACTTTTGCAGTCTATTGTTTTGAGCCCTCTTGACCCTCAAAGCTCATAGAAGATCTTGCTATACATCAATTTTATTCCTCCAGAGTTTTAATACTTGTAATCTCAGGTGACTATGTCTGTACTACACTTTGATAAAATGGTGTTAGCTGGAGGAAAAGTCTGTGATCTGCCTCCTGTCTGTGTAAGGGCTCTATAGGAAACTGATGTATGATACAAAGATATCTGTCTTGCATAGTAACAGCGTACAAAAACTGCTGTAGGTTCAGGCATGTTCTGCACAGACAGCAAATCTGGTTTTGATGACAGGCCTGGGATACTACCCAAGTACAATATAGAAACATCTAGTATCTTTTGCACAAAATTCAGGGGTTTTCCTCAATATAGGAAGCTTAGTAATATTTTAATTTTGTAAGAAATACTGGTATTAAGTTGCATAAAGAAAGGTTTGTTAAATACTAACAAAGCATGGGTATTTAAGCATCTGAAGAGGTTGCTGAGGAAAATTATGGGATCACCACTACTGGAGCATAAGAAATGGCAAGACATAATCTGTTAGGAATGTCTACATGCAGTTGACCTACTGCTGGGACGTGAGGTGGATTAGAATTTTTACGTGAGCCCCTCAAGCTCCTTTTTCTATTTTCATGATTCTGTATATCACATAATCTACCTTGTATTCTTTAGTTTTGTCCTTGAAATTCAAGGTTTCTTCACATAGACTGTTAAACACTTCTTATCAAAGACAATGGGACTTCCACCATTACTTTCAGTAGTATCAGGATTTCACTCTCATTTTTCTTATTTTGTAAAATTATTTGTAATCTTGAAGAGTCTACACTTGAAGGGATCAGGTGAAGGTATTCCAAACAGCCAGTAGTGTTGTAATAGGACTGGGCAACTTAATGGGATTTACTGAGGAATATTAGTTAGAAAATGAAGACAACCTGCAGGTGTCTTAATCTGCTATTTTTTCCAGTGTTCTATGTTCAAAGCAGCTGAAAACAAACAAAACCACTTTTTTTTTCATACCTTTGTCCTAAGTAAGCAATTAAAAGAATGGCCTCAACACTTATGTGTTAAAAAGTCTGCTTATCTTGTATATAATAATAAACAACAAAATTCTAAGATGAAAAGCCAGGTGAAAAGACATGCAGGGTAAGAATAACCATACTTACAAAATACATGTGATACATATTTCTTTCAGTGATATTCATCTTTACCATTAAGACCTTTCTGAAATATTAATACCTGTTTAGCATGCAACTATACAAAGCATAAGAATATTTATACAGCAAAGTACACCTCTGGAATAGATGTCTCAAAAGCAGAGAAACATAAAATCCCATTAAAAATGTAAAATCAATTACTATTTTACAGTAAATATAGATTGTATTTCTTCTAAAATAATGAGTCAGTTATATTATTGAGGCTTTTTGGCTATCATTATGCCATACAATACATTATTTCTAACTTAGCTAATTTCAAGTTTTCATCTTTTACTGTATATAACTGAAACTAAATAAACTTCCCTGATCTGTATGCCATTCTTTCAGATACTCAGATGTCTACCTTTAAATTGCTTTTATCGGCTATCTTTCTGCAAGTATAATTGTATTCAGAAGAGCTCCAAAGCTGAATTGCACAAGAAGACATGAGAAATAATGACTTTGCAACTCAGAACAGCAGTACTTAAGTTTACACAAATACAGCTAATCTAATACTAATTTAAAATGCTGTGTTTAAGATTACGTGTTGGTTGAGTCTCATTCTACTAGCAATAGTTTTAAAATGAATCTGTTAACACTCATGCCATTTGTTCTTTTTGGGTTAAAGTTCAGTAATTTCAGTTATGTGACTGCACAGTTAGTAGTGGAACTTGTGTTAACATTTTAATCTGGAAAGGAAGCTCCTTACAATTTAAAGAAACAGAAAAGTAAAACAACAGAAAGTACAACTATTCTTACCCAAGATTATCAGGGTCAAAAACACGGTTCAGATCACAGTCAATGTATCTAGTACACTTCTTCACAGCTCTCGGGTTGGTAAGAAATGGTTTCACTTCCATTCCTGTTCTTTGAATCTCAGCTCCATTCTCTTGCCAGTGCTTGACCAAAAATACCCCTGATAACTCATTGCCATGAGTTCCCCCGAAGATAGCAACCCGTCTTACCGGAGGTTTATCAACAACAGAAGAGGAAGTCATGCTTTTCAGCAGCTCTAAGAATTGCTGAAAGCAAAACAGAAAATAATGATAAAGTAAAACTTTTGTCTCAAAAAAAAAAAAAAATCTTTTTACTCTTTTTAATAGGAAATTCTTTAAGCCTGTTTAGGTCTGATGTGAATGAAAGTGAACTAATGTTTCTCTAACAGTTTTAGACTCCCGTTAAGAGGCGGGAAATTGCTAACCTGACACTCCTCCCTCCCGAGGAGCCCTCCCCTTCATTTACCATATTTAGTAATATCTCCAAGTCTGTTAATGGTACTGTTCCACAGTTCAAAAGTTAACTTCTCCAGGCAATCTCTATTAATGTATGATACATAGGTAAATCTTACTAATGACAGTATGAAAATACTTTTTTAATATAAACTTTAATAATACACATCTCTGATATTTTTGCATTGCAAACTAGGTGTAACAAGTATACTCATGTATGTTTGAAGTTACATAAACATTACAGTATACAAGGGCAGAATGATTTAAAGTGAGCAAAACCAGTAAAACATGAATCATATCTTGGCTCTAGATCGACACATAACGCTGAAGCACCAAGTACTTTCATCTAAAAAAAACAAGAACAGCTGAGTTCCTCAAAGCATGTTGTTGCTTGTATAACCTTTTTTGTTTTATAATATCTGAAGGACAGCGATTAGAAGGAACACGAGCTGAAATTAAAGTGCAATTTATCCACAACTGACTGACCTAGTATTCCTGGCTCTAGTTCTAGCTCAGGATCTGCTAACACAGACCTCTAACACATTGAAACAACTTTCCCAGTGACGACCTTTCTAACTTCTGCAATCTCTTATGAAAAAGGAAACAGATACCGACCACAACGGGACAACAGTTGTGTTCTCCCCCCAAAAAACCCTTAGTCAACAACTTGACTTCTTCCATTTCCAGCAGCATTCAGATAGGCTTCTGAAATTGAGCCAAAGACCAGCCATAACTCCCATCACGGGGATCAAAACATTTAGAATAAAGGTCTTAATAACAGAAAATAAGTTTTACTGCTGTAAATGACAGAACTATTTGCAATTAGTATCTGACACACGATACAAATATAAAAAATGTTACATTGCAAGGGAATAAAGAATGTTTATTAAACAATTCCTTTTTATTGAGATTATACTCCAGTGACTGAGAGAGTATTTAGCTAGTGCCTGGGAGAGGCTTTATAACCCAGGTTGATAGACTGTAGGTCTATGAAAAGAAACCTGAACATAGGACTTACCTAGACAAGTTCTGCCAGCAATGTATTTCCTGCAAAAGTTGCTCTCTATGTTTCAGCTTATGCACTCAGATTTGCTGAAGCTTACAGTGAGTTAATGCAGAAAGACTGTTTACTTAAACACTCAACTGTATTGCTCTGTACTTAGAAGCTGTCAGATATTTAATCATAGTAAGTAATTTATTAAACAAAGCAGTAAAGTTGTATTTTACAGCACTGGACAGTCTGTACTGTCCTTTGACCCCAGTCTCTTTAGTGGTGGTGCCAAAACGGCTATTTACACGCTGCCTGAAAAAATGACTCACGCTCTGAATCTTGGTGCGCTGAATTTAAACACCACAGCAGTTTGAAGAGTAAACGGCAAAATGCAAACATGCCGTGCTAGTACATATAGTTTATCTTTTATTGCTGGTGGTACTGTAATGGTTGTACTTCCTTGCAAAACGCCGAATGAAATACAGAGATCGTTTGTGCACTTACCTCATTTAACATGCAAGAAGTTTGTCTCCTAAGAAGAGCTTTCTTAGGACAGATACAGTGCGTTTCTAAACATGAGTTTAGGAACTAAAGCCATGGAGGCTCCTTTTATACCCGTAGAGCACGTTACCTTCCAAACAGCTTTTAACTCCTGGTCTCCCAGGACATTATAAGCACCCGCGAATTTGCAGCATAAATGCAGACACTTGAAAAGCTTTCATTATTCTGAATTAAACACCGGGACCAATCCCTTATTCCTCTGCTTTGCCAATACTTACTTTGTAAAATTACTTTGAAAAATTACGTAGGATCGTATTTAGTTCATTAAGAATTCAGATTGGGTTTACGTACTGCGTACAACTATCTAGTAGCGCATCTGCAAGCTTAGACTGTGTGCCACGAGCTGAAAAACAGACACAATAATAGAACTTAAATGCAATTAAGTCCAGCTATCAAAGCCATGAAGGTGTACATCTATAAAGACGTGTTACGTGGCTCACCAAGGCCTTCCGCGGCACTGGCTGAAGCAAAAACTGGGATTACAAAAGGACAGGCTCCAATCCTGACGAGCACGAAGATTTTACACAGGAACCAGTCAGAAGTTCCGCGGTCGAAAACAGCCGCGTGTAAAACCCAGAACAGTGGTTGAACAGAAAAACAGTGTGAAGAACAGAGGCAGTTTTATTGATAGCCATGTTTGTGTTCACACACTTGCGGCATTCAGCTCCTGCCCCGCCTTCTCCACGTACTGAACGTGACACCACGTGGGCCGGTTCCACGGGTTCGGAGATAATTAATGAACTCCGAGAGAGGACCGAGTCAATCGTTCCTGCGCGCTGCCCACCTTGCCGCGCTGCCCCCGCCTTGGGCCAGGCACCTTCCGACCGCGGCGGGGCCCCGCGGCGCCAGGCGCCCCTCCCTGAGGGCCTCCCGCGGCCAACGGCGCCTGCGCTGCCGCCTGTGAAAGGAGGGCGGGGTCAGCCCCTTCCCGCTCACTCACTGAGGCGCGAGGGCGTGGCCTATTGGACCGTTATTTTTGGCGGGCTTCCCCTCAGCGCTGTCCTTCAGGCTGTAGCGAGGACTTCAGACTCCTTCAGCCTGTGCCTGGTACTGCTGCCCTGGGGAGTACTGCGGAGGCTTAGCCTGGTATCTCAAGTTATCCATCCTTAGCTTACTCTTCTCTACAGCTTTAGCTCTGGGTTTTGGTTGCTTATATTCAAGGGAGGACAGAAAGCAGAGCAATACAGTCTAAAATCCTATGCAACACCAAAACCAGCTTCATAAGCTGAAATGTCAAGTTTATGGGGTTTTATTTTACAAGTATGTCACTTACCGATGGCCATTAGGCTTCACAGTGCTAGCAATAGTTTAAATTGTGTAACAGCAACGAACTGGAAACTGCACTAATGTTGTCACACACGTAATTGACGTATCTCACAGAAATAGTGAATTGATCTATTAGTCTAGCTGTGGTAGATACGTGTGCTTCATTCTTATCAACATCTTTAATAGCTGCATATGGTTAACTGCCAGATCAAAATAAATGTAGAGGTAATGTCCTGTATTATTTATACACACATATGGTACTGTTGATATGTGACTAAATGCACCAGTAACTAACTTTGATAGAATAGCAACTAATGCTACACAACAGTCTGTGTAGTATCCTTACTTAATGTATACAGTAATACATAGACGTTTACTATAGATTAGTCAGAAAAAAAATATGGCAAACTACCTGTATCTAATGTGCTAATATATACTTTTTCTGCTCATAATATTTGGCTGATAATAAAGTTTTTTTGAGTTCTAAAGTATTTTATATATGAGGAAATTGGCTAAAGGTTTTAGGTCTGTACCATAAAGTACAGAAAAGAAGTCTATTTTTTGAGGTGTTACACTATTTTTCACAGAATAGTTAAATCAGTTTTTTATTCAAAGCCACGTACCTTGCCATCACACTTTGCAGCAATGTATAAGTACGCATTTTCTATTAGTAGTCTATTTTCTGGAATTAAAAAATATTCCTTGTATTTGAATGTATGTGTACTTTTAAATTTAGAAGTGAATTCAGTATTTGTACAGCACATAAAAACCAGTAGAGAATAGAACTTTTATTTCAAAAATGTAATCATTTGGGCCCTTCATCTGCAAAGAGCAGTTGCATGTTACTTGTGTGGATCTTCTAAATTCAGTACAACTGCTTGCACGTTTTAGGCTTGTGCCTGAAGTGATGCATGTCGCTGGGTATACAGAGGGTTAGGACAAACTGCTATAAAATCACATAAAATTTGTATGTGTTTACAACATGAATTGGTTTACTTTGTCTGCTTATCTAACTTCCATACAGCAAATTTGGAGTACTACATTGTTGCCTATTAAGATACAGCAAAGAAATGAAAAGGAGTCTAGCTGACGCTTCAACTCGCAGCACAGCAGGTACCATCCATTCTTTTGTGCTTTACCAGTCATACCTCATTATGGTTTTATTTTTATATATATACACACACACGCGCGCGCAGTATTCATACAGAATATACAGTATTCAGTCCTGGATCTCCATTTCCTGAGTGGGCTTGCATGGATTATCTATTTTATTGCAGCACAGGGCAAGATTTTGAACGGAGTCAGGGGACTGGTCACTAAGGGAAATGTTTCATTCATGGGATTATCTGCAGGGCAGAGGGCTGGAAATATAAATTCTGTGAGGCAGTGGTTGGTCTGTTATGTGTTCATGAAATGTAATTGCTATGGGTGATGTAAAATAATTGTTAAGTAATTTTATTTACATATTTTAAGTGTAGATTGTGTGTCCTTTTGCTATTGGTATAGTAGTATTATTTGAATTTTAATTTCAGGTTATCTGCCTGTACCTCTGTTCAATCAGAAAAAAAGAAATAGACAGCCCCTCACTTCAAATCCTCTTAAAAATGACCCTAGTACCAGTTCTTGGACTCATACTTATGACTTTTCTCCCACATCGTTTGGTAAATAAGATATATATATATTTTTTAATGGCTCTAAATCCAAATAAACCTTAACTTTATGATTGTATTTTATTAAATTAGACATTGTCTTTATCAAGAACTATATACATCCTTTATGCTAATTTCTGAAAAGTTCATTATGTAAAAAATGTTCTCCAGGAAATTTCTTTCTCCTCTATACAATTGAGCTTTTTATACTTTGTGCCTAGAGGGAGTTTGACTCTTTGTGTGTTAGAGAATGAAGTGGCAGTGGCATTTAAATAGAGTCTCTTGAAACTCTGACCTTTTGTTTTCAGTTTATTTCAATCAACATTCAAGTCCTGTGTTACAGGAAGAAACATTTATAAGATGTCTTTCTTGTAATTCAGAAGAGAACTTCTGTTCTTCAAAATCTGCTTGGAAAGAATGATGCAGAATTCTGCCTCTATCACTTTCTTTATGTTTTACTTTACTTTCACTTAATAAAGTGAAGAAGTTTACTTATAATAAAGTAAAAAATCTCTGTGCTAATAAGTCTAGTGTCTGTAACTTCACTATTGTCTAGAGAAGCAACCTACTTGTTAGAAGTTGCCTTATAATTACAGATATCAAAGGATCACATTCCCTTTTTTTTTCTTCTCCTTCCTGTGTGAGACTGTTTGTGGAACATTAAGCAGATAAAGAGTAGGAGCCCTAAGTAGACCTATTATCTTTCAATCTTTTCATTTTGTATCCATATTCAATTCTTTGTCTTTTGAGAATTAGGCTGGGGAACTGCAAACCCAGAAGTGGCTGAACTACAGAAAGCAGCAAACAATGGGTATGTAAAAGCAGATTATTTGTTACTTAGTGATTTTTATTTGCATACTAATTGTTTCACAAACTATGATCCATGTGTCTGTCTTGCAATAAAGTTGCTACTATGTCACTGATACTTTAAACTTGTCTTTGAAAGCCAAGCAGAACATCAGATGGCTCCTTCCCTTATGAAACCACCAAATGCATCAAAGTCTAATTTAGCAAATGCTGGAAAAAACCTGTATGCCTGCAGGTTGGTGAAGCCTTTCATTTTTCTTATCCTTCCTTAACCAAAATTATTTTCATGTGAAAATATACCTTAAATTTTCCATGTTCTTGTAGCATTCAGAGAGACCCTTTTAATTTTCAGATCATCACTGATCATAATTCCATTGTGCTTATGAGCCAAAACTCACTGGAATGAAGTATCTTTCCTGTGTTCCTAATGAGACCTAATATCTAGCCTTATTATCAGGCCAACAATTCAGTCTTACCTTAACAGTTGATTGAATTTTGCTGGTCTTAGATGTAATTTTTTGAGATTCCCCTTTACTTGAAGTTTTGCCCACTTTCAAACCAAATTTGTCAACAGACTCAAACGAGTTTTTATCAGTGTACATTAGGGCAATTGTATATTAAAACATTTAATCAAAACTGAATATAATTGTGAACTCTATACTTTTATAAACCAAGGAAAAGCCTATGGATACAGATGCCCAGAGCTGGCAGGAAAACTTCCAGCAATGTTATAATGGTCCTTTTTCTCTCTTCCCTTCCTCCTATTCCTTTCCAATGGCAAAAAGAGAGTGAATGTTTCAGAGAAGTGCCTTCAAAGGCAAGACAGAACGGAGGTGGAAGGAATTTCTGAGCCGCCTTTATAAAATGAAGGGTGTTAGAAATAATAAGGTCAGCACTAGAGTTTGTTGTAAAAAGATTTCTTCAGTGATGGTGGTGGAAGAATTTGGAAATATCACTGTCAGAAGAAACTTTACTGATTTTATTTTAGAGTTATGGAAAAGATATGACTCTTAGGTCAAGAAGGATCCCTTATACAGGGCAGGACAATAATTAAGCAAGCTTTTAAGGCCTATTGAATTCAGCTGCATTTAAGCACAGGTGTGATCACTGCCCTGTATATGGATCAATTTAAGTGTATACTCAAGTGCTTTGAGTCTGCATATTTAACAGATGTTTTTAAAGCTAAAACAACAATACATAGATTGCTTTTATATACTTTAATTTCATATCTGAGTATTCAGAATAGATATTGTAATACTGAACTATGTCTAATGTTGTACTGCAGGGCAGAAGAGAAGGCTCCTAGTACTAAAGTTTGGAACAGAAATGAGTATATTCCTTTAAGTAACACAACAGATTCAAGATCTGATAGTGGAATTATTCGAAAGTTTGAGAGCCTTTCAAATAGTTTGAAAACTCTCCAGCAGAAAAAAAACCCTGATAACCGTAATTCATCTCAGCATATCAAAACAACAGAAACCAGCCAAACATACACATCTAAAGGACAATGGCCAGTGAAACCTAACACTGTTTCAAGAAGTCTGCAGGATCATAGTCTGGCATATAAGTTTAACCACAACATTCAGCAAAATAAAATGAATGAAAAGCAATTTGATTGTGTTCCAGAAGACAAAAGTCAGGTAAACTTATGGAGAGAGTTAATAGGAAGATACAATGAAGAAAAGAGTAAAGAAAAAGAATATTGAGGAAGGATGAGGCTTTCATCAGTCCTAGCAGCCTTAGTAAACCCTTATGTTTCTGCAATTTATAATTGAGATTTTCATACTATAATAACCTACAATCCTCAGCATGATCATACAAATTGGCAGGGAGTTGTTTGTATATTCTGAACAAATATTCTAATTTTAATGTAAATATTGGATATTTAACATAATATATAAATGTCTGTGTGCCTTTTAAAGTTGTGTGAGTGTGTATCTCTAATGTGAGTTTTCATCTTCCTCTGAAAGGAAGTTTCATCATGTCAATTAAAAATTAAAGAAAAAAAGAATTCTTTGCGAATCTTATCTGCAGTCATTGAAAGTATGAGGCACTGGAGTCAATATGCTTATAAAACTGCACTGTTATTTGAAGTTTTAGGTAAGCATGGTAGATTGTGCTGTAACTGATAATAATGATAGGATAACAGCCAAGAGAAAATGTTATTAACTGTAGGAACAATAGCTGAAATACTTAAAACCACAAACCACCATACTGTCACGAGCACTATCTAATTTTCCTGCTGGGAGATCCCTTCAGCTATCAAAGGTGACTAAAATAGGTACGATATTAATAATACAGTCATCCTCCAACATTTAAGCTCTTTCTAGCCTGTTTCTTTTCTTTCCTTGTTTTTAGAATGTGTTACAATAAATTTTCCTATTTAATAGGAACCTTCTGTAGAGAGGTACAGTTTTACAGTAATTTTTAATGCAATTAATCTGGGAGTAAATTCAAGTCTGGAGTACTTCTCAACATAGTTGACTTCCAGTGTGTTTCACTTTGCATTTTAATTGATGTTATCTGAGAAATGAACATGACAAAAAACTGAAATGACTAAACTTTAAATCAAGGTGAATAAGAATGTAACGGCATGTCAGAAAACGATTTTGACAAGGTTGCAATATTTAAAGTTGATTTGCATATGAAGATCAATAAAACTTAGAGAACTCTCTTGTGCTCTGCTTAACAAGGGAATAACCTGTTTACAGTGATGGTTATGAAAACCACATTTGGTCACTCAGTTTAGAGAGACATCATATACGGTTTTGCTATTCAAAGACTATGTAAAACTCATAATTTGTATTGGAACTTCCAGTGCTATCAGCACAAATTCTTAGAGAGACCTGATGCTGACTTGATATATCTTAGTGCTTTTGTGTAGTAAATGTTGCCATGGTATCTTTGTATATCACACTTAGTACTGCTCTGATGTTTACATCATGATTTGTTTTTCTTAATGTTATAGGCACACTTGATTCTGCAGTCACACCTGGAGCATATGGGGCAAAGAATTTTCTTTTGAGAGACGGAAAGGAGAGTCTGCCTTGTGTATTTTATGAAATTGTAAGTATTCCTGTGTCCGTACATATCACAGACACCACTAGCTAGAATCGCTTTTATGAAGCTAATAATATATTGCTCTGATAAAACAGAAAAATACTGTGTAGGAGGAAAGCTGGATGTTTATAGCATATTGTTCCCAAACTGGTCTAGAGCAATAATCCAGCCACTGCTTAGGAATCCTCAGACTTCTGTTTCAGCAAAAAAGGTGGGACTTTCAGTTCAGCTTCTAAGTAGTTGATAATAGCAAAAGAGCTGATGTAAATTCCTTCTGCATTTGAGGCAGTCTTTAGAAATCCGCTAATATCTAACAATGGGACATTTTGAAAGTTTTTATGTTAGAAAGATGCATAATTTTTTTATTTATTATGCTTTTGATGAAGGACCGGGAGCTTCCAAGACTAATTAGAGGTCGAGTGCACAGGTGCATGGGAAGCTATGACACAAAAAGGAACATTTTCAAGTGCGTCTCTGTAAGACCAGCAACTGTTCAAGAACAAAACACTTTCCAAGAATTTGTTAAAATCGCAGATGTTGAGATGACAGCATATGTAAAAACAATGAATGAAATTTAGAAGTCAAAATGGTTGTCCAGAGCAGATTTTCACTAATCATTACCCGTAAAGGCTGGACATCCTAAAGCATTTACCAAACTAATACTGAAAATCTGATTAAATAATTGAGAATATCACTATGCTGTGTTATCCAACAAATGTTAGTAACAATGTTTTCTTTCCACTACTACTTTTCATAGCTTACCTTTCCCAGTTAAATATGCAATAACCCGGTTTTGTTACATAGTAGGTTAGATTTTATTGGAGAAATTCTGAATTAAAACATTGAAGTTTTGCAGTAGTGCAAGTGTCTTAGGAAAAGATCATCATTACTAATTCAGATTGCCATTGCTTTTCATTAGCTTCAATTTTTAGAAATTCCTTCAGTACCTATTTAAAAATGTTGACTACATACTACTTCTGAGGAGTATTTAGTCAAAGTTTAATAGCGAACAAATGTCAACAAAGTTCTCTTTGGCTCTGCATATTGCATTAAAACTGCTCTTTGGTAGAAAGTAAGGAGGTTGTCTTTATTCCACTTCAGTTCCAACTAACAGGTTCCCTTTCCTTTGCTGGGTTACAAGAACACATGTAAAAGCTTTTCTAGAAATGAAAATAATAGATGCTACAGAAAGATTTCACAGGACACAGCTGTATATATTAGGTATTCATATGGTTCCCATTGATATGTTATCTGATTCATGGTTTTCAGAAAAATAAATAATCACTATAACAACTGTATAAAATAGCAATAGACTGAAACTGTAGGAAGATTGCTCAAGGACACAGAGGAAGTTGGAGAGAAATAATTATTTGAACACAGAACTTCCTTGCCTTTGCCATAGAAACATCTTTCATGAGGGATGGACCATGTACATGTTTATGTGACTTTGCCTTCAAACATTGATTTTCATAGATTATTCCTGCTGTTTCTATTTCCTTTTCCCCTTAGCTAGTACCCCTGCTTCAAAAGCTTTGTACCAGACCTGTTGGGAATTGTAAAACAAAAGAGTTGTCAAGAAAATAGTGAACAGTGTGAATTTTTTTTTTTATTTTATTATACAGTGTTGGCAATTGGAAATTTCACATTTAAAATAATTGAAATATTGTATCCAACAAGTCAAATACAGAAAACAGTTAATATTCTAAAAAGGAGCCAGCTAGTCAACCCAGAAACACATTAATGGAAAATACAGCTTTTAGTTACACTTAAAAAATTATATATTTAGAATAAAACTTGAACCTGGTCCAGTAAATCGTTTGACTTGTAACAGGAAAACGCTTCTACACAGTTTAACGCGCAGACAGTCTTTATTTAAAAAAAGTGATCTGTCAGTGTTAGCACAGGTATTGTCAGCAACACCCCCCTTAATGTTCCAGTTGAGGATCTGAAGTATCTGCTTTACTAACTGTTGTAAGAATCACTTGCATTATCATCTCTACCTTCTGTGCTAAGCTGGTTCTGAGCATGGATGTTTCAAGGAAAGTTTCGTCTACCCAGTTGTAGAGGTCATATACATATATTTTATTTCCTTTATAGATTATAAAATATTAAAGAAAGTTCCAAATGGAAGCATTAGCTTAACTCATAAAAGGTGCAGAATATTACAGGACGTAGAGTTTGACGATGTTCACAACAGAAGAAGCTGAGTTTTAAGAAGTAAAGGATTTGGTACAGCAGTGTTGTAAATTGTGACTCCATTGTAACAGTAAGTTAAAATTACAAAGGAAGCTTGAGCTATGGGAGCAGACCTGCAAGCATCTGTGCGTGTCATCAACATCACACAAATGTTGTAGACCTCCTGATTTCAGTAGAATGATGGATGGTTCCAGTTCTGCACATGCGAAAGTTACGTTAATAAGTAATGACAGGAATAGGTCATTTGTGTCTACTAGGTATGTTATGGCTGTTAATAAAAATCTAAAATAATTTTACTTTCAGTGTTTAGATCTTTGCAAAAAAAGTTTTCTACTTTACACTAACAAATCACTTTTTCTAGTGAGACATTAAGTGAACAGTCGTAAACATTACACAAAACAGAAAACCCCTACGTAATACAGTTTATACACATTACTCAACATTTTTCAGTTGTTGGTTGTTTTGTTTTTTTAACATATCAATCCTGTCTTGTATAATGGTTCTAGTGTAAAGGCACAGGTTGGTTAGGAAAGAAAAGCCTGCATCTCTGTCTTTCTACTTCACGGTGATGATTTTCTTTTTACATGTTGTTTGTTATTCCTCACTTTTCTGACTCTTATATGAAAATTATCAATTTCGGCCATTCATTAAAAAAAGCGTAAGACATTACTGAAAAGTACATTACTATACAGAAGTGACTGAAATTTATTTTTCTTACTTTAGAGGCATTCCTTCAACCTATTTTGTTAAATATTTGGAAGATTTAATTCCTTAGTCACTGTGAGCAAAAACGCATAGCATGGGCTCGCTCTCTCTCTTTCTCAGTGAGAAATTAATTCTACATCAAAATCTGTATTTTCAAAGATTAGTAATGGAACTTGCTAAGTTTATGTGCAGAATTTGCTTTTAGAATGCACGGAAATGTTACAACAGACAATTATTTTGGAAAACAATGCAATGTTCCATTGAAGTTTAGAAGGGTGAGGAATGTAAAGAAGACTGCAGAAGTCTTTGACGTTTACTAAAATAACGCAGTGATTGTTCTATCTGTTTGCATTTTTTTAGACATCCTCAACATGTCTCTGTCTGTCCCTTCATGTACACTTTCCATTAAAAAAAAAAAAAAGAAATTCAGGAATCAGTTGGACTCAGCTAAGTGAAGAATAATAAATTTGATCACTTGGTTTGTGCCAAAACACAAAACTAAGAATTACAGCTCTGAATTAAATATAATCTATGTGATTATTTCTTTTTTAATAAATAATAGAAAATAAAAGATGAGAATAGAATTAAATTTAATTTTTATTTTAAATGAAAAACATAACAGTGGGGTGAGATTAGAACCCAATGTTTCTTCTGCTTAAGGCAATCAAGTGCACTTATTTCAATGCTTGATAGTAATGAACTCAGTGCTATCGTGGAAATCAGACTTCACAAATTTCACAAACAAACCCATGAAATATGTCCATTTGCTAATTTTGACACAGCATTAGATTATTCTTATTAGTAGTGTCCAGTAGCATTTCACTTCACTTTTTTTTTTTTAATAATGGGCTTTTAATAGGAGTGAAAACATTAGAATCTAGTTCATTCTGGCTTGTATTATCACTACATAAAAGAGCCATTGGGCACATACATTTCTGTAAACAGAGATTTTTCTTTTCGGCCTTAAAAAACAAACAACAAAACTAAAATCTAAAGTTGTAATAGTTCAAATAATTTTGTAAAAGTCCACCTAAAATTATAATTTAAGAAATAATGAAAACAAATTCTTAGCATTTTTTTTCCTATTGTTAAACTATTTAATCATCATGAAGCCTTTGGAAGTAGTTGAATTGATCTCTCTGAAAAAAAAATCATCTAAATTTTATGCAAGTCTTCATAAAGATGACTGTAAATCCTGAAGATTGGATCAGTATTAAAAAGTGTGCTGACACCTTACAATATGCAGGTACTACGAATACATATAGATTTAAAAGAAACTTTTTTCTTGTATACAATTCCTTTTAGATATCAAGCTTAATTTTAGGCCGTGGTTACTAGTAGGCGCTTTTTTCACTCATCAAAATAATTGTAACAAAATGTCATTACTGATTTTTAAATTACTGGGTTCATAAAAGTTTTGACATCTAATAATATATAAAAAGTGAATTGAAGCTTTTAAAAGACGATTTTGAGACACAAAAGAAACTGGGAGGTAGACAGATGTTTTGAGGATAAACAGATTTTTTTTTTTTTGTCTAAGGCATGATGCCACTATATGTTTAGCGCAGTATAAAGGCTGCTGATTAACCTTGTTTCAATTCCAGAGTGTTCGCTGCTCATACGGAAGACTATCAACGCACTTTTGGTCTTTGTGAATCTGACCTTCTCTTCCCCATCTCCTTTTTTCTCTCTTTAGCAATACAGCTAAATGGAAGTGCTATAATAATTTCTGCCCATTGCCTGTAGACAGGAATGTTCTGTTCTTAAACAGTAATAAAATACTATAAAATAGTAGGTATTGGAGTTGGAGATATGTGCTCTTTTGGTGCATATTTTGCAAAGAATGGTAAAAAGACAGACAACATGACCCCAACAATTGCCAGCATATACCCCCAGCCAATCTGGCAGTCTCCTGCATAGTAGATGTCTGAATTCTCACAGAATCTCTTCACAGTAGCAGAGTTGAAACCAAAAGGGTAAACCAAAAGCCCAGAAGCCATTATGAACACTAGAGAGGAGAAAAAAAATACAACAATTATTACCAAACACAATTCCTTTGAAAAAAATTCCTTCTTTTAGAAAGGCAAATATATGTTATGTTAAAATCAGTGGGGAAAGTCATAGCTTAAAACTCAAGATTGTCAGATTATCTTCCTTTTCATAATTACCTCTTATGGACAGCAGTGTCATAACATGGTAGCAAGTTGGCATTGGGATTTTTTCATGAGAACTGTTGCCCATTACATAACTTCAGAAACGTTGTAATCCAAATATTGTAGCCATTTAAAAAGTAAGATGATTCAGATACAGTGGAATCCAGAGGAGAAGAATTCCTAAGTCTGCAGATTCCAACCAGCTTGATTTTCTTCTCAACAGTACTTTTGTACTTGAGACAAACAATTACTTTGTGCTGCCAAATAAAAACTTTCAATGAAAGAATTTAAATGTAGTTTTTCAGATTCTGCTGATCAGGTTCTGATAATGTAAGCACTTTCTCAATATTCTCAGTATTACAGACTCAAATTGTTTAAAAAATTCCTGCATTTGATCCAAAGATTGTGAGATGAAAAAGAATACAATTTCTTGTCTTTTTATTTGGCTTTTAGCATCAGAGTCTTTCAGTAAACTTTTTGGAATTTTCTCTGTAAACTTGAGGATTAGAAAAATTTTCAACCTGAGGTTGAGACCTAAATTATTAAAACCTAAAGTTTCCGTATTACCTAATTTTGACAGCTTGGACTCTAAAAACACACAATAAGTATAACAGGACATGCTGTAGAAATCTAAAGGTTCAGTAAGTAAAGGCACAGAGTTAAAGTAGCAGGAAATGTCTCCCAGTGAGTTGTCTTTTACTCCTAGCCAAAGACAGCAGCAGATCAATCCAGTGCATAATGAAGAAATATGTCTAAAATACAAACAAAGCTTAAGACACCTCTTGATGTTGGAAAGCCAGACTTGCCTCCTGCAATTACACTGTGTTATCTGTTAGCTTTTAACAGAACTTCACAGATTTTACAGTCTGTAATGAATACATGTTACATTTAAATATCATGGCTTATGCAATTCATTTAATGAACAGCAGAACTTTTAATGAAAAGTGGAACAGCCCAAGGTATAATTCATGACTGTGATAAAGATGCATTAAAATAGCCCAGGTACAGTTCTCAGAGCCTGTTTCTGCCCACCTTGGAAGTCAAGAGGGGCTGAGCTAGGCCGATGCGAAGGGCTACGCCACCCCAGGCATTGTGTATACCCCTTGTCTGAGAGAACATTGAGACACTGTTTTTTCTTTTCTAGCCTTTCTGCTAATGAATAACCTCTGTATTAAAAATCTGTAGTCTATTTTAAAAGGCTTTATTTTATGTGCCAAAAAGATACCACAAAGCAGTCCCTTTTCCTACCTTCCCATTCTTCCAGGATAGTGTTTTGTTCAAATTCAGGGTGGATTGTTAGCGATTCAAGAATAGTGGTGATCAAAATTAACTGTTATGTTTGAGCTGATAGATAATTCATAACCAGCAAACACCTAATGATGCATTAAGGTTGTAAAACAAACACTACATGCTCTTCTCTGTATTTGTAATTGCCTTTCAGGTAGGGCATGTGCATATTACTCCAATTATAATATTGGAGAGGCTTAATCTTAAAAGCATCCACTGAAAAAGGGCAATCGCTCAATAATTGTTTTTAATTTAAAAAAAAACTTTAATAAGCTTGAGGGCTAGGTAAGTCAAAAAGTTTAACACACTCAGCCTGTAAAGTCCCTGAATAATTTGAACCAAACCTTTCCTTCTAGTCTAAATGGAACCGCTGATTTAATCCCTTGTAAAAAATGACAAGACCCAGAAAATGGGAATTAAAAGGAGAAACTGAACAGCAGTGAACTTGCCAGTCCATTTCCCTCTCAGGTAACTCACGTATGGGTACAAAGAGAAGCTGCCTGCCAGCAAGTGGAGCTCTCTGAGAGCAAGGTGCTTTTACCTGCCCTCGCTCCCCCAGCCACTCTCTTTTCCTTTAAACCTTTATGAACGATAAGTTTTCAGCGGTTCCCAGGAAAAGGACACTGTGGCCTCTTTCCAGGCTCAAGGTGTGTGAAGGTGATGCTGCAGGAGCCTGTTGAGGGAAAGGTCCTCCCCAGCACAGGCGACCTCTTGAGCACATCTCAGGCTCCCTGATACTCAACCAGCTGCACCTGCTGTGGGTGCCCAGGGCAGGAGGGAGCTCACAAAGCTCAGCACTGGGTTCTTAGCAGCTGTGCTTGTGCATTTAGGCTCTATCATTAAACAAACATACAGAAGCTGAAGCTAAATACAAAGGAGTAAGTTGTATTATGCAGATCTCCCTTAACTACACATGTATGACACCACTAAAAACAATACGAAAAGAAAATACAATTAAAATGAAGCTGCAGTAGACAAACAAACAACTCATCTAGCAAAGGTCACTGAGCTTTCCCAAAAGAAGAAAAAGAGCTAAGGGCCAGCACGCTTCCTTTGTTCAGTAGCACAGCCTGAAAGTTTTGTGACACTCTTGCACGCCCAGAAAAAATCCCAGAGCCCCACCTCTGTAGGCAGAAACATAGGAAGCAACCTTGGAGAACAACCAGAAAAAAGGGAGCCTTTTCCTACTGCTATTGTAAAGTTTGAGAGTGTCAAACTGCGAAGCTGAGCAACAAACTAAACCGTGTTAATCCATAGACCTATGTAGGTTGCAGCATTCACTCGTGGCTAATACAGCTAGCGAGTGGAACAACGCGCTACCTAAGAGACTGACGTGAGGTGGATCCACAGCATGGCCCCACCCAAAACCCAAGCTGCTCGACTGCATGAAGACTCTAGAAATAGCCCCATGGTGCAGCACCTTCTGTAAAACAGTGGGCCCATTTGCAAAGGAAAGCGAGACAGTTTTAAGAGAAACAGCAACAGCTCTAAGCAAGAAGCAGGTCTAAAATTAAAATTTCAGTTTGTTCATCTTTTCAAAGCCAAAACAGTCCACGCATCTCATTTGGTAAAAGAAAATGTTATGCAGAATTGGAAGCGATTGTTTTATCGTAAAATCCTTTTAAAATTTGCTAACTGTTAAAATTTGCTGGTTTTCTGACACTATCTCAACCCCTTGCTCTACTTCACATATCTGTCCATACATATGTTTTCTTTTTGATGGGGTTACACAGAATTATTTTTAAGGTTGTGCTTTACAGTGTCACCAGTGTTTTGATTACCACTTGGTGCTGATGTTGTATGGTGTAATTTAATGCAAGAAGCTTTTTTTTTTGACGGCTAGAAATAATCTGTCACAGCCGAATGTAATGTGTTCACATATCAAACGGGCTAAAAAGTTACCCATGGTTTCATATCCTCAGGCATGTCATAGAATGACCTCATTATTCTCATTTAGGTGCCCTCTTTCTTACAAAGGCTCAAAATATTGAATAGCCTGTTATTATCAGCAGAAGCCAAGCTTTCAGACATGGTGCTAATGACTGCTTAATAGTGCTATCAGCAGTGCAGTTAGCTGGGGGAGCACACAAAGAAACAGTGGGGCTCCATTTAGGCTCCTCATATAACACGCCTCTGCACGGTTTTCCAACAACAAACATCTCTTTAAAAGGTGTCAGAATACAGCAGTGAGTACATCTTACCATTATGTGTAGTGTAATCCTGCTGTCCTACAAGATGATGAGAACGCCAGGCAACATATTTGGGGCTGTTCTATAGCATATGGAGTGTAGAGGGGACTTGCTGGTAAAACGGATAGTTGGGGTTCTTTTTTTAACACGGCTTGACTGATCTTTTGATTCATTTCCCATCAGCTATTGGGGCTTGTTAAAAACATGCATTTTTTTATTTTATTATCTGACACATGGTGTTTGTTATTGCTAGGTCCTCATCACCTGAGTTCTCACCTGTAAGTCACAGCCACTACTGACTGCAAGGCGGTTTAAAGTCAAGTCCATGCTCATTGGTTCAACTGTAAGTCACTTTTTATTTCTGCTTTCTAACCTTCTGCCCTCCCAAACAGTTACAGTCTCACCCTCATCCTCTCTCATCCTCTTTACTTCACTGGTGTCCTACAGCCAAATGGTAAATGGCAGTTTCCCCTCTGAAGGGTTTGCTAGCCAAGGCAGGACCTCTGTGCTGTGCTTTTGCTCCCTGTGCAGGGCCAAAGCTTAAAAAATATGGTTTACCTATATTTTTTAAAAAAGTAGATTCCTGAATTTGTCGATTTCTAAATAAAATAACTTTCATTAACAGGAATAAGATATTAGAAAGCAGGACACTTCTTTTTAGGGAAAACAGGATATTTTGTAGAAAAAGTTGTCAGTTGTTGGTGATAATAATACTGAATCAATGACAATTCTACTCAGGAAAAATAAAATTTTCTGCTATTTTAAAATCTAATAAACTGTGACTCTTTGTCATTGCAATGGTTCATTCATTTCATTGAGCTCCTGAAATACTGTCTAATTATTTAAATCTATCACATACCATTTTCAAGTTTATTTTAAACCTGACAAACCAAAGTAATGCAGTTCTCTAGAGTGTGTGTAGAGGGCACCAATGTACAGCTCTCTTAAATACCATGCACAGAAAATGGCTATTCCCATTTCCACTTCTTTCGGCAAGACTGATGGAGTTTTCAAGGTGTGAAACAAAATAATTGAATAGTTTTCTGTATTGTGAAGCGGGAATGTGAAAACTTGCCTACACTTATGTGTATCCTTCCACACTAATGTTGAAATGGATGGAAATCCAGAGATGGACCGCAAATATTATAGAAATCAGAAAAAGCTATTTTATTGTATTTGTTACTTTGTTCAGATGATGTGTAGTAGCAGTACTGATCACCAGTAGTAAAATATGCTGTGTGCATGAATTGTTTTCCTGAAATTACCTGCTGTAAGAAGATTAGTTTGTCTTAGAAGTTTAATTTGCTTATTTTAGGAGTATATTATATTCCTGATACTTGTGACAATGACTGATTAATTGCAAGATTGTGGGACATATCAGACAATCATTAGAATTAGGGCTGAACCGTAGGCCAGCAAGAGTATTATTCCAACCCCATTACAGATTATCACAGTCTTATCTCTTCTTGGAACATTTTTATTGACAGAGCTTAATCTACCAAAGCAGTTTTCACTCATCTCATCAAGAAGTTTCCTCTCACATATAATCCATTACCTCCCTTCTTAAAGCTAGCAGTTCTTCTTATGCATAATCAGTTGACTTTGAATAACACTTTTCCTCTCAGGTTTATACATTTTATTAATCTAATAATTTTATTAGCTCCTCTTAAGCTTTTCTTTAGGTTTATGTGATTTCACTTACATCAATTCAAATGCGAAAGCAGATGCTGATCCAAAGCCACAGGCACCCTAACACAAAGCCAGAAATACAGCTAACATCTGAGCAGCAATGAGAAAACCTTTCAGCCAGTAACACAGTCAGACATCTTCAAAAACATCATCTGTTGTCCTGCTGCACTGGCTAGCCTACACTCAATACTTTCCAGCACTCTTCCCAAGCAAATATTTTGGTAGCATGTCTGAAGGGTCACTACATTTAGGATATTTTGGACCTAGATGGTGCAGGTTCCCTTGTACAAAAAGGAGATAGCTGTATGTCTCTTCCAACAATTGGAATCCTAAAGACAGTAAGATCCAAGGTCACACTTGTTCTCCATGGCAATAGCTGTGCGTGAGTGTACAAACAGAAACAAGATGGAATTTTGAGCTATCCACAAATTAGGAATTTCCTTTTCGCTGCTTTGTAAAAGAAGGAATTACCTAGAGTAATTTTGGTGAGAGCTGAAATACATCTAAAATCAGCCGGCATCATTTTAAATGCCAATTAAGTATGAATAAAATGAACAGGAAACTGACCTGTCAAAGTAAAACAAACCAGACAAAATCCTACCATTACAGAAGCAAAACTTTTGAGGGCCAAGGCAAACAGGGACCACTGTTAAATGCCATTCTACTCTGCTGAACTCCTGGCAGGTGCATGCCAGGTACCTATAGTTCAAACTCTTGAAGGCAGCCCTAGCAATTATTCCCTCCAAGGAAAGCAAAATGGAGAGCAGGGAAAAGGGATCATAACACCCATATACTTGGTATCAAAATGTAGCTATCTTCCTTTGTAACTGAACAAAGAGCTGGAACTCCTAATAATGATACAGCCACTTCTAACGTATTACTGTTTAGCTCTTCTCCTTTGTACAGAATTATTCCATTGGCTTCATTTCAGTCAAACATATTGTGTTTTGAAGAGCAGGTATCAGTGCTGGACTGTTGCCAAATGAGTAAATTATACCAGTTCCTTTTCTAAATGGTGCAACTCACAAGTTAGCACTTAGCAGCTATAGTACAAATGTGGTTATAACAAAATCTGTGTAGCTTGTGAAACCCCTTTGTTAGCTAACAAAGGAAATGTATTAGTTCGTACAATGTCTCCAAACTCTATGTTTAAATAAATGCTGAGTATGTGACTACAGCTCACAAGCTAAGGAACTGCATCAGATATAGTAACTTGTATTTTTATGTATGTATATATATGCAAAACTACTGGGAAATATATGTATATAAAAAGCTGGACAATGTTTTCCATTTCGATTTATTTGGAGTTAGCTGAGGTGGAATAGGAACAGGTTATTTTAAATAAAACTTGCACTGAAATAAGAGTGCCCATGCACCTTTTTTGCACACATCTTTTTAGTACCACTAAAACACCCCATTCAAGTTCTGTTGGCACAACATCCTCATTCAGACAGGCCCTTATTGCACAAATAGCCTGTTTCAGAAAAGTCTGGCAATTGTACGAATAGCTGAATCTACCTCCGTTTTTAACTAAAGGGAGTGGAATCTAACTATCCAGACTTGGAAAAGAAATTCTCTGAAGCCAACATAGAGGTAATTGGGCTTGGTAATTGCTGCATTAGCTGCACGTTTATTAAGAGCCACAAAAGGAAATGCCATCCCAGTGACCTTTGAGGTTGCATTTCACAGCATGTTTTCTACATGAGAACAAATGACGAAACTTCACTATTTCTGCCAAGTGAGTGGTAGCTACAGTGAAGATTTATAGATGTAATCTGGTAATCTATGGGCCTAATCATGCAGTTATAGAGTTGCGTGTCATTTACTCAAAAAGGCTGAAATGATCTAGCACTGTGTGGACTATGGTGAAGGAGTGCATTTTGTCATCTGCAAGGTTAGAAGATATACAGCCTATTTAGCAGACTGTAAAAGGGAGAGACAAGAGCTAATGTTTCTCAAAATAGCAGACTGTTACACAAAATTTTACAAGACTCAGAGAGCTAAGAAATGGGGACTGTCAGACACACTCTAATTTGGAAGCCATTACAATTTTCCTTTTTTGTATCACTTCAATAATTATACAGATTTTCTATTTAATTTTTTTAAAATTATGTAAGTCATGCTCACTTCATCTTTTTCAGAACAGCAGACTAATAATATAATATTGACATATGTAAGTGTTGGATTCTTTAGATGAGGGCACCATGTTCAGAATGTATTGTGCCTGTAATGTGCCTGTATTCCCTTATCTCTGTGTTACATTTTATTCAACAGTTAAGAAGTGCTAATAAAAAGTGCATATTTCAGTTTTTCTATTTTAGGTTAACATAATATGGTACACATTTTCTAAGCAATGCACATTGGTTAACTGCTCAACAACATTTCTACAAATAGAAATAAAGGTAGCAAACGCTTTGCTTCTCTTCTTAATTAACCTATCCATGCCAGAACCAGTATGTTCTCCAGCACAGACAGGGAATGAAGTTTATGACTGAAAATTTAAATGAATACTTCTTCTTGTGATCTTTTGGCTACGAACAAGTGCAGGTTCAACTCATCATCTGATGCATTCCCTATGTATCAGCCTGGATCCATATGCAGCTGGATGTAGTGAGGGAGTGGACACGTTTCCTTGCAGTATATCGTCTCTCCTTTGGAGCCAGCTCGCCTGGGAAGGGGAGATGCTGCCCAGCCTACAGCAGGTCTTGGCTTCTGCTCTGGCTGTCAATTCCAAGTTCTTAAATAGCTATTTAGAGCAGGGGCTGATGTCCAAAAGACGAGCAGTGATGTGTAGATCACCTGAAATGTCATGACTTGACATGACACATTTGCTCCCTTCTCTTCCCCATCTGCTCACCTCACAGGTCTGTTTTAAATCAATCTTTTCACCTCTCCCAAGACTCACAATTTAAGCAGAGCAGACGCTCATGAAAACAGATTTACAATGAAGCTGGTGGCCATTAAATACTAGCCTTACATCGGAGGTGACCTTATTGTAAAGCGTTGTACAGTGAATTTATTTTGACTTTGCACATTCTGTACCTTGTCTCCCACATCATGGAGACACATGATGTGGCAGCTGAGTCAGTGGTGACGGGAGGTCTGATGCCTGAGAATAATGCCCACGTCTCACTTCATTACAGTTGCACTTCACATCCCAGCAGTCTTCAAGCCTCAGGGATATCGCATTCATTACCTCTTTCAGAGACAAGTATTTTACATAAATGGCTGAAAGGTGATTAGAATCCCTGACAGAACAGCATTTTATCTGGAATGCAACCATGAAAAATACGTGCCTAAAACAAAAAAGGCATCCTACATCCTTCTCTTAACTGATTTAAGCTACAAAGACCAGCTTCAGTTTTCCCAGGGCACAGGAACTACCAGGAAGATACAAATTGCATGTTTTCGTATCTCCTAATAAAAACTCCTTGACAGGGGGTTGAAACCAGAGTTTTCTACTCCTCAGATGTCCTAGTCCTGTGAATGTCATCACTCAGCAGAAGCACACATACTGCCACCTGATCATAAAAAACAGTTCTGTAACAACCCTCATTTCACGGTACTGATTCCAGCCCACCATAAATCAGCAACACCACAAGTAATGTTGGAAATAATTGTCTGTTCCCGAGCTCCCCTCTTTTTACGGCCCAGGTGCCACACAGCTGTAGCCATATGGTAGACTACATCCTACTGAAGTGGGTTATAGCAGCACCTCCAACAGTAAATACTACCTGAGTACTTGGAAGCTTTTTAATGCTGCAAACGGGAAAAGTGTAGCTTGTACTCATGCAGTGGTTTTCCTAGCCTTTAAAAATGTTACAAAAGACATCAGCTCTGGCTTAAACCAGATGCTCTGCAGCTAGGAAATGGGATAGCAACTGCTAATTCACTGAAAGCTGCCTGGAAATGCAGCAGGTGATCCCAGGGCTGATCCTCAGACAAGTCTGACAGACCTCTGTGCTTCTTAGCCAAGTCTTACACAGCAACTTTCAAGGACGTGTCCTGTTAAAGCACATGGTCAAAACAGTACCAGGCTGGGTCGCGCTGCTCAAGCCACACGCTCAATTAGCAGCAGACAGGTCTACTTTTAAGAACCACCAGCCACGTCTCACACAAGAGGCTGATTTAGTCCAAGGCTGCTGGAAGAAAAAGACCCAAAACTCACGTGGCATCTTATTGCTGAGCACACTGTCAGCCTGCCAGCGGGAAGGACCAGGTGTGCTCCTCACCTCCCACTACGGACACCATTTATAGGTACCTGAACAAGTCATTGCTTGCAATGGCCCCAGTCAACTGCAACAGGTTGCCATTCTAGTGCACTTCAAAAGGCAGGGTTTGGCTCATGTCCCTTCTCTGCTGCATGGGGCAAGAAACTCATCATTGACTGATGTGTGCTTCAGCTCCCAACTCATAAACATACAAATGTAACTTCAGGCCATAGTAAAACAAAAGAAGTAATTTGAGTTCTGAGGCAGAGCTACTTAGGTTAGAAAAATAATGTAGAAATCCAGAGTAGTGATAGAAATGCCCAAAATTACTAGCTAAATAAGAGTGATTTGGGATACCTGATCGTTTTTATCAGGTTGGTCCAGCTGCACAATTTCCCATCTCCAATTATAACAAAAGGGCCCACACTTCCTCCTTCATTAATGCATGTGAAGGATTTAATGAGTTACTTCATCAGGTTAATAAATCCCTTCAATAACTTTATTACACTTTGATACAATTATTCAAGTGGTGCAGCTAACATGATCATCGTTTATATTTCTTGACAGAATAACTTAGTTAATATATTTGGACCATGAAATACAAAATCCATAAACAAACTGTGGGGGACAATTGAATGTCTTTGTGGGGGAGGGTGGTTTTCTACTTCCAGTTAAGGTAGCGTTGGAAATCCTCTGTCTCTTGCGCAAGTAACTTGTGCAAGTGCTAAGGAGAACTGCAGGAGGTTGGTGCCTCCTAGCAATGTTCTGCTTCCCACCGAGTGCTTAGGAAGGAGGTGAGCTGCTGCAGGACATGTACTACTGCCTATAGGGAGATGTCTTAAAATGCATTGGAAGGGACATAACCCATATTTATTTGTTCCAGCACTTTATCAGGTTTAAAATCCAGCTTCATAAAGGCTTTTCCATTTCTTGAGGTTAAGATCTTTGGCTAATTTGGCATGGTGCAGTGACACCATCAGAAAATAACATTATATTCTGGAAATTATTTTTAAACTAAATTGAACCGGTTGGCATGCCATTTGTTTTTCCTGTGGCATCATAGTAAATAACATCATCAACAGAATAACCTTAGGGGCAAGGGTGTTTTCAGAATCTTAACCTTCGAATGGCCAGCAGTATTACAGCTTCCTATTACCAGAGTAATAATATTTATGGTAGGTAGACTGGAAGAATGGAACCATACCGTTTATTTACTTATATTTGATAGCCACCTCTGGCAAGAACAAATTTCCCATTAATCACCATCTTATCTCTGTAAGAAACAGTTACTCTCAAGGACATCTGTATTATTCCCTTTGTTTTATTAATACAGAGAATAGCACTGCTATGGGTCTTTTGACACTGAACTTTATTTATTTTCTAGATTTTCTTTTTTAAGGGGAGCTGAAATGTTTAAATAAAATAAACATTGAACTTTCTTGATAAACAAAATACTTAAGACCCCAACCATAGCGAGGGACATGTGCATTGGAAATTTCTCTGAATATATTTTTATGTAAAGAAACTGTAAATCAGTCTCTCTTTCTTCTCTTTTTTATCGGCTGAAACTCCAGTTATGAGTTTCTCCTGGGAGTGCAGATGACCTTGTTAACATGTGAGAGTGCCAGAAAGGCAGTGCCCTCCAGTCCAGGGGGTGAGGGAAGTGAAGGCAGTTTCTAAGCTCAGGTCTTGTAATAAAAAAATGCATATTTCTCTTCCCTTTCACATAGTCTTTAGCTAACATTTTAAAAATTACATATTATATTGAGCTCCAGGCTGATTTGTCTTTCTAATTTTTCAAGAGCACTGCATCATGTATTTTCATCTTTAAAAAAGAAATCAATATAGGCCCAGCAGGGGACAATATCAGACAGCCAAACTCTCATTCATGTGAAAAAAGCAGTAGTGGAAAGACTGCCACAAGCTGAAAATTGTGGAAGTTTCTCCCAGACAGTGGGTTTGGTTCTGTTCAGTTTCCTAAACCAAAAGATGATCACAGATAAGCACAGGTCTCAGGTCAGCTCGGAAGGATGAGGGCTCTTCCCGCTAGCAGCAAACTAACTTCTGTGCAATCTGCTTTGAAATAATGGAGCCGCAATTTCCCATTTCCTTTCATTTTGGCTCCAAGTGCCACGAAGAGCTCAGGGCGGCAGGGCCACTCGAGCCCTGTGATTGCAGAGGAGACACAAGCAGCATTTAATGGCTACTTTCCGGTGCAGCCGCCTCTCAGCTCCGTCTCAGTGAGTGATATCTGTTGGCAGCAGGATCTGGTGATGCTCGTGTGTTTTAGAGCAAAGCAAAAGGCTCTGCCACCAGCCAGCCCTGTCCCCCCTCTCTCTCCATCTATCTCAGCCCAGGACACAGAAAACAGCCTCCACATTGCCTGTCATGATCCACCCTGCAGGCCAGAGTGTCCTTTCCATGGAAACCAGAGCCTGAAGATGGAGGAAAGGAAAGAAAGAAGAGACCGGGTCCATGCCCTTTATGGCACGATGGCCCCTCTTCATAAGTGGCCAAGTGCTTGGCAGGAAGGAGACATGCCCTGTTGCCCAAAAGCAAATAATTCATCTTGCAATAGTGCAAGCCTTATGCAGTACTAGGATTAGGTGGTTGTGGTAGTGGAAAGGGGACATATTAATTTTCATTTGCTGTTTAATTAGGTGTCCAATACCATACAATGGTGAGGCGCTTGCTTGGATGGGATGAGCCACCTAATTGTCAGGTGAACACGCAGTCACGCCTGCCTCCTAAACTCAAGCGCTGCTCATGCAGCAATTACTCTGGAGTCTGTCAAATGTGATTTAACCAGTAATTTGCTTGCAGAGTGAAAGCTGCTCTTTCAAATACAGTAAAGGCCTCTGATTATCCTCTGCCCTGCCCCTGTGCCACTGCTGGGTCCAAGCTATTCTGGTCCTGCCAAGGATGTTGCCCAGCACAACTGTCCTGTGTGAGATGTCAGGTGTGGGTAGTGTTGGCCGAGCCAGGAGAGCAGACAGGGAGCCTGGCAAACCCTCCAGTGAATCTGTGCTGGTTTGGCAGCTTACGGTGGCCCAGTGGATTACTGTGTGTCAGTGGGGATATAAGGATGCTGTTGGGAGGAACGCCAGCCATGCAGCTGGGTTTCTCTGCCTCCAGTGGGTGAAGAGAGCCCAGCCTCAGGCACCCCTGCTCAGCTGTGCCTGCCCAGCTCCCCACCGCCCTGCTGAGAGCTGGGCCCCCCCGCTTTGCTGCAGGCACCGGCAGCGAGATTGCCAGCCCCACAACAGAGCAGTGAGAAACGCCCCAGGCAGGCGCTGCGTTAGGGCTGGTTAGTCCATGACAGGGGCTTCCTTCAGGGATGACAACAATAACCCCACAGCATTTTCATCTTCCTGTATCTAAATGTTTGAGTTAATAACATTTATGGGGCAGCACAGAAAAATGAACTTAAATACATCATTTGTCATCTCAGGATGCCGAATTACACCATTACTGAAAGAGATATGGAGAAATGTGTCTAATAGACATAGTGTATTTTGCACAATTTACTTTGCATTTTCCATATCCTGCAATGAGCACAGGATAGCAAGGCTTCTTAATGATCATAATATATGTGCAGAAAGAGCAGTTCCCTGAGGGCTACTGATTAATCAGGCAAATACTCATTTGTTCTGGCAGAAGTGATGTGCATCTAGGCAGGGCAAATGATGAACCCTAAGTGCATACAGCAGCCATTAGGAGCCAAAAGTTTCCATTCATTTAACTAATTTTCCCTCTAAGAAAAAAACACGTTTCAGCACAGCACCAGGATATAACAGCACTTGTTCTCTGTCCTAATTCCTTTAGGGTTTTGTCTGACAAAGGCATAAAAAGGCCCCGTATTCATTTTAGAGACTATAAATGCATACGAGTCAGCTTCCAAACTAAGACATCCCTGGCTGCTTGCTTAGATAAGCTGTTCAAGGCAGGACATAAGGCCCCAGTTGCAGTTACCTGATTACTGTGTGCAGGACTTGGGAACAAGTTGGAAAATTTAAAGGATTTTTCATCAGCTGATCTGAATCCCTGCCTGGATTTTTAGTACCCAAGAAACCCTGTATGCCCACGGATTGCAGTCCTTCCTACACTCCATCACAGTCATATTAATTTTGTGGTTTGGCACAGTTGTTGCCACCTAGAAGTTTGCAACCCAGTGTTTGCTAGTAACAATGTGCAACCCCTGTGCTGTACACGTATTTATCTAGTGTTCATTTTCAAATTAGCCACAGACAGGACAAACTAAAAGCAGATGTGTCATACTTTTCTCTGTATGTTGGGAAGCTCAGTCATGGAAATATCTTTGTCAGATAAATGAATTCCAGGTCACTGGGATAAATAGATGCAATAAAATACTTGTATGTAGAAGAAACCCATACAAAAATGTGATCCAACAACTCTTCAAGGAAATTGCTGTGTAAAAGATCCAACTTTGAGGCTTACCTCAGGCTTTTGCATAACATGATAGTTAGTACTTTAAATTGGAGAAAATGTGATGGGATCTTTCAATTTTTTTCCACTTGCTTTTTCAATTTCATGGGATCAGCAGAAAGTGAAGGGAACCAAAGCTGAACTAATGCTGCGCTTTTGACTCCACCACTGCCTGAACACACAGCAGGGATCATTTGGTGGAGAAAGAAGTATGTGTTACCTCTCTTATGGGCATCCCAAAATTGCCAGAAAATGTGAATTTTTGAGTTGTTTTCAACATAGCATGAGAAAGAGGAAAAACAGAAATAAATGGAAAGGTTGAAACATAATCGGAAAACAGTAGTTATTTAGTTTGGCTACCAATTTATTAAAACATTATAGTTATGCACTCAGGAATAAACCCTCACTTAAAAATGTTCTTCAACTCTAGCAGGGATTATTTACAGGAAATAGAAACAGTTAAAGAATTAGAATGAAATCCTACCCGTACTGAGTCAACAGAAACGTTGCCACTGACCTCATTAGGCCAGGTTTTGCCCCCGGATATCTACAAAGAACCACAATTCTCTTGCAGTATGACTAGCAGATTAATATTTGACAACACCAGTTTATCTTTCCCTACAGAATCCTTCATTTTTTTGCAGCTGGTCTAAAAACCTTGCTCCACAAGTTTGTGTTTCGGTGCAAGACAGACACTGACCCGTGCTCCTTTTTAGTCTCTTTGCCCAACATGGCAACTCCCACTTGGCTTAAGCACCTTCTGAAATTATTATTTTGCCTCCATGCTCCTTATAAGAATTTTTTTTCCTCGGAGGTATCTGCTTCCTCAGCAGCAACTTTAAGGCATTTCAAGCAACTGAAGAGCTATAAAATTAACACTGTGCTCATATATACCATAAAGAACATCGTCCTTTAACCCTGTCCTTCAAAAACCCATAAGCATTCGCTGTACTTCAGCAATTTGCCATATGCTTTTGCAAAGGAACATTTTGCACCTGCCACCACAAGCCAGCTTTGCAGGAGAAAACATTAACTAATTTACACAAAGCCTTAGGTGGTCTATTAGCCCTGCATAAAAACAAGAACATGTAATTACTGGATCCACAGACAGAATTAGATTTGATTGACTACAAAGAAGCAATGAGTGGAGCAATTAACAACAAAGCCCAAGTAAACTCCTCTGATCAGGAACCCATGGCCTGGCTGAATGATGCTGACAGCACAGTATCTACCTCTACTGTCCCAAGAGACGTGTCCACACCAAAACTTTAACTCAATGCAAACAGTTAACCTTCTGTCAACAATACTGTTCAGCTATCTGCTGAACTATTGTGGATTGTGTAAGACACAAACCAATAACCATATAACCAATTCAGCACAATACTAGTCTTCTAGCATCAATCATTTTGTCAAATCATTCTTTCTCCTGTGTTTCTGGACGTGGATAGCAGTACCCAAGGTGGTTGCTCCTCTGTGGCAGATGCCATTTTGGGAGGATAACACATCACTCACTGGAGCACCACGTGCCCAGTGGGGCAGCGCAGCAGATGCTGTCCAGCAAGCGTGATGGAATGGTTGCTCCGTAGGCTTAAGTTCATTAAGATAATTGCAACTGGTCAGAGGCACAAGTGCACACTTAAATTTAGGATGGCAAAACCCATCCAAAAGAAAACCATCTCCACTTTCCAGCTCCCCAGCCACGCAGGTTAATTGCAAGTATTTTGCCAGCGCCTGCGGTAAGGTAGGAAGCTGGGGTGTTTCTGTCACAGCTTCCGTCCACGATTTGATTTAATGCCCTCTATGAGCAATTGCATCTCAGTGCTTGTAATAAGAAAATGTCATAAAGGTACCTGCTGCCTGGTCCAACATCTTTTGGCTTTGACAGTTCAAATTTACAGCTTTAATTCAGGAGTCTGGAAGCCTGGTATTCTGTACACACTTAGTGAAGGGATGAAGGAACAATATTTTATAAAATATTCACCTGTGTTCGGTGACCCATGGAGGATATAACCCCTCAGACCTTGTGGAATGACTTGCAGACAAATTCATAGTCCAGATTGTCCAGTGGCAAATTACAGAGTTCTAGTTAAACCCCTGTGTGCCTGGATGTCCTGACTTGAATGTTTTGCCTCCGTGCATTAAAGAGTTGAACTTTCAGCAGCTTAACTAAACAAGTGCTTAACTAGGTTTTCTCAGCCTTTTATAAGATCCTCTCAAGCTTGATTTCTTGATCATGTATGCAACAAGCTGCATTTCAAAATTGTCTCCTGTTCTCACATTTCTAAAACTTTTTTCCTAACAGAATTATTTTGCTGAGGAATGGAGTAGCTGAAATACACGAACAGTAATCAATGAATTCACCACCAGTACCTGAATCGCTCTTGCTGCTTTTTGGGCAATTTCAGAGCAGGATGACCGAGCACACGAACCACTGAGGCTCTTCCATGGCCACAAGATGTGGATGGTGCAGAGGGCAGCTGCATCTATGTCATGTGCTTGGGTGCCATGGGCTGAGGGTCTGCCACAGCTCCAGGTGTGTGTGGCATCCTCATTAAAGCCTCAACCTGCCACTGAGTCAGAAAAAATAGCTTCCTCTCTCCAGACTAGAATCAGTAGGATTTAGGGGTTTAAATTCTGACCTCTGTTGCCTGCCCCTTGCACCGTTTCCCTTATCAGCATTGGCACAAGTGCTTTTTCCAGGGGGTTCTGCCTATTCCAGTGAGCCAGAATATGGGCAGCACTGGGGCCAGGGCCAGGACAGCTTGCATGCTGAGAGCAGGTCAGATTTGGTGTACAAGAAAGACAGCTGGTTTTATCAAGCAGTTTCTGTAGCGATGGTAATTTGATTTTCCAGGTATTTATTCGTATTCTTCAAAATGGTTTATAAAATACTGTGGAGGTGTTACTGCGCTGAGCACTATTATAGATGTATAACGCTGGCACGGTAAGTCTAACACAGCCCTGGATTTCTAAAGACTGAAAGAGACTATCAAAGAGAAATGTATATATAATCTCACCAATTTCAGGAAAGATCAGATCCTTTCTCTCAGTTCTACAAAGTCTCAGAACATAACATTTAGAGAGCAGCATCAATCAAGACATGATGTGCCCCAAATTTATTGGCACAAGACTGGCTTGGAGCATTGGGCAAGCCAGAGAAGCCACAGCCCAGCCCGCACACCTCAACCAGCAAGGAAGAAGGCGGGAAGGAGGTGGGATATGCCATGAGTATCCATAGCAGGAGCAGGAAAGTGCCCTTCAGAGCAAGTGTGATCTTCCTAGTCCTGATAACCGGGTGACCCAGGCAGTTCATTACACGGACGCAGTGAAGGCAGACACAGAGTGCATCTTTGCAGGCAGGGACTGTGGCACGCTTTCTGCAGGAGTCACGATACATTTCACAAAAATGGCACAACTGAAACACAGAGCTAAGGGCACCCGTATGAAAGGCGCTGACAGACACACACCACTTGGGAGACTCTGGACAAAACAGCTACGGGATTTCCTTTAGGAAAAGATGAGCTGTGCGTGTGGCTGTCATGCACAGGACAATGTCACCCTGCTGAGCACAGCAGGTCAGCAGGAACAGAGTAACGAAGCGTTAAGCAGAGGTGAAGGGAGCAGCACCCCAGCCATTGCCCAGACTGCTCCCCCATCACCGGGGGAGGCCGACTCTGACACTCCTGCTCCTTTTGCAATCCAATTTAAGTCCCACGTCTCTGTTACCGCTATGTTCCCAGGGGTCACGTTTGGGGCTGTTATAAAACGCAGGCATGCTAGCATTGCAAACGTCCCCAATCTGTGCCGTATATGCAGCTGTTTAATGAGGCCTGCTGTCATTACAGCAAAATGACTCAAGGACTTTCTTAAAAAAGTCTCTTATTTATAGCATCATAGATTACCTTAATGTCTTTTTACTGGGAGGTGCTTTGAAATACTGTGCAAACATTACAAGATGGTCCTGAAATAATGTGAATTTAAACATAATCTAACAAGGAAAACATAAATATTGGATGGAAGAGAAAGCATGTGTTGAAATTTGCAGAAATCTTCAGCAAAGGAGTATTTTTATGAAAAGTCTGCACTTCTGAGCTGGAGTTTTACAGTGTATTTTGCACATGGGAGTCAGTGCAAGTGTGTGCTCTGGCATAAATTCCTGAGAGAGAGATCTACGCGTGAAGTGTAAAGATTAAGAATTTTCTCCTACCAGCAAAACTACCAAAAAAACAACATTACAAAGCAATGTTATTTTCACCCATAATATTCAGAAAGCAAGATTCCTATGCCTATTCCAGGCAGTGCCTCAGTTTTCAAAGAGAATGTAAAAAAACTGTATTTATGTCCTCTTCAAAGCTTTACATAACCCGGCCTGTAATATAATCTATGCTACCTCACTCTGAAGTTTTCCTTCTTACTGAGTTTCATGTGTTTTCTCTCTGCTCTCAGTTTTATACCTGCTGCTATCCCATGACTTACCCAGAATTATCTCTGACTTCTACTGGCACGTCAAACTCCTTCTATCCTTTCCATCACATTTCAACGACATCCCCACTTTTTTGTAAAATCTAGACTAAACTTTTGTATTGTGTCTGTTTTTTATTTTATGGCATTAGTTTTAGTTTCTGCTTTAACCTGTAGGGGAGAGATAGAAAATTTGATTTGTACCAATCTCTGTGTGTGTTTGTGCAGGCTTTCTCTTGCCAGGTAAACATAGCCTAGATGAGCCCTCCATGAACTATAGCTATGCATCCCTGTTTGAACAAGAAAAATATTTGATGTACCTATCTGGTGAATAAAGGAGATATCCGGGGCGTGCTGATTTAAACCTGGCCAGGTCCTCCTGTTCCTACAGTGGATAATTACAGGTGGAATCTTAAACGGAAATGTATTAATCAGAGTCAGATCTGCTGCCAGTGCCCTTCCCGTCAAAACTCAAACAGCAGCAAGGAAATGAAGCGGTAATGACAGGGCTTCCACTTAGCCTCGGAATCTTTTTTTCTTAGGTATCCATATTTTAATGAAATTTATATGCTTTTTAATGTAGGAGACATTTTGATGATCTTAAATACAGTCTCTAATTAAACATTCTGTAATTAAACTTCTTGGTTTATCTATGTAAAATGCCAAGGAATTAGAGCAAGCCTTATTCCTCCAGGTTAAGCCCTACTTTATCTCAAAGACATCCAGAGACGACAGTGTCTAGCACCAGGTTTTATAAATTGGTCATGGGAGTAGAAGGATGTCCTACATACCAGAGAGACCCCTGGAGCACAACAAAGGGAAGCCCATGCCATTTGTGTCATGACAAGGCCGGTGGGCTAGATGTGCTCCCAGCCCAGCAGCCCACATGCCTCTTGGCCTGGCTCGGTTGGAAACTCTTGCCTCTCTTGACTATTTACTCATTTACTTTTTCCCCAACCTTTGATGAGATTCCCATATGGGATGTGGCATTTATGAGCCATAGATTACTTTAATCTGAAAATAACATTTTGGAAAACATGCAGAAGACACAAGTATACTGGGTTTTGGAAGTCTTCATTCTCACATGCCGATGTGTAACATTGCATCTCGGAAAAACACATTTTAAATAATAATTTTAATTAATTTGTGGAGGGTCTGGCTCCTGTCTTACAGACAGATCTATGCCATACTCGCCTTTGTTTGCTACATCTGTGAAACATCCATTATTTTTCCATGGTGTAAATGATCTCATTTCTGTTGCTTTTCCTGCAACACAGTGAGTGCCATGTTCATTCCTTCTTCAGAAATTTCAGAAAGAGAAGCAATTTGTAAGAATGACAAGAAAATGACTTCTCATTTGTGTACACCACAGCAATCTGACACACGGAAAGAGGCTCTGGTGAGATTCACAAATCCTAATTCTCACTGAGTTTCAAGCAGTCCAGATTAAAAAAAAAAAAAAATCACATCGACCAATTTGATCATAAAGATTCTAATTCAGCACAGGTTAATTGAGAAGTCAGATTTCCTGCTATCACTTCTGGAGAGGAGGGAGATAAGCAAGCACAATGACGCTTTATCAACAATATGGGGACTTCATTTAAAGAGAGAGCATTAGGTTACAGGCTAGAAGATTAGTAGCAATCAGACTCTCTCAGAAAAGAAAATGCACTGGGTAATAAAGATAGAAGGCATGAAGCTGGATGCATAGAAATGAGGTTTGATGCCAAATATTACAGGTCAAATCTGAGCTATTTGTCAAGTTGGCACTGATCATTACCAATGCACAATTATTATTATTCACCTGTGATCAGGTCATTTACCACTATCAAGTCAATGGCTCCTCCCACCCATTCCATTTGTTAATGGCATTTTAATGAAAAAAAAAGTCCATCTATTATCTCTTTGAGATCACTAACCATTGTATTATATTACATAGTATATGAAATACATTTACTTTTTCCCAATCACCCATAAAAAGATATCAGCTGTTATTCTGTTCCTTAGCCACAACCCCATAAATCTGACTGCAGTTCTGCATTTAAAGGTGGCAGGCTGATTTTTCCTTTTTCTTTGTGTGCCATGTGTTTTCCATACCAAAAAGTGCCTGTTTTGTTGCAACTGACGGAAGGAGATTTTAAAGGGATGCTAGAGAATCATAAAGACTCCCCTCTACCCAATTCCAAGCATGCATTCACCTTATTGTTCTGCTGACTAAAGAATTAGAAACTATTAATATTGTCTTTGCTGGCAGGTCAGAAAAATACTTATTCTGTAGTCAAGCAGATTAATCCGAAGGGGGAAATAACCCTGCAAAACCCTGCAAAAGCTGGCTCTCTAGCCAATCCATTTTCTAAACCCAGATGTTTTCAATCTGTTAAGTGTTAATCTCACGATACTTCTTTTTATGCCTAGTGAAATGATTTCAACATGTATTGAGCTATTAGAGAATTCATATAATTAGTGCAGTTATTATTCTTTATGAAGGAGCCTTTTGAGCGAAACCCTATCTGGAAGTTTGTCGATCATATGCTCACATTAATTATCGAGGCATGCTAGGACCTCTTGCCATTAGCTTTTTTGATGGGCTCTGGATACTGCCCAACTTTGGCTACTCTTTTCAAAGAAACATATAGTGAAATCAGAGGCAGTATAATACTAGGTAAGTTATAAATGCTGGCATTCCTCTGTGATGAGAGCCTGAATAACTGAGATTTAGGCTTCACAGAAGACGATTGAAGAGTTTGGTCTAGGGAAGACATGGAGCACTTGTCCCCTCTGCACAAGGGCAGGGAATTTCTGACGCTCAGCGCTCTCCCTTGAGAGGGGATCTGAGTGAAACAGTTAAGCTACAAAGCAGTTATCACAACATTACACCCGATGACTAATTGAGGTTCCTGGGCAGACCAGGAGGAGTGGGCAGAGGTTGAGGTCAGAGGTACTGTTTTGCAGAGCCTGTGATGAGTATGTAGAATAGGTTTGCAAATGAAGGCACTGAATCCAGTCTTTTAGATTTACTCCAGCAAAAACTGGGTAACTCTATGAAATGTAGTTATAGTTAGCCATTTTTCCTGAAAACTAGAGAGATTTTTTCCTTTTTACACACACCCCTCTTATGTCTTTTCTTGGCATGACTTTGGTCTCATCTGATAAAGAGCTGGTTTGAAATACGACAGCTAGACTGTGAGTTTTAAGCCGAGACCTCTTCCGTGACAGGTGCTGATGGGCTCTGCTATCTGGGCTCACTGTGCGAAGAATAATGGCTTGTGAAAGGAAGGTTACAAATAAGGTCGTGAAGGAGCTCAGGAAGCCTTGCATTTCATGTCAAGGATCTTAAAGGTTATAGGAGGGCTGCAAAACCTTTCCTCTGGGGCTGCTGACTGACAGATCAGTGTCACGATTATAACCTGATTTTGATAAATCACGTTGATCTACCATTTGCAAAAGGTTTTAAGAGGGCTGTTGGTGATTCATGTGTTCCACTGAAATACTAGATCAAATCCATAAAAAAACGCAACAGCTTATGCCTTCCTATGTGTCCTGCTGGCATACATGCTGCGTGGTAGGTGGCCCGTGCCACCTGAGAGCAGGACATCCACCCCAGGGAGCTGCCCAACCTTAAAGTGCAGCACTAAGGGAAGCTGCTTCCAGTTTTGTCAATCTCCACAGATATCCCAGATGCCCTAAGGACCATTTAGCCCCTGAATCCTTAAGCAAAGTCGTGTAACAAGCAGCCATTACATTTTGTCTGTGGAAACTGGCTGGCAGAGAATACACGTAGTTGCAGATGGCTGTCCTTACCCACACAGGGTGAGGGTTTATTGTGGGGTTTAAGGATGCTTCTTTTATAAGTTTGGTATGAGATGACAGAGAGGGATCGGTTTTAAATTAAAATGAGGATTTTTCAACTCGTCCTTAATATTTATAAGGCTCTTTTTGCCTCACAGACAAATCCTCAAAGAGAAGACGGAAAGCTGCTCATCCTTATTTCTCGTGCCTTTAGTTCAGCTTCTCATTGTTTATACTACTCTAAGCAAAATAACTGATCTGGAAATGCAGTCATTTACAAAATCTGGCCTACTAAGCCTTAAACAGCAGAGATGTGTCGTGCTATGTTTGTTCCTTTGTTGTTGCTATGGTGTTACCATACATTTTTCCATGTAGGAAAGGAAATCCCATGGAGACCAGATAATAAAGGCTTGAATTTCCAGGGCACAGTGTCCGTCTCGCCTCTTGACCTGTTTGACACCCTCTTTCACCAAACCTGCATTCACTGAATCCAAATAAACAGCCAGCCATCAAAAGAAATATCTTAAAAGGATTGCTCATGGTTAGCCTTGATGAAATAAACATTGGAAACCCTGCATTTTAATCACATTTGGAGCTCTGCATTTCAAAAATGGTTTTGTTTAACTACATCAGACTTGTCATTCAGGGAAGTTTCCTTCCGTAGGATGCCTGCATTTAAAAGTCAAGTTAACTAAACCCAAACAAATTTCCCAGGAGGCTGTAACAAACCAGACAAGCATCTCACACACTCGGCATCTGACCTCAGCGCTGCACCGGGTGTATCTGCCTGCTATCTGCAAAAGTCCAAGATGCTGCATGTTTATACAACACTGCCAATTCACAACAGGGTGTCATGAGGTTTCACCAAAATATCATCACTGCATGTTGCTTGTTGGGACAACCTTGGCTTAGACTCTCCGCTTGGCTTGACACTACTTTACAAAGACTAATCCTGTGTCCTAGCCAGTCCACTCTGCCTAAAGCCCCTGATCATTTTCGGTTGCACAGAATCGTTCTGCCTTGTTTTATCTTAGAAATAGCTATTTCATGGTGTTACCTGAAATTATCCTTTGCATATATGTTAAAATTGATGTGTTAATATAAATTTGTAAAATGCTCTGGGACATTAATCCTATGTGATTTTTCATTCAGGCCAATATACAAGGTAATTGTCATACTCAGTACCATCAATCTTCAACTTCAACTTACTTTAACGTATATCTAGTTACAATATAAGTAAGTGTCACCTGTTGATGTGGTTATTAGGGAAGAACGTACAGTTCACAACTGACTAAAGAGCAAATGTCTAAGAATTGTTCTGATGCAAAATGGCATGGTGTATTTTGGGCCAAACTTCTTGGGCTTCATTTGTTGTCTGACTTCCACTGCTGTCATTTTGGTGTAATATAATTCAAAGGCACTGGCCTAGCCATCCTGGCATATTAGAAGTGCCGTGTATCCTCTCATCTTTCAAAACCACATATCCATATTGCATATAGGATATTGCAGCCAGAAGACATAGCCAGCCAGCACAGGATAATCTGCCACAGGCAACATACAGCTTATGGCCTTCCAGATTCTTCAGACAACACAGGAAAACAAACAGCAGCCTTACAGACTTAATGGACTTTTAATGGATTTGTTGGATTCTGCATCAGCAGTTTCTAATGGAACATCTAAAGAGGAAAAATTTCCTTCCCATAGAGATTCTTAGGAGAACGTGAACTGACAGTGCAAAGGCTCCTATTTGCAACACTTTGACGCTGTGCAAGAGAACTCACTGGCAAGACTCAAAGTCATCTTCTCTTCTGAAAAGTCATTGAGTTTCAGGGGATAGCAACTGAGCCGTGTCTGTGCCACAGGCTTGTCACGTACCACAGCAGTCAATAGTGGCAAAAGGCACCGGTAAACCCCATGAAGTCTGTGACCTCCTTGATCAGGGCCATTTAACTTAACTCCCCAGAGCTGGTGAAGAGGAGGTGCAGAAACTGGGGCTAGAAGTCTGCTCCCATGCCCAGAGGGAGGCTGTGATTTTAGATGGGAAGTTGTTCTGCAGTTATCAAAAAGAAGACAAAGCCGAAAATTCCTTTGTTGAATCCAGATAGGCAGCAGTGGTAATACATTCCTCCTAGTCACATATCCTTGACTTTATGATTTTTGAGTAATCTTTTAACTTCAACTATTGATAAATAAATTGGTTTACAAACCCCAGAGTAAATCACCATTCACGGCTGAGCTACTATTGTGCCTCTCATTTGTAAGGCAGCTGTCAAGCTTGTTTTTTAATCAGTTTGGCTTGACATTATGTTTTCCTACTATTATTTATGAGCTGTATCATATGAATGGATTATGTAAAATAGTTTAATTCCAGTTGTTGCAATTTCTCAGATGCCATCACACAAAAGCTTGCTTCCAGTAGAACACTTAGGTCCAGATTTTGTCTCAGCTGTGCTGATACAAATTAGACCATCATCCACTGAGATCAAAAGGGCTTTCCTCAGATTTACAACCGTTATGAGCATTTAGGAAAAAGTCTGAGCAATGCTCCTCTCAGAGTAAGCAAAGGTACATCACTACCTCTCAGCAGCATATTTCGCAGATGGGGTTAACCCACTTAGCCAGTGTCTTCAGCTCAGTAACTGAACCTGGTGATTCTTGTTGCAAGGAAGTATCAACTGCATTCAGCTGTGACTTGACTGCTTTTGTTAGAATATGTCAGAAACGTGGATGGGTGGTTTTTATAACATTTGCTTTCTAAGATTTTGGATGCACTCAGTCACTTTCAAGCAAATAAAATCTCAGTGGCTAATTAAAGCAAGTGCATTAATCCCCTTTTGATGGCAGGTGTTAGCTCTTTTCAGTGAGAGAGCAGGCTACTACTGAAGCAAACCAGCAGCTCTTAAGCCTTTTCTTGCAAAAACTATCTCTAGATGCAAAAAATCTCGCCAATTATTACTCTCCATTTCACAGTTTTCTCTGATCTCTCAGCATCTGACTTCACACCTGAGTGTGGAATGGAGAACATGTGAAAACAAGAGCTTTGTTGCTAAGGAACATTTGGTATGTATTTTTGCTATTTATTTCCCTATACTAAATGATAGTTCATTTCTCAGGATGAAGCATGCGATGTGGCCTGCAGCAGTTGTAGATAAGGTGCAGTGTCACACAAAGGAGAGCGACAGAACAGTAACTACAAATTTCTGCTTTGCGTTGGCTCGCTCAGGGTATTGCTCTGCGGTTGCCTGGACTCAGGTCACTCGGTCGAGTGCCCAGTTCCTGCAGTCACCCAGTGTTTTGTCGGAGCCCAGCCTGGTGTCAGAGCAGCAGCTGGCCCGTGGGAAGCCTCACGAGGAGGCAGCCTGTGCTCTGCCACTTGCAAGCCAAACTGGTTACATTTTTCATCTCAGCACATGGAAATAGATATGGTTCATTTGTATGACATTGTTGTGACAACACAGAGCCGTGAAGATGACGGATGTCACAAAAGCCATTATAGGGCAGTTTTTCAAAGATGACTGCAAACACCGTACAAGGCAAAAGGCACACAGTTTTGGGCTTGTAAATGGGGCAGTTACAACCAGAGGCATGTAAACTGCACGTTTGCAAAACTATAGCTCCCTTGTT
This sequence comes from Gavia stellata, assembly GCF_030936135.1. Classification (NCBI taxonomy): domain Eukaryota; kingdom Metazoa; phylum Chordata; class Aves; order Gaviiformes; family Gaviidae; genus Gavia; species Gavia stellata. The sequence continues at coordinate 8,813,495 of NC_082618.1, forward strand.
TAAAGAAGCGCCTCTCAGCTGAGTTATGCTGGGCTTTCCAGGCTTTGCATGCAGGCAAGGAGAGCAGGTGGGACCTGCGTGGCCCAAACTGATGCCCGAGGCCTCACACTGCATGGCCAACGAGTTTTGCTGGTGCGCTGCTGGACCCAGTACAACTCCTCCCTGTTTGAACTACAAAGGTCCCAAAGCCAGCCTTTCCTGGGAGCAGAGAGTGATCCTGCACAAGGCCTTCAAGAGTAATTTATCCTTATTTAGAAAAGCATGTTATTCTAATGGCATACCATGCTAGGCATGATACAGTTTGAATGTTCTTCACTGGTTACAAATGTGACCTTCATTAACTCGTCTTTGTGCGCCTAGATCTACAGGAACAGCTCGCTGCATTTTCAATTTAATTTAATTTGAATGATAATTTAAAAGTTGTTTGATGCAAATGCGACCATCTGCATCCTCGCAGCTGACACAGTTTTTAAAGATGAGTTTGTCAGCAGGGGTGGGGGGGAAGCTTGATGGAGAATAAAAGCCACAGGCTTTGCAAGGTGGTTTACTGTGGGGTGTGGAGCACCCCAGGAGCAAGCTGTGAGTGCCTGGGGGCTGAGTGAGGAAGAGGAGAGAAGCTGAGCCAAGCAATTGCTGGTTATTGAAGTTGTACATGACCATTTAAGTATGGAGCAGTGATCGCAAGTCATCAGATCATCCCAGCTCGTGATACTACTTGTCGTCTGAGCCACGGTAACTGCCCCGTGTATGTGCTAGCCAGACCTGCTGTGACACAAAATGCATGGTAGCTTAAACTGCTAGGAGCTGCTGAGCCAGGTTCTCCCCTGCCTTGTGCGTGGCACTCCGGTGCCTAGCAAAGACACTGGCTGTGGCTTTTGTTACAGTTTTAATTACTGTCAGCAACAACACTGTCCGCAAACTAAGATCTTACAATGACTTGGGGGGGGGGGGGGGGGGGGCGTGTGGTGTAGGAAAACTCTCGTGTTTTGCTACAACTACATTGAAGCTGCAGGTTTCTGGACAGAAGTGGCTGACTATTCTTCTCCTCTGCTGTGCACCATGCAGTATTAGATGCTTGAGGCCAGTAAATAATAGTAATAACAACAGTGCTAAGGGTTGTTTGTTCACAGTCACTACTTGGCAACCAAACTTTGAATAACTTGATAAAACTGAAACCCTGAAATGTTGCACTGACTCTTCTAGAACTTGGTCTGGGTTGACTGCTGACTTCCTCCTGAAGTAATATGATAAAAGGGGCTCTGTGTCCAGTTCAAGCTCTTGAAAAGGAGCCAGAGGAACCATTTTGCTCTTAATGCTTCCCTGCTGGCAGCCTTGGTCAGGTAGGATGGAGGGGGAGCTCCTTGCCAAGCCCTCACTCCGCAGCAACAGTGCTTCTACCCTGCACCCCAGGGAGTCATGCTTGGAGACTAGCATCCCACGTGGCTCCAGCAAAACCTACGTGAACTCTCCTGGAAGGGCTAGCAAAGAAAGGGAGCTGGGGAAGGAATTAAAACAAATCACTTGCTGTCCTGTAACCTGAAAATCTTCTGTATTTCAAATAATGCTTTTTTTGGCACCTGTGTGTAACAGCCATTGCACTGGTACTCATGGGAATGTGGTTGAAAGCTTTTAGCTAAATTTGCAAGCATCATCTCCCTTGCCATTGCGAATCTGGATGAGGAAAATGAGAAAAAAAGATTACCCTTTCTAATAAGGAGGGGTGGTTGGGTTAACATTGTCTGTGGCTCAGGAGACCTGGTTTTAATTCTTAGTACAACCTTATGTTCCTGAGAGGCTGAATTCTCTCTTCTGATTTCTAGTGAAACTCAAGCATTACCACTCCTGCAAGAGCAGACCATACCCATCTCTGCTGTATTCTGGGGGTAGCACTGTGTGCTGCTGTCTGCTCAAAAGCAAAAAATAAGCATGTGCTACTTCAGCCCACTGGAGTTGTAAGCATAGTCTATGCCAAAGCACTACTGAGGATGACAGATCCCTTATTAAAATGAGCATGCACATTATAAACTGTAGGGTTTATTGTCTTAAACCTAGGAACTGGATGAAATATTGTTGGAAAAACATCACAGCAGCTTTCTGTTGCAGAGACTTAACTACGGATGCATTTATCTAACATTTTGCTTGCCCTTCACTTAAAACCATGTTTTCTGCTATTTCTCTTGTGTTCCCTAAATTGGGACATGAGAGATCACAACATCTTGGACAGTGAGAGCAATTGCCTAGAACTCCCCATACGGCTCAGTTGTCTTATTGTGTTGTGTTTCAGGTGCCTCCGAGAGCTGTGTTAGCGGTCAGTCAGGAATACCAAACCTTGGAGATACTTGTGTGGTTGTATCTTAGGTAGCAAGATGCACAAATGACTTTGTTAAAACTTGTTCCCATTTGAAGTTCACCTTACAAGCAGTCTGTCAGCATCCCTGGCTCTCTATCTGTCAGTAGAAAACTAAATGTAGAAACCTGATTTCTAATGGATGGCACTTACTCTGCAAGTTATATTTTTAACTGTATTTATGGACATTAAAAAAATGTTATTTAAGTCAGCTTTTGGAGACAAGCAAGAAAGGCCCCTGGTTTTCTTATAAGAGATCAGACTGAGTGAATAAGGTGAACAGAGAAGCTGGGAAGGTGGTTGGGATCAGAAGCTTTAAATTGCAACTGTAAGGCTGATTTCTGATCCTTCTGCTATATGTCAGTACTGCTTCTCACCGAACCCATTAGATAAACACATAACAGAAAAAGGCAACCCCTCCTTCCCCAGGACAGCCTTCCACCTGCTTCTACAGGAAGAAAGCTCACTTCTACCCATTAGAAAAAAGTACTTTTAGCTTTTAAGTTCAAATTATGGATCCAAACAACATATGCTGGAACTGAATGCAGTCTTGCTGGGAGGGGATTTGCCAAATCTAAGGCTGCTCTAGCAATAAATAATAAACCTAATTAGGTTCCTTCTCTCTGGAGCATCCAATTTTGTGATAGTAATACAATAGGGCATCAGAGCCTCTCTTCTTAACAGATATTCAGAACACCATTGAGGTGTTTAAAAAAAACCCAAAAACACTTTTCTTGAGAACAGCCAGTTATAGACAGTAACATTATTTGTGGTTGTATTTTCCTACCACTGTACATCAGCTGCTTCTGGGAAAATAAATAAATAAACAGCAGCTGGTCTGACTACTGTGCATTGCTATGCAAGACAGAGAAAGCAGCTATTTTATATAAATACTGATTGCAGTGTGAGAAAACTACGGACACTATTTTTCTCACAATACTTGGTTTCCTGGTATCAAACATCACTTTGATAGAAACCTTATAGTTTGGCTTTCAAGAGGCAAAATCACTTTAACTAGTGTGTTAGAAGGACTACAGATTTCATCTGTCACTGAAAATCCTTCTGTGCTTCCTCTGCAAACACACAAACATCAAGTGGTGGAGCTCTTCCAAGCCTGTCAGCTCAAATATCCTTTTCTGGCCTGGAAGATTTTTAAAATAGGAAGTTTCAGAAACAGAGATGAGAGGACTCATGTTTCACTTTCTTCACGCTTGCTGCAAAAACTCCCACTATGTGCATTGCCCCTTGCTGGTAGTTCAGCTGCAAGGCAGGCATTCATCTATTTTTTTCCCTCTGGATCGCTAAGCTTTGGCTCTTCCCTCTGCACAAACCTTGAAACCAGTCAGAGGAAATGAATGGTGCTTTTCCACCGGCAGTTCTGCCAAGCCCAGTTGGCAAGCCATGGCTGACATGCCATTTAGTCCCATGAACAGCCAGCAATACTGGTGCAAGGGGGGGGCTGTTAGTGCCTTTATTGTAGAAGAATTTTTGCACTGCTGGGGTAGGAACCCCCCAACAGCTTGGTAGCTGAGCCCTTTCCCCCTCGTGTCCTCATAAATTAAACATAACGGCTGCCGCCCACTCCTGCAGACAGCCGTATTCTAATAAATCATGTAAATAGAGTCTTGGAGATTCACTGCCCTTTATTTCACTTGAATCCCGTAACTCAGCTGTTAATTGGATCTGAGATAAAATCTATTTTACCACATGTTCCCTAAGCAGAATTCTGTAAAGTCCTCTCCAGAATAATAACCTACAGCATTGCCTTCTTTGTTTTGCTCTTCTCTGGCACCAAGGAGGAGAGCAGTAAGGCAGCATGGCCAAGCTTAAGAGAAATTTCCTTCCTCGTGGCTCTCCCAGGCTGCTCTTGTTTGGCCGTCAGCTCCGAGCCGCCGGTGTCCCGGTGAAGATTCACGCTGGTTTTTGCAACAGCAGCACAGCTGCCAACACTGGGCTGCTTCTGCCTCCAGTCCCAAAGCAGTGGTTTCCAAGGGGCCTGGCAAAGCATAACCCCTTCGGAGCAATTATACGAGGCTGTTCTAACCAGCAAATAGTTTAGCCTAACAGTAAGCTTGTTTTTCAGAAAGATCTTAGAAAGTTCTAGTGGTTTAATTGGTGTAATGCACCTTTTCAGCTGGGAATTTCATCGATGAAACAGACATGGGATGTACAACCAAAAAGGTGTTTGGAGTTTTGGGGTTTTTTCCCTTGGGGAAGGGGAACCCCAAATCTTCTGTTCCCTTCTTGTTTTCCACTAATTGCAACACAGAAGAAATTTCAGGCCTTTTTAGGATCCCTGTTTAAAGAGATGAATAAAACTCGCACCTATGAAACCGAGGAAAGGCAAGCTTTTTTCAGTATTTTTTCTCAAAACTGAAATCCTAAAAATTTTAGCAAGATTTGCTGTGAGGTCTTTTGTCTAGAAATTATCACCTCCTCAGTCCTGTCCTGTGCAGGGTGGGTGGCATCGGTCTGGGATGTAGCCCCTATCCACTGCAAAGCACGTGGCCTGTGCCTTGCTGTACACAGAAAGCATGGAGAGTAGGGTGATGCCTTCAGCTGGCACTATACAGACCCGCAGCTTTGCACAGGTCACTTACCAGCTAAGCTACAGCGGTTTGGCTACTGTTTTTATTGTTTATAGACCTAACCAGAACCAGTATCTAGGAGCAACAACAATGTAATTAGCTTTGGCAATTAACACTGCTTAACTGAAGCTGCTGCTGCAGGACCAAAGGCACTTTTTTAGACTGCAGAAGCAGCAATTAGTGTTTCATTAAAGTAACAAGCCTAGCTAGACTTCTGAGCCTGCCCAGGTCTGCTGATCTAATTTTGGGATCCATCAATAAACCCTAGAGGCATCGAAGTGAGAGGCATTGAGTCTTTCACCATCACCTTTGAAAAGCCTGACTGGAAAGTGATAGGAAGATTTTGTCTGGGTTAATTAATGGTCATCTCAGTGTACGTGTGAGGTATCACTGGGAGCACCAACTGCAAAAAAAGCAAATGGGTGCAATTAGGTCTGCCCACCCCGAAGACTGAAACTGGGGCCTCGCAGGACCCTGGGAGGCAGAGGTGGTTCAGGGACGCTCTTCTATCTCCAGCTTTCAGGTTCTCCCTCCCATCTGGAAGTAAAGAAAGTAGAAATAATTTCCTGTCTTATCTGTACCCCCAAGCAAACATACTTTTCGTTCGTTTTCTGAAGGAGAATGTATTTCTGCACGTTTCACATTCAGTTCCTTGGCTGGTTTCTGTTTGAAAAATAATGTGTGTGTTGGGAAACATACTGTTTTTGGTTTGGTTTTTTTTAAGTCTTGCCTGCAGCTGTGGCTGGGTGGTTTGTTCACCTTAAATCTGAGGTCAGTTCTGCCTTGAGGGGAAGGGGCTGACACCAGGCAGCTGGGTGCTAGCACTTGGGGTCAGAGTGACCAGGTTTAGTCACTGCTGTACAACTGTTGGGCGTCAGGGAGTCAGGATGGTACAGATGCATTACATGCACATACAGCTTTCAAGCGCCCGGTCTCAAAAACCGTTAGCTGTAATACAGTGCACATCCTTCCCTACCATCATTCGTGCATATTAAACTCCAGCTAACATACCAAACAGTATTTAGTGGTTTTGCGAGGAAATACCGCTATAGAATCAGCAGAACATACCTTTTTTTTTTTGACTGTTCTTTGGCATAACACAGTGGAAAAAAAACCCCCATCCTGCTATGAAGCTTTCTGATATCCTAAGGGTTATTACCCAAAGTAGTGGTTAATATAGCCTCTTTTCCTTGCAACCTGCTTTGCTGTTTTCTGTGCTTTACTATAACCAGTAATTTCCAGTAACCTGGAAGCTTGCTAAAAAAATAGGCACAGAGCCGTAATTCTGTGAAGGAGACTGATATGAAAAAGTCAGGAACTTTCTAAATAGCAATTTTATTGGAAAGTGTTTCTGTTGCAGCCAACAACAAGGAGGGCTTTGGTGTCTCTCTTCCAAATCAATGCTATTGGGGTTTGAAGAAACGTTCCTCTGGGATATGCACTTTGCATTTCCATAAGGGCTTTCTCAAAAGAGCTTATTTCTGGGTATGTCAGAAAAATAGGAAGGCTTTCCTGTTTCCTGAAGATTAAAACTTACTAAAGAGGAGAAAACGTGTTCCCCCATTCACTGTTTACTTTGACTACATGAGAAATTTTTATTTATGGCTGTATATCAGGTTTGGGATTTTTGAGGGGGAGGAGTAAGACAAAAGTCTCTCATCTGGCTTCCATGAAGTTTCTGCCACTGAGCTGCATGGAGGGGAAGGAGCTTGGCAGTGGGACACCCATTCACAAGCTGGGGACAGGCTCCCGCCCCATGATGTTGGTGTTCAACGCCCACTAAAACTCTTTGACCCCAGCACTGGTCACCATTGGCAGCGTTTGTCACAGCTCATTACACAGAAGGAATGTGGAAGCCCAGTGACCTTTCCCAAAGGACAGGCAGAAAAAGCAACAACACAAAAGAGGGAAGAAAATGTTGTACACTTCAGAAGAAAAATAATTGAATGTTATTGTGATGGAAAACACTGGGCTGACAACAGGCAGGGACAAAGATTTTCCTTTTAGGGTGTTGCTTGTGGGACGTGTGGGATTTGGACCTCTATTCATTCAGCTGGGTTCAGCTTCCCTTCCTGCCCCCCCTCCCTTGGCTACCAGGGAATTTTGGCAGGCTCGGGAATGGCTCTCAGTTCCCAGTGACGCTGGGGCATGGGGGAGCTGGGCACTTTTGTGATGCACTGGAGCAAGGATCAGAGGTGGGAGAGCTGGGGGCACCTTGCGTGGCCTCCTTCTGCCAGCCAAAGGAAGCAAGAGGCCTAAATGTGACATTTCTAAACTTATTAAAGAAGTCAAGGCAAACTTTCAGCCCTTCTCCCCAAAGCTCCTCAGCTTCTGTAGTGGGGGAACAGAGCTCCTGGGACTGCTCCCAGCTGTGACTCCAGAGTTTCTCTTTCAAACAGGTCCAGGTTTCCAACCACCTTGTTCCCCCCTTCATTTCACTTCCAGTTTTTATTTAATCTGACTTCTCCTGTCTCCTGAGACAAACTGATTAATTCTTTTCCCCTTCATAGTCCCCTGAGTCCCTTGTTCAATCTTTCCCGCCTCAGTGAGATCTTAATAAACGCTGCCTGTGGCTGGAAGTGGGATTGGGTCTCAGAACTGTAATTAATTCTTTACTTCCTCCATTGCTTCAATATGCTATTTACAGCCATCAGCCCGTGCAGAAGCAGAGGTTTGCAGACTGCCTCTAACTTTTGCTTCTGATTAATATGTTGTATCCACCTTGCTTTCTCGTTGTTCTCTTGCATTTCTTGGTTTGCCTTGTATCCACTTTTCTGTTGACATATGAAAACACTGATGGACTTCCAGTTAAAATGTAATCTGAGACAAAATAATTGCCAGGCTTTTCTCTTTGCTCATGCTCTGTTATTTGAAAGCCTCTTAGTCCACGCTGGCTGCTTGTGACAGGACATCCAGACCCATTGCAGCAGCATGACCATGGTCTGACCATAATCTCCCTAATTGCTTTCTGTAGTCTCCTTTCCAGTCGCAGCTTGCAGGATTTTAACTCCAGCACACTGTCAGCCCCGGGAGTGCTTTGGAGGCATTGCACAGGAGGAGGAGGATGTAAGCAACTTGGAGGGAGGTGGGTGAGACGCAGCAGAAATGACTAGGAGGATCGGAAACTCTGAATGAGAAAAAGCTTTTAAAAGGGTTTTTGGTTGTTGGCAGATCAGTAGAGGGGAGCATAGTGAATGCTTGAAGCCTGCAAACGCTACAGAATTATGTAGGGTGATTATATAGGGAATATAAATAGGAGTAGATTGAAATTAATCTAGGGCTAATTGGGCTGAGTGGGGGAGCTGCTCCTTGCTGGCCATGGCAGCCTCCTCCAGCAGGGACGGAAGCCCCCAGTGCTGGCCCTGTTTTATAGCGAAGGAAGTGCCTCAGCCTTCTGCCCTGGGACCCGCTCAGCGTTTCAGCAGTGAACTGGAAAGCTGCATTCAATATGCCAGGGAGGGAGTGAATGCAAATTTCTTCTTTCTCTCTCTTTTTGGGTGAGATTTATGCCACCTCCACATGCACAGCCTCCTGGCAGCAATAAATCACAGAGGGGGAGGGAATGCTGCAAGGAAACAGTTACCCTGCAGTTTCTGCGCGAGGGGCAGGGAGGAGGGATGTGTGGGGATCAGCCAGACGCTGGCAGGCATGCAGCCCCAGCATCGCAAACCTGGTCCAGCACATGCTTCCGCTTCTTCCTACCGTTACAGCACAGACCACCACCCCCCCGGAGCCTGGGGAAGCAGAGACGGGATTTGCTTTTCAGTCACCCGCCTTCCCTTCCCTCCTGCACCAGTGTTGTGTGTGTGCCCAGGTACCGGAGGCTGAGACAGAGCCATCAACCTCATCTTGGCAGACAGGTTTATTAGAGAGATGAGCGCTTTGCCTGCTCTGTGCCAAAGTCCTCCTCAGCGTGTGATGAGCTGGGCACCCCCCAGACTCCCAGGCATGGGCTGCGTCGCAGACCTACAGCTAGCGCATCAGGAGTCGCCGCACCCATTGGGACCCGTCGAAAATACATGTCGGATGGAGGGCCTGGTTCAGCCCGAATCGTGGCAGGGCACAGCTCTGCCAGCAACTGGTACGGGTGGGAAGCGCTCTGCTTTGCCCCCTGGCAATGGCCATTAACTGTGCTCACCCTGCAGGTCCAGCACAGCCTCCTTGACCTCTCTGCCTGACAGAGGTGTCTGGGTTCAGCCCGGGGAAAGCAGAAAAGCCACAGGGAGCAGCAGGGGCATGAAGCAAAATAAGCAAATGTGCCCTAAGAGTCTCTCTCATTTGGGGGCTGGAGAAGCTCCGGCGGACCCCTGTCCTAGGGCACTGTCAGTATTGCTGTCAGGCGTCTTCACCTCTGCACTGCAAAGCAGAAATGGAGGCAGGGCAAGACCATGGGCAGGCACTGCAGGAAAGCTCTCAGTACCTGTACCAACCCTGTGAGGCACCAGCTCAGCGCTCCGCTCCATTTTGCAACTCCCTGGTAAAAATGCCCAGCTGATCTGATAAAACCTTCTTGTCTTTCCCCGGTAGCCTCAGCCACCTCCTAACCTTACCTCGCAGCCCCCTGCTCCTGGGACTCTAGCCGGGCAGCTGTCAGGACTGGAGACACAGGAGCTGCTGAGTCCCCTTCACGCTGGCCACAAGCAGCAAGCACAAGAAGACACAACGGGGACAAGTTCCCTCCAGTGCGTCATGACGAGCCCGACATGCTCTGCTCCCCACCGCCCCTGCAGCTTGGCAGAGCTCGGCCGGGGGGACGTGCCCTGCTCCAGGAGAACTGGGTTCAACCTCCAGGAAAGGCATTTGGCTGCTGCCTGTAAGCACCTGACTGCGGTTTAATCCACTTTCAGTGCAGAGCTCTGACAAGCCTCCAGTAGAACTAGGACAGCTAAAAATACTCAGTGCACAAAGAAAATAGTAATTTGGGTAGGACTGAACGGTAGTGATTTATCTCAAATCAAAAGGATCAAAAGGTGCAAAATATGGTCTCATCAGGTCAAGCATCAGAAAAAGGAGCAAAGACATGAACCAGTCGCAAGGCTTAAGAAAAAATCTTTAGATTTTGCTAAACTTCACAGCAAAAGCAGCAGAGTCTGTACCAGCAACACAGGGAGGTGGCTACTGATTTCCCCACCATACACTGACTTTACCTTTACTGTCAGTCTAAATTCTGCCAATTATTAAATTATCCAACTTGCAGCAGGAACGCAGTTAGATGTGATCCAAATGGTGTCACTACAATTATGGTAATTATCTGAAAACAAGCCAATTACTTCCCTCCTCTTTGTGCCAGTTGGTACCAAGATAGCAGCTGTTCAAGGCAAATTTGTTACCGCATTACTGTACATTTGTTAAAGGTTGAGGTTATAGATTCTAGCCTTCTTTTAAATATTAAAAATGCTATAAAGTCATGGAGTGTATAACTTATTAGGATTTTTTTTTAAATGTCAGGAAGGAGAAATCTCTTTTGTATGCCAAGAGAACCGGTGGGAAAGTGATTTACTAATGATTGCTGGCTGGAAATGTGTACTTTGCAATCAGCATACAACTGAGCTATAAATTAACCTGTGTCAGCTTGTTACCTCTGCCCATGTAAAATGAACTCAGAGCAGAAGTCTTCTGGGCATCTTTTACATTTCTGCTTCTTCAGTTTTGGCATTTGGGATGCTTAACGCATCAGGAGGCATCTTGCAGGATTGGCCCCTCTACTGGATTCACTTTCAGCAGCTCATTCAGTTTGTCAAGTGCTTTGGCTCATTTAATCGTGTGAGAAGCAGCAACATTCACTTACGGAGAGTGAATGCAAAAGATGGCTCAGCGTTGCCTGCAGCCCTGTGAGTGCTGCCCCAGGCAAAGCAAGTTGGGCCAACAATGGGCAGAGCCATGAGAAACTCTTCGCCCACTGTGAAGAGGCTCCTGAAAAGTCACGTTATCAAGGCATCATTTACTTTTAAACCTGTTCATATTAAGGACAGCCTTGCTTAAACTGCTGAAGGTGTCACAACATACAAAGCCCACCACTTGCAGCTAGTGTCAGAGGTGCAAATGAAGCGCCCTCCGACCACAAATCAGTGTGACCCCTCGTTTTGCACAGACCTTCCTTATAGAAACTAGAGTCTTTCATCTCATGTTTGCTACCATGTCCTCCCTTGGACTGACCTTAATTTTTTTTTCATGTGATGTTTTGAAATCTTGGCTTTGATGTGCATAAAACACATCTTTCAATAAATGTCAAGAGCAGATTAAAGAAAATTAAATGGTGGAAAGAAGAGATGATACTACCTTTTGGCTTGAACAGCATTTTCATGACAACGGAATGAATCAGCTATGAAAAATGTGTGTTTCCCTCTCCCTGCTCAAGGTACAAGCCAGTAGGATCTGTTTATATCTGTGGGCTTAACATATACCCCTGTGCATCCGTAATTCCCCGCAGCTTGTCTGCAGCTACACAGCCAAGGCACAGGGCAGAGCTCAGTTCCCGGGAGCAGGTTAGTGGCATTAGCCTGCTGCTTTGCTTGAAATAATTAGCCTTGCTCACAGATGACCTTCACAGCAAGCCCTAAAGGCTGACAGATTTGGGTTATATTGGAGCAACAGAGAGAAGCACGTTTCAGAGTGCTTCTCCTGGAGAAATCCCTGCTGCTCACTCCAACATAGCCCCCAGGAACTGGAGCTGGGCATTGTGGTGCCCACGCACCTGCAGCAAGGGGGTTTCTCACTCCCACAGACCGCGGGGGACGGGTGCACTGACCGGGCTCCACCACCTCCCTGGACATCCCTGGTACCTTCCTGCTATTCTTAACTGATACCATCTGCTTTCCATTTTCCTCTCCCAGAAAGTCCCCATTGCTGTCAGAGCGACATGCCAGGAGTCTCCTTTCTGCATTTGGGGTTGCGTCCAGTTCCTACTAACTTAGCAATGTGTGAAATACCACCTTGCACAGGAGAGTGTAGGTAAGCTATCCCCTACTGACTGTCACTCAATTCTTCCTTATTATCGTTTAAGATTTACTTACTACCTTTATCCTTTTGCTTCACATGAAGTTATTTTCACATTTGTTACCCATTAAAACCGCCCAGTTCAGATTTCTCCATGTTAAGCAGCAACAAGACATTCAGCAATAAGGATTACATTTGATACTGTTAAAAAACCCCATTTTTTAAAAATAATCCAGGCAGTCCCCTGCCCAATTGTAGCATTAGATATGAGTGAGTGTGTAAACAGGTTTCTGCTTATCAGTCCTGCTGCTATCTGCTGCACACAAACTGCTCAGCCCCGTAAAATCCAATTTCCAAGAGGTTAGAGGAGGGAACTGTTTGCAGAAACACAGCAATACAAATCTCCAAAGCCACAGCCCTCATTACGCTGACGAAGAGAGAAAGGCTGCTTGACTCCTCCTGGCACCCAAAGGTGACATTTACTTTTGTGACTTTGATTAGAATCAGCCCAGCTTCACCATGGAATTGTTTCCTCCTGTTTTCCCCTGCCTGTGTGGCGAGTCGGCGAAAGTGGCTGAGCCCCCACTGTGGCCAGTGTGCCCAGAGCAGGTGCTGGGCATGGGGGGTCTGCAGCACACCCCGGTCCTGCGGCACAACCATCACCTTCTGTTTCCCCCAAAACAGCTTGGCAACTCGACTTGGAAACACCAGTCACACACCGGCAGGAGAGACAGGAACACAGCCTGCTGCCTCGTGCCCTGCGCTGGGCATGGAGCGAGAGGGAGAGGTCCTGCGCTCAAGGCTATGCAGTTTTGAGCTTTTGCCCAAGGCCTGGATGTGGAAGGTTGTTGCAGCTCCATCCTAGAGGAGCTGAGCCCTCCGAGTGCTCTCTAGCACTGGGGAGGAAGGAACACAGCACCACGGATGCCACGGGCTGGACCCTCTGACCCGACAGCGGGAAGGATACAGCAGCATCCAGTGGCAGCAGGGCTGTGAGGTGCAAAAGGCAAATGTGCCTCAGCCCCTGACACAGGCATGAGCTCTTTGTTTATTCCCGGATAGAGTGATCAGGCAGCAGGCAGCCCACCTCCGCTCCCGACACCTCCTGTAAAGGGCTGTTGCCCAGAAGTTCACCGCGTCAGTAAAAATGCAAACTGTAAGCTGATTAGATATTCATAGATACTCTTTCTTGATTAGCTCACCATTAATATTTCAATGTCAGAACTGGATGCACACTGCCTCCCTGCTCTCTTCCTTCCTGCTTAATTAATTTTGACCATCAGCAACAACAGTCTCCGACAGATAGCCTAAATTAAAGTGGGCTGTTCCATGACTTTGCTTCCTGTAAACAGCTATTTGCAATTCCTTTTCATACATCACCCACCTGCGACAAAGAGATCACAGTAGCAGCAAATGAGTCTCCCTCATAAGGACTTCAGAGCTCCAAAAGAACATTTGCTTACACAATAAAAATAATCAAAAAAGACAATGCAGTAGGCACAACTCAGCAACAGGATTTGTGTCTCACCTAGTAGTCAGCTGGCTGTTATGCCATTAAAAAAGAAGAAAGGGAGAGAATTGTTAATTTATCTTTAAAAAGAAAGGGCCTTTGACTTAGGGTAGCTCATAAAAGCCATAGTATCACCCAGCTGTGAGGGGATGTGATAATCGCTGCAACCCCAGCAGTGGTATGAGCAGCTCACTTAATAAAATCCAGGCTGCATGGCTGCCTAATGCACAGCACACACATCCATGGCTGATAACATGACATGCTGCTAATAGTCTGTTTGATTTTATTGCCATGCTCAAGATATATGGGGGCAGGAGGAGCAGCGAGGCAGAAATTACAGAGCAGCGTTTGTTCTACCCCAGCCCAGGGGACCATCTACCTTTGTCCGTCCTCCTCCTGGGCCTGGAGGGATGGGGAGTTCTGCATGGCAGGAGGGCAGTTTGCCACCTCCCAGGTCCACAGGGTCCTGACACAACACACACTGGGATTGCTATCACAATGTGCCTACCTGGGACCAAAGCAGCACTGGATTTGCAGAAACAAAATTTTTGCCTTTCTTTGCTGCCACCTGAGCTGCATGCCACTGCTGCAAAACAAGCTCTCTGCTACCAGGCATGCTCCCTGTCTCCATCCATTGCTGCAGACCGTCCTGCCCCATCCTCCAGCCTCTGCTTTCCCAGGGAATACACCCTGATGGTGGCCCAAGGCAAGCAGAAAGGCAGGAGTGGCATGTTGCAGCCTCACTTGGCTCCATCCCCTCCACGCAGTAACTCAGGCTGTTAAACGCCTGGCCAGAGCTTGCCATCTGCTTCCAGTCTTCTAGGAATACTGCTGCATAATTCAATCAAAAAGGAGAAGATCCTTGTTTCACTGAATCGTAAGTCACTCTTCAAGTAATTATATTTTTATACCCCTATCAGGAGCAACAGGGGCTGTTCATTTTATGGGCTTTAGCTGCCAGAGTCGTACTTCTGCCAAGGTTATGGCTGGGAGGGGAACACAATTTAACATTTTCTCAGCCACCCAAGGCTTATCCATGTTTTTAGCTTTTTGGTTAGGCAAGTGAATAAAGCCCTGCAGGACCAGGGCCTTTTCCAGGAGTGCTTTTACTGTGGAGCATAGAAAATGCTCTGGCTTGGACCAGAAGAGCTGACCAAACCATCAGCATGAAGCTGATTCCCAGTGGCGTGAACATGCCAGATCTGCCCTTCCAGGGTAATGCACAGAGCAGCTTCTGCAGCACAGCGATTGCTGCCTAACCAGGGAGCAAAATCCTGCTTATCCCAGCAGCTGGAGGAGACACAGGGCTGCATCCCTCGCGTGCTGCCTTAGAAAGGTCAGATGAGATTAGTTCAGGGAAGAGCCTACCAACTTGCTCCATCTCAAGTGCCTGGGATGCAACTCACAGGACTCAAAAAAATAATAAAGGAGTCTTCAAAAGATGCAAAAAGGTAACCTTGCTGGAGCCTTCTGCTGCTCTTTGGGGTAATTTCCCCGCTTCAGACACTTCCACTGTCCTTCCACTGTGCCCTCTCCCCAGCCAGCCATCCCTTAGCACCACTGTCTTTCCTTGGGTTAGCTCTCCACCTGCTCTTTCACTGCCCCAAATGTTCAGTCTTGTAAACAGATTTATTCCCTTGACTTTGAAAAGGGCTTCACCATGTTTCCATCTGTGTTTACATTCAGTGCGGTGTAAATTTCTCCTCCTAGCAGATCTGTTCCTTACCAGCAAAGAAATACGACTCAGCATAGATTCAGACGGGAAGGTAGAGCAAAACATTTCCGAAACAGCGCTCACTTGGGAGCTGTGCTACGTGCCCACGCAAGGACAGAGACCTCCGCCAGACTACCTGCATTATCAGACTGTGCAAAAGGGAAGCGGGATCTGGCCCAGAGCCACTGCTCACACATCCGCTCTCAGGGCTGGCTCCCCAGCTCACCCAGCAGCCCAGACCACACAGCACTGCCTGCCAGTTATTCAGGATGCTGAAGCCAAATGCTCATCTAGAGCAAGCAAAGCAAGACTGAAACGCCCCACATCCCACCGAAGGGTCTGACCCAGGCAGCCAGGACCCTGCCGCTCAGCCGGGGCTGTCAGTGTTGGAAAGACCCATTTTGTCAGACCTTCACAGCTCCTTTCTCAGGGAAATCCTATTTCTGTGCATGCCTTCTCTTAAAGCAGGACTGGCTGATGCACGAACACAGCCGTTTTTAACTGCCTGGGCAATTTGCGACACAAAGGACAGTGAGCAGCTGCAGCCCAGATTTATCACCTTGCTCGCCAAGGCTAGGCCAACACATCTCTGCTGTACGGCAACAGCAAAGCCCTGTAATGACTTCCCAGGCGGATCCACAGATAGCGTGAGCTTCATCTAATCGCAGGAAAACAGATTTTGAGGCATTTGGGGGCTGACTGCTTCACCCTAAACTGATATCAACCTTCAGGTTTCAAGGCAGCATGTTGCTGCTCCCAGACGGGTGTACATGCTGCTCTCGTCACTATATACTGTCCCACTCTGTATCCTGGCAGATCCTTGTCCCCACGTTCAGATGCCTGTTAAATTACAGCCAGGATCCAACCAGCCCAGCAAACATTTATGTCTGACACCAAGGCCAGAGACTGTCTTCCGTGTTGCCAATATTGGTTTAGCATATCATAACAGGCCAAAAACTTTCAACATTGACAGACGGAGAGGGCTGGACACTGGGGCTGACCAAAACTCCCTGAAATGCATGCATCCTTCTCTTGAGCAGACCCGGCTGCAAACTGCCCGTGACAGTCCTGAGCTCCCTGTTAGCATCAGAGAGGATGAGGAGGTTTTTTTTCCTCTGCGTTACACCATACACTCAGTCCAGATGGATGAGTCAATAAAGATGATGTGACCTCTACACAATTGCTTCAGGATGCATGAAATTCAGCTAGGAGCTCCATTCCCCATGGCAAGAGAGGATATTCAGGTGGCCCTGGAGGGAGTTTGCAAGGGTCTGTTTCCACCTTCCCAGCAACAGCAGATACAAACATCAGCTAAGCCAGGGGGGAAAAAAGGGAAAAGTCAAACCATTTATGAAGAGAAACATGAAGCACGTAATGACATAGCAAGGACATAAGGAGACATGCTTCTTCCCAGCACTGTGGGCATGCAACAAGCAGGCTGGGCAGCCGCTAACGACAGCTATTAAGTGACAGATGCTCTGAAGCTTTGCAGGATCTGGTTTATGATATCCTGGTTGTGCTACCAGTACCCTGAACTTGCAAGGGAAGAAGGCCCTTCTCATGCAGTGGTTCTCTCCTGCAACGACCAACAAGCACAGTTAAGCTCCACAAAAGGTGAACCATAATCAAAGCCATCCCTCCCCAAAAACTCATGTGAGGGAGACTGCTTGGAAAGGTATGGCTTGAAGAGCCTTCCAATAACACCCCTGAGCTCCACGCTGGTACCTTGAAATTGTTAGAAAGAGAGTAAACGTCCTGCGTTGTAGAAGAAGGAACGACACTAAACTCAATGGAGAGTCACAGGCAAAGGGAAGCAAATTCCCTCTAAAACTGAAGTATGGGGTTTCCCATCTGAAACACATGGCTCTGGCACGGTGCTGGGGTCCTTGGGGCTGGCTGGTATTTCCTCAGAGGCAACAGCTTTGGAGCCCCAGTGGCACTTGTTATTTGTTGTTCCCATTTATTACGAAGCACTGTTATTGTTTACAAAATATACTTTTTATGGACTGTTACTGCATCCAAGTGTAATAACTGGTCTGAACTCAAATCCCTAGGAGAACTGTTGAAAGAGAAGTAATTCAGCCACATATTAATACGACAAGGATTTCCACAGGTTTAAGGGAATAGGAAATATGTTTTGTACAAGTGAACTAGTTCTTTCTTGCAGCATAAAACTGCTCTTTTCCAATGATAGCAATGAAAGGATATTGCTTCTGTCACTGATGCCATTGGAAATGTATTGCCCCTCTCCAAGAAACCAATGAAAGGACATGGCTGGTTTATTCTCTAAACGAGGCTACTGAGAAATAGGCTGCTCCCAGCATCAGCCCAGGCACGCTGCTACCGCTGTGTCCCCAGCCTGAAGGGAGGGCAAAGGCACCAAATCAGCAGGTTTGTGCCAAACGGCAAAACCATACCTGGAGAAAATCAAACCATAGTTCAAGAACTAAGCAGAAGAAAGAAAACTGTCCAAATGTCAGATGGAAATGAATCCCTAGCTTCCCTTGCTGAGGCTAAAGCGTGGCTCAGCTGCAGCCAAGATCTGGCCCCTTCTCCTTCAGCAGTTCTGCACCTTGTATGAGATGAGCTTAAACCCTGGGGAAGGCTAATCTACACTTAACCTGTGGCAGGGAGCCTGGCCGTTAGGAAAGCTGCCAGCCCCTCTCCCTTTTACTGCTAAGTTTAATGGTCTGGCTCTCCGCTGAAGATTTTAGGTTTTGAAAGTAAAATCATGAAATGGCTCTCAAACCAAGATGATCTGTCACTCCAGTGTCTGCACCGAAGTGAGCACAGAGAAATTACTGTTTCAGCAGAAGTAAAAATTTCCTCCGGTGAAAGGCTGAAGTTGAGTCGATGTTTGTGGTTCTGCTTTCATGCTTGTCGATTTGTAGATCTGGCAAGTTCATTTTGCTCCCTTGCAACGTCCTCCCGGGTGATACCTCCCGGTTGGAAGGTAAATGGGAAAAAAGTCAATTGTTCATTTTAACATGGGAGTTCACCAAATTCTTAAACATGCAGAGACTGGTGGTATAACATCATCTGGGCTTTGGCGCTGGCGCCCGGCATCTCAGAATCACAGAATCACTAAGGTTGGAAAAGACCTGTAAGATCATCAAGTCCAACCATCAACCAAAAAAACACCACCATGCCCATTAAACCATGTCCCACATCTCCACAGGGTTCAGAGAAGTCCCAGAGAAGCTCCAGGACACACCGACCCAAGGCCTAGGACGGTGAGGGCTTTTACTAAGCTGAATTCTGGAGCAAATTGGCAAAAAATGCAGCAAAAGAGGATTTGCATCAGTGCGAGTGAAAAAAATGCGAGCACAGGTAAGTCAGGCATAAAGCAATATTGGCGCTGGAGCAAAGCACCTCTCAGGCTGGGCTGCGAGAGAGCGCCCCGGCAGCAGGCTGCTACCATCAGATATTTATTAGTTGTGTCAGGAATTAGTGAGAGTTCACTGACTGAATAATAATGTGCCAAAGGCAGTTTTTCGACTTTGCTAATGTAATTAAAGAAAGCAGGGGGAAAAAGCCTTGCACCGGGGAAGGAAGCAGGGCTTCCGACGTTGTTGGTTGCTGTCTCTATTGCAAGGACGAGATGTAAAATGTGGTGGGGAGAGGGTGGAGATAGCAATGAGGACCTGAGCAGTGATGAGGATCATGCAGTTACTCCCAGCTGTGATGGGACCGTTGCTCTTTCCAGAGAAAGACAAGCAGAAAGCGGAAGAGCTGCCCTTGCGACTCAGGAGCTGGACCCATCGCCGGGTTCAGGTTTTATGCTGCTGTTTTTTACTCTCATGCCCCAGCACCTTGCATCAAGGCTGAACTTTGCTTTATTTTTGGCGCTTCTCCTCTTGCTTAGCCAAATCTTGCAGTTTTGGGGGACCTTTTGTGAATGGCTGGAAACACCTTTATAGCAACATTTTTTTAATGCAGCTCTGGTGTTTGAACACAGCCAGCAATGTCACTGCATCAGGCCTCGGCACATTTTTCCAGCCCCACAAGAGGGACCACATGGGCTCTGCGATAAAAGCCAAGATGCTATTTTTAAAACAGGGATGGGGAAAGCTTTGGGTGATTTTAAATCAAATCAATGCCTGGACAACAGGGCGCTGCTCCCACCCCCCACCCCCCCCCGCCTCCACTGCCAAGTTCCTCTTCCAAATCTCAGGTCTGTCTTCTGACAAACAACCTTCAGCGTCAACAGGATGGGGCTCCCGGGCCACCACGGCCACGAAAACACCCATCAGGAAACTGGCTGCAGGTCAGCCCCCAGCCTGGGCTGTGTGGGAAAGGCTGCACGATCTGGGACCGGCTCCGACCCTGTCTCCCCGGCCATTCCTGAACATTTTTAGTGTCGGCTGCAGCATTGGCTACCCAACCCCAAACTGTCCCCTGCCTTGGGCAGATGTCTGCTCCATTTGTGTCTCCTCAAAGAGGTGCTGCAGGGGCCGTGCTGTGACACTGCCTGCACCCCGGGAGCAGTGGGCATGTCCCCACTGTCTGGTGGCACCTACAATGTCCTCGGACATTGCTCTCCAGCATCCCCAACAGCTTCTGGTGCCACAAGTCCTTTAATGCATTGGAAGGCGATATTTGACAGAGTGCCTTCCCCAGGCCATTATTTCAATCACGATTTCTTGGCGAGGGGCAGGACAGGAGGGATCCGAGACCTCGCAGGCAACTGCTGCAGGTGCAGAGTGGCCATACGCACTGATGTCTGTGAAGCTCTGTCAGCTCACAGAATCTTTTGGCCCTAAAAATGCAGCACTCGAGCTACAGAGCAAAACACAGGCAGGCAAGAGGAGCAGCTCTTTCCTGAGACATGGCAGCAGCTCCACTGGTGCCCGGTCATCAGAGACCCCATCAGGCAGCACTCCAAATCCGCCTCACTCGGTAGTGATGGCAGCAGGGAAGGGGAGACTTTCACAGTGTTTTTAATAGCAGGTCAGCAATTACCAGACAGCCACAACCCCTCTATTTGCTGCCACCAAGAAGATGCTAGCAAAGGTCAGAGTACCCAGGCAGCTTGGTTGTACACCCTCTTGGTGCTATTTTTATCTAAGTTACTAATTACACATTACCTATATGTCACCAGGCTGATCAATACTAGTCTGAGGAATCAATACGGACGTGGATGACGGTGCTGTTTGCCATTCAGAGACTGCACAAGCTGGGAAAAATAGGGCACCATTGATCCCAAAGGTGGGCTGAGATGCAGGGTGGGACGGGAGGCATGACGGCGGCAGTGCCCACACGCTGCCTTCCTAAATAACACTGTGACACATGCACTGGTCCAGCCTCC
This sequence comes from Gavia stellata, assembly GCF_030936135.1. Classification (NCBI taxonomy): domain Eukaryota; kingdom Metazoa; phylum Chordata; class Aves; order Gaviiformes; family Gaviidae; genus Gavia; species Gavia stellata. Next base: position 8,833,898 of record NC_082618.1, read on the forward strand.
TGGCCAGGGATCTGCCATGTCCGTGCTGCCCCCAGCACGTGCCTGCATCCCAAGGCTGGGGCAAACCTCCCACCCGTTCCAGCAGCACTCCCAGGGGAATGGCACAGCCCACTTTAATCTGGGTTGCTTTTCAGTCCTTGGGAGGCAATGCATTTAAAAGATTCACGCTGATCTGAAAATGAACAATTTTCCCTCTTTATGTGTTCTTACCTGATGATTAGTGTCTTACGTAAGCACAGGCTACTTCAAGCGTCTCCTGCATTTTGCTTTGCTGCTTAACTAACCAAAAGCTGAGGCCACCTCTGTAATGCCACCATCCTGCTTCTGCCAGCAAGAGGGACCTTGGCTGCAGAATGCAATCACATTTTGCAGGAAGAAGCTCTTAGGACTACCATGAAACTTGGGATTAAAGTGCAGCTAAGTAAGGGAATTGTATAACTGGGGGTTTCTGCCTGTCTTGCTGGAGTCTCATGACTGTTCTGATTCTGTCGTAGCGATGCTAGGAAATTGCTCTTTGAAACCAAAAGAGCCTTAGAAAGGCACAGGCAGGTCAGGATCATTTGCCCTCAGCACTGGGTTGTCTTGAGCAGTGAGTTGATGGTGGTAGGATTAGACAGAGAGCAGCGTGGGGTGAAAGCAACCCTCTCCCCGAAGGCTTCCCTCACGCTTGAATGTGCCTGTGCCCTCGCCGAGGTGCAAAGCTCTGCAGCCTCCTCCTGCCAGGCCACTTCGCAGGCACGTCTTGGAGACCAGGGAAAGGATCTGCAGCCATGGGGCGGCTGGGGGTGCATCCAGTTACCGACCACCGATGGATCGGCCACCACTTGCCTGCAAAGCAAGAGCCCTTTGCCTGAAAAGCGCATGGTGAAAAGCTTCCAAAAAGCAACACAATCCTGTTTTTTATTGAGGCTTTTAGAGTAGCAAAAGGAGCCGTGGAGGGAGGCTGCTAGTCCCCGCTGCCCGCCTATGAAGACTTGTTGCTTTTCCTAAGCAGCAGATGCAATCCGCTTTGGTGCCAGAGTACAGTCACCAGCAGCTTAATCCAACAGCAGATCCATAATCCTTCCCTTAGTCCCACAAGCCCCAAAAGCAGAAATCTGCCTGGATTTGCTGTTTGATGGGGTTTATTCAGCCTCGGCTCAAATCTCAGTTTCCACCGGTAGCGAGCCTCACTCCCCTGGAAAGGTCATTCCCATGGGAGCGCAGATGCTCCCGGGCCGGGGAGCAGACATGGTCCACGCTGGAAACCCCGCAGAGGCTGCTTTGGCTCTCAGCACCCCCGGTCTTCAGGACACTCCCCAATGCAGTGGCACTGCTTGGTACTGTATGGGCTGTGTGTGACAGCTCAGAGCGGGGCCTCGGGGCTCCCCAGGGCATCACCGACGGGTGCCCGTGGGTGAAGCCAGTGCCTGAGACACTGTGATGGCTCCGCGCTCCTTCCAGCAGCTTTGCCACTGGCAATCACTTGAAAACTGGTCTGAGCGCTTTGCAGAGATAAACTGTAATGTCCAGCTATAAACCCCAGGTCCCTGGCACAGCACCTGGAAGCCACCAGAGAGGCTGCACAGGCACAGCCAGCCCTGGAGAACATCCCCTGCCCTCCCCTCACAGCCCCATATGGCAGGAGATATTTCTCCTTGGAATTAACTCCTATTTTTAAAATGCCAGCAAAGAGACTTTTGCTGAAAAATGACTGTGGCAGGATTTCAGCTCTGCACCCATTTGCACTCCCTGTTCCCGGGGTTAGCCCCAGGGCCCCTCTCCATCAGCAGCGATGGGCTGCAGCTGGGGGTTGGCACTGCCCCACTGACCCACACATAAATGGGGCCAGCTTGGCCACCTTAACTCTCTCTGGTGGTGCTGCTATGCAGGTTTGGGAGGAGGTATCACAGCAGAAATTTAATTTTAGTGAGCTGGCAACATGCTCAGGGAGTGAGCCCTGTCTCTATTCTCTCTGGGGCAGCTCTGACTTTGTTTGTAGGGTGTGAGAGCTGAGCAAATGTTCTGTCTTTTATCCTTCCTCCTTTCCCTGTTGCTCTGCTGCTCATTTACTCTTTCATTAGGGATCATCCTCTTGTCATTTGTGTGGATATGTTGGTGGTTTTTTTTTTCTAAGGGGTGGGTGCCAGGCATCAGGAATCATGTGTTCCATGTATGGTGGCAATTAGCCCAGCTCTGAACCCCGATGGCATGTCTGTGTCTGCAATTAATGCTCTGCTCTATTTGTATGAGGCTTCTATCTTCCTTCCTTCTGGGGCTGGAAAAGACACAGCTTGGATTGCTAAAAAATAGGAGGAAAGTGTTAAAGACATAGCTTGACCCTGACTGCCCCTTGCTGTGGGGCTGCTCTCAGGATTGGGTCTTGTTTGGTTCAGCTTGGACTCTGCACCTGGATTTATGTGAGTGTGGCTCAGGGCATCTGTCTGATGTGGTGCAGAGCCTGTGGGGACCAATTCTGGCTCTGCCGGTGCCTCTGTTCATGCACTTTATAGCATGTTTCATGCTCCTGGCTGAATGCACCTGGCCCTTTATTGGAAAATTAGATTGCCTGATTCAATGTTTTGTAGTATTAAGCTTATCTACTCATGCCTTTGGTGTTCTGCAAAATACCTTGAGTTGGTTTTGTGGGATAGGAAAATAGGAGCAAATTCTGATTTTAGGGGGGAAATGTCGGGACAGGCAGAGGGAAGGTGCCTGTGGGACTGGCTGTGCTTCAGGGAAACCTGGGCTTTGGGAGAAATGTGGCCCCCTCCTCCCTCACGCTGCTCCATGGGTATCTCGTGGTGGTTTTCAGGGGCTCCCCTGGCAGAGCTGCCTCCTCTCCCCCACCTCCCCATCAGAAAGCTGCTGTACTAAACCTCATGGGCTTGCTCTGCTTTCCTTCTCTCCCATGTAAATTCATCTCCCCTAAAACCCCTGCTTTTCTCTGAGATAATGTGATTTTGGGGGAGGAATTTCTCTTGCTGTCACCCCAGCTGCACCTGATTTCTAATGAAGAGCTTCCTCCTGGGGAGGGGGGAAACAGGGAGAGAAATTATTGGGGGGGGGGGGGGGGGGGGGCAGCATTTCTGAATCCAAATACATTAAACCATTTAATTCTGTTGACTCAGGGCTGTCTCACTCTGAATGGGAATTAATCCACAGCGAACCAAAATTAAAAAGCGCAATACAAAATGCTTAGCAAGGCACCGCCAGGGTTTAAAGCAACCCATTAGCTTGCTCAAATGTACCCAGTAAATTTTCATTTGTCAATAACGCTTAGAGCTTACAGTTTATTTACAGCCTGTTCAATATTATCAAAACCCCTCAGAGCACCTCATTTGTATTTATCTGCCACAGTCAGTTTCCTTCCCAGGGACTCTTCCTAATCCCTTGCCTTACACCCGCTTGTCTCTCGTTGCAGAGCCTGGCGCAGCAGGGATGTGCTACCCCCTTGGGCAAAGGTAATGCAGGTTCCCCCTTTCCATCCCACTGCTCTCCTGCATGGGAGACCACCCTCAGGGCCACCCTGAGCCACCTCCCAGTGACCTGCACCATTCCTGGGCTGGGACTGAGACCTGTGGGCACGGGGCTCCTCCAGCCTCTGCCCTGCATCCAGGGGACCCATCAGCCACCAGCCAACATAGGGGGTGATGGCAATGCCCAAATTGTGGCTTAAGGGATGCATTGGTCACTAGTGATGGGGCACAGGGGGGTGCAGCTGCCTATGCCCACCCACAGCCCGGCTGAGCCGGAGCAGCCGTGGCTAATGGACCAGACCCCTCCATCTGTTCCCAAATCGGCTCCCACGGGATGAGCCCTGGTGAGGAGAGTGCGTAACAGGATTTCCCCTGAAAGCTGCTTGAATGCTGCCAGGCAGATAACGAAGCCTGGCTGGCCCTGAGGATTTCTCCAAGGAAAGGAGTTTACTCTCAGGCACAGACACAAATGGGCGGCTTAATCTCCTGTCGTGGCTCATGTCCAGTTGAGGTTGTTTGGTCCAATGCTTCAGCTCCTGGAGATGCAGCTCCCTGCAGTGGAGACCGGTCTCGGGTGGGGTTTGTCCCTCCGCAGGGAGCACAGAAGGGAGACAGACCTTCCCCAGCTGCCTGCCTCCTCCCCTCTGCATTAGTGCTTCTCTGAGGCAGAAGGATAAGCAATTGCAATGGAAATAGAAGCAAATGCAGCATCAAGAGGGCTGCCCAGGGAGGCCAAGGGGAGTTGCAGGACAGGATGGGCACCGGCCTGTCTCGGCTGTAAGGCTCAGAGAGGGAAATCCCACCAGAGGCGTAACTGCAATGAGGCCCAGATGAGACTGCAAGCTTCACAGGAGGGATCTGCTAGACCCCAGGAGGTGCAGCAGCACCCTGCCAGCAGGCAGCCTGGTCTCCACTGCTCGCTGCAGCCCCCTGCCCTACGCGAGCCTGAGCGGGGGGCAGTGGGTGGGACCTGCAGCCCAGGATCCCTGCCAGAGACCTGTGTATTTGGGTGGAGGGGATTTTCAATAGATTTTATAAGCATGGATACAGGAGGCAATTGCTAAAGCAAAGGGCTGCTCTCTTTTCTCCCAGCATAGGTTAGGGTTTGCAAGTGCCTCTTGCTGCTGAGATCCAGGATGCTGTGAATGGCTGGGCAGCACCATGGGTAAACCCCATCTTTCCACCCCAAAAAGCAAATTCCCCGTCACTTGCCTGCTGCTGTCTGCATGTAGCCAGCCAGGGTGCAGACTCGCCTCTCGCAGGCTCCGCCGGGCAGCAGGACGGCGACGATGGCCAGCAGCGAGCTGAGGGCCAGCAGGGCACAGCCGCCCGCACACAGCACGGCGCTCGTCTGAAAGGACACGCAGGGCTGTCAGCGAGGTCGTCCCCCCCGCCACGACACCTCCCCAAGAATCCCCCCTCTTGAAGTGGAAAGTGGGGCCCGGTCATGGGTGGCTTCTCCCACCTCTTCCCTTCCACCTTCTGCTGCTTAAATTCACTGTTAAGTCTTGAGCCCACAGTTTACCTGTCACCTGGTCCCAGGGGTTATTAGTATTCGGGCTATGGTGATAATAGCAAACCTGTTACATGCATGAAGGGCTACATCACTAACACAAGTGCCATCAGGTGCCTGCAACGCGTGTCAGTGCCTCCACTGAGAGCCAAAATGTATCTCATGAGAGCGCCCGCCCCTGCAAGCCTGGCAATTAGAAGGTATTTTGCCAACGATGCTCCGTGTCAGGGAACCGGCTCCTGCAAAGGTTTCGTTGCAGCCAGCCTCCGCCGCCACGGCAGGCTGCTCCCACCCCTTAGCCCAGCTCACCTCCGGCAGCCCCACCAGCCTTTCCCTGCAGCAGCCACCTCTTTGACATAGCCTCTTTTGCAACAAAACTGGGTTGTTTGGGGCTGGTACTCAATCCCAGCTCACACTGTGGGATGATGCTTTGGGGTGCCAGAAGCTACAGGAGTGCCCGGTGGGCAGCGTTTTCCCCGGGGGCTGGCACAGTGCGGAGGGGCAGTGAAAGGGGAGGCCAGCACGGCAGCCTGTCCCCCTGTCATCACCTGGCTGGGGTGGAAGCGGTTTTGCTATTTAATATTCTGGCAGTATGAGGCAAACTGCATCAGCATCTAGAACTGGGAAAAGCACTAATTTATGGCAAAAATAGCTCGCCCTTGGGTATGGGCACCCAATTACTCCACTGTTGTTGTTTCTGTCCCCATTGCAGGTGACATTTCCACCTCTGCCGACGGGATGGCATTGGCAGAGAGGTGGTCCCCGTAGTGGCAGGGACACGTGCCAGCCCAGCCAGGGGCACAGCGTGACCACGGGCAGCGAGGGGACCCGTGCCTCCAGCACCCAGCTCATGGCAGCCTTCAAACAGCGCGAGGGCACCTCGGTCCCGGCATTGCAGCAGCCACATCAAGTCCTGTCATTTCACAGCATTTCACGGCAAATTCCACGGAACGCTCCTGCCTTTGGTGAGTCACCCTGCAGTTACGTCAGCGTCTTGGCTCCCTAAAGCAGTACAGCTGTAAGACACGTCTCAGCCCCATTTTCCTAATAACCTATGCGGGAGCTGCCCTGAGGAGCTCAGGTCCCACCTCCACCCGCCCTTGTCCAGCCCTCTCGCCCTGCTGAGACGTTCTGGTTAAAAATGCACAATTTTCCCCTTTTACTTTGCCCCCTATATTTCAGCTTTTGGGCAACTGTGGTTACGGTAGGAACAAACCCAATCCATGTTTCCATTTGGTCCCGCTCACCAAAGAGGTTACAAATCAGGAGTAAAAAATCTGCTAAATGTAAGTTATGCTGCAGGAACCACAGGCAGGCTGAGCGGGGGAAGAGGAATTGGGTTTACCCTGTGATGGTTACAGGGGGGGTCCAAACAGCTGAAAAAACCCTCCAGCACTAGCGGTGCTGCCCCACGGGTCTGGCACTGCCCTACATCTACCTGCGTTACTTCCTGCTGAGCTGTTTTTTAGCAGCAGGACTGGCGGGTGCTGTGATGGCAGAGCTGCTGCCTGCCGGGTCCTCCCAGGGAGCTGCCGCCACTCCGAAAAGGGACACGCTGGTGCTGGTGAGGGAAAGGCCAGGGGAGCACGAGCACTGTCCCAACACCCTGGTGCGTGCGCTTCCCCCGGTGCTGTGCAGTGATTAGAAATCAGCATCTTATTTATAGTCTATTTATAAACCACACAAGCAATGCAAACGCTGTCCCAGCAATAAATTAATTCCTGACATGCAATGTAAAAGGCACAGCAGTGCAAACAGCTACCAAGAGAAACAGAGAGGCTGTTTCGGCAGGGACTGTGGCAGCAGGGGTATCTGCTCCTCTCCAGTGCCTTCCAAGCCACTGAGACCCAAAGAGACAAGTGCTGCTTCAGGGCAAAAGAGACGAGGCTGGGACACCCCCAGCAGGGACCACCCCCTTATCCCTTCCATAGCCCAGGACGGATCCATGACATTTACGATGGGATGGGTGACCCCATCGCACAGGACCCACAGGAGCAGCAGCCGTGGCCCTTGCTCCCCACCGCTCCCAGGGCAGCAGGGCAGCGAGGAAATACAGACTCATAAAAAAAAGAGAGATTACTCTGCCTGGCGTCTGAGTTTCACCTTCCACCCAGCAACATGCAAACCATCCTCCTTCATGAGGACCATTAATTATTCAGAGCGATGAATTTTTCAGCAGAAAGGGGTCTTGTGAAGCTGGCTTGCTCCTCTCTCATGTGAAGCATATTATTTTTAATGATCTAGGTTCATCTTAATTATGGTAGCGCAAATGCCCTAAAAACTCACAGCTCTTGCTGGAAACAACTGATGAGCCGCTCAGGTTGCTAATCCCCGCAGAAAGGTGCAAAGACGTTTTCAGGACATAGTGCCAAGAGGAAAGGCACAAACAGCATGGGTGCAGGTGAGCGTTACACTGAAAGATGAGCGGGTCTGCTTTGGGTCCTGCCGTCAGGGTTCATACAGGCGGCAGCAAGACCGTGGGGTCCCGGGGCCAGCAGCCCCCTGATGCGAGCAGTGGTGGCTAAGTATCGACCAAATCCAACCAGGCCTTGGCAAAGGGAACTAAGGTCTCATTTTGAATAAATGTGTTAAAATTCATGCGGGTGAGAGGCTTAGGTAAATGGTGAGGCTTGTTTTTCACCACCTGGGTGAGGGATGCTTAAGCCACCGAAGAGCCGCGGGGCAGCTCTGGGGGCAGAAAGGGTAATGCAACTGAGCGGTTTTGCCGTGGGGCATAAGGGATGGCAGCAGCACAGCTGCCCCAAAATAGGTGGCACGGGCCATTTCAGGGCAGATTGCAAGAGACCCTGCTGCAAGCCGGCGGTCTTAGCCTGGCTCCTACATTATGCTGGTACACAATGGCCAGAGTTGCTTGAACACAAGGCGTGATCTTCTTTCCCTAACGTGTTGGCATTACCTGCCAAAACGCTGGATAAGCTCTTGTAAAACAGAAATTTTGCTTTTGTTGTAACCTTTCCAGGGTCTTGGCTGGGAACTATCCCAAGTGCTCCTGCCCTGTACTGGAATTGCACCTGCAGATCAAACAGCTGCTTTCAAAGAAGAATAATGAGCCTTAAGTTTGAAGAAGTCCATGGAGCAAAGGTACCAAACAGTAGCAGCTAAAAAACATCTCCTTCCAACTGCACAGCACCTCCCTCTCTCCTCCCTGTTTGTGCCTGTTGCATCTTGAGCGGAAAGGAGAGGATGCAGGAAACAGGATGCAAAAGCTGAAACCCAAAAATAGACAGGGGGAAAACAAACGGGATGCATCGAGGCCGTCCATGAGAGCCCAGCTCAGGCAGGGGCAGGAAAAAGCCCATTCATCACAGCAGAGAGCACAGCTCCCACTGCAAAACCACCCAGGGAGAAGCGGGACCTCGCTGCCTGGTGGGCTGCCTCTCCCCAGGCATCGCAGACCCGCATCCGTGCCAGGGGAGACCCCCGGGGAGGCCGGCAGCCTCGGGGCTGTGAGCTATCCTGCCTCCGCCGTGCTGGGAAAAGACATAAAACCGTGTCAGATTTTCTGCTCCCACTCCCAGGGAGATTAATTGTTTATCCCCAAACAAATTAATAGTCCCCTGGTGGGACTGTAAATATGCCTTTATGTAGCGTAATAAATTCCAATTAACAACAATCCGCTACCCATTATTTTAATATTTTACAGGTCTGACACGCGCCATGGCTATGCCATTCACTAAGCAATAAATCTGCTGAAGATGCTGTTTCATTCACCAAAAAAATCAAAATTAAAACATCAGATAATGACCATCCTGGGAAGAATCACTTAATATCCCTAATGAAAATTTAAAAAAAACAGTTAACCCATCTTTAGAAACCAGCATCCATGATCTTTGCAGTTTAAAGTGAAAAAGGCAAAGGGAGAAAAAAGTGTCCAGGCCAATGAGTCAGTGCTGAGAAATGGTACCCAGCGTTTGGCTTGGCAGAGACAAACCAACTTGGCAAAGCTCTTGCCATCGCATCCTGTGCGCTGGGTCACACCGTGATGCACATTAGTTTATTAATGCAATTTATTAATTGGAATTTGACCACCCCCGAGAGCTGCCATCCCGGATGGGCCCCGTGGTACCCGGAGCAGTAGGCTGAAGGCAAGGTTACAGACTGCTTGGGTATTTCAGCCCTGCTCAAATGCTTAAGCATCTTTGCAAATGGGGGCAGAAAATAAATACCCTAAATAATGAAGAAATAAAGCAATGGGCTAAATGAGAAAAAGAAAGAGTGAAAGTCAGAGCTTGTCTGGCTTTCTGGGGCTGTCTGTTGAGGCAGAAAAGGTTTGAGAATCCCTGAGCAAGCTGGGGAAAAACTGGCTGTAAAAGCAACTGTAAGAGAAAAGGGGGCAAAATTAATCAAAGCATTTTCTTTTTTGATATGCGGTCCCTTCCCATCAGAGCTCTGTGTGATTAAATATTCATTCAGGGAAGATGTTTTGGGATTAAACTGAATAGTGCTGTACCTGGAGAGGCAGAAACCAAAAGGACACCAGGGTTTTTAACCTTGTTAAAAAAAAAAATCAGCGCTGGATGGAGGTGCTGAGTGGGGACCTGGGGTTTGGGATTTGCAGCAATGCTGGCAAGGACCTGGGAGGCCACACCAGGGGCTGATGCTGGGAAGCAGATGCAGATGTTGGCATCTGGGCCCAGCTCCACTGTGTGGCTTGAGATGGCCCTGGCTGGGCTCCTGGTAGAGGAGGAGTGGTTGGGCAAATAAAGAGACTGGAAAGGATCAGCGCAAATACTCAGACTGGTATCTATCTGCAGGGCAGCAGCGGCACTGGAGCAGGAAAACTGCCTCCCCTCCACCCCAGCGCCTGTACTGCGCGAGTCGCTGCCACCGGCACCACGTGGCCACCAGGTCCTTCGCGCCTCCCAAACCTTCCCGTGAGTTTTGCACTGGACCCCCTGCTTTCACCCACACCACGCTGGGCGAGACTGCCCTGCACCCAAAAGAGCAGTGCCTTCTCCTTGGGCAAAGGCGCAAGAGAAGATCTTGGTACAAACCAGGAATATCACCTGAGCACAACAGAGAGGCGCCTGCCTCTGCAGGAGACGCTGCGTGCGCAGGGGTGGGTGGATCGAGCCTCGCAGCTTGTTCATATTTCCCCCACACAAGTCACAGAAACAAACATCCGCCATCTGGTCAGCATTAAAGCGACGGCCAGGAAGAGGATCCCACACATCCTCGTCTTCTCCTCCCCGGCAATTACCTTCCTTTCGGCGCCATCTGAGAGCTTTCTCCTTCCTATTTGATCTTCCCTCTCCATCCTGCTCCCATGCAGATGCTATGCCCTGCCCAGCAGCACTGGCAAGCACTTGGTGTCATCCGATGGGAACGGTGGGAGCGGGTCCAACCTCCCCAAACCAGCCCGGCAGTAACGCAGAGCCCCAGGCGTGATGCTGCCAGGGAGGTGGCTGATGTCTCCTGAGCCAGGGTGTTTTGCGCTGGGGCACAGGGACACAAAGGAGGCAAGGAGGCTCCAGCCCTCATTTCTTACCCTTCAAATGAAGGATTTGGTTGATGGGGACCTGCCCGCGCCACAGCATGCACAGGGGGTACTTCTCCCCAGCCCAGATTTAGCTGCTCACACACAAAATTCAGCAAACACCCCCCCCCCAGATGCAGCTCATCCAGTCCTGGCCTTCCAGGTAACTTTCCCACTTTCAAGCTAATCAGGGTATTCAACACAAACACCAGAGGGGTTAATGTCCAAACTGATTCAAGAAAAAAAAATGCATTTTTTTAATTAGGGAGAAAATAAGAGACAGATAGACAGCTGTAATTCATCAGACTTATTTTCTTCCAGTGCCATTCCATCTGGGGACACTGGAAAGCAGTTCCTAATGGCACTGCTTTATCTAAAAGGATGATGGATAGTGGTGAAAGAGAAAAAAAAGGGAAAAAGTAAGACATTAGCACATCAATGGTGTGCCTATGACCTCCATCAAGGGATGCGAACCAACTTAATGAAATTTTAATTAGGCAGCAAGCAGTGTGCTGTTGCTGGGTACCAGATCAGACCTTCTTACCCGCACTCTGTTATTATCCTTCCTTGGGATAAGCCCTTTCCCGGCGCTGGCAGCAAAGCTGGACTCATCTTCCTGGGCCGAGGAACACCCGGCAGGTCACAAAGCTCTCCCATCTGGCTTTTCCTTACAAAGCCGGTGGAGAGGAGCCGGAAGGGAGTGGGGCTTGCAGCCTCAAGAGGATGGAGGGAATGTCCCACCATCAAAACCCCTGAGCCAGACTCTGTCCTGGGCCCTACAAGGAGGAAAGGCAACATTCAGCCCAAAATGTCTCTGATGGGCGCAGGCGATGCCCTTCCTAAGGTGCAGGGTTCAGGACTCCCTGTTTGGCCAGCAGGTTTATGGGCAGGCGACCCAGCGTGAACCAGTCATCACTGTCACGAGTGGCCACTTCTCAGCTAAGCCCCAGCTGCTGCCCAGCCCCTGGCCCTGCAGCCCAAGCAGCGATGCCGCAGCTAATACACCTCTCCATGCCTTTGTTTAAGCAAAGCAGCTTCCATCTCCCGTTGAGAGCGGAGTTGATGATAGAAATAATCCCGGAAGCAGCCTGGCTGTATTTTTCAATCACCTTGACCTTCCACGGCCCACCCATAAGCTGGTCCTGTCTCAGCACCCATTTCAGCCCAGCTTAGTGGTGAGCGATTCACTGGTCAGTGAATCCTGGTTATGGTTCGCTACTCGAGCATTGAAACACAGGGCCCGAGCCCAGGAATTACAGGTTTTCCCAACACAGGGTATTTTCTGTTCTGTTAATGTAGGTCAAAAAACTCTGGGTGGCTAATGAAAGGAGATAAAGTCTATTGCAACGTAATATGCCTAAAGAGGAAGACAGTGATTTCAAGAATTGCTGAGCGCTTACACCTCTTGCCAAGGCTGTGTAAGTGCAATTAAAAATCAAACTGACGGGTAGACAGAGTAAGTCGGGAAGGATCTGCTCTCGTGGGAAGTTCTTAGGATGAGGAGATAGAAGTTGATTTCCTGATAAACCCAAATTAACACGCTGGCCTGATACACATTTCCCAGAGGTAGAGCAGGCTCTGCCCAAGCGCCAGTCTCGCACGTGGCTCCCTGCTTAGGTCGTGCCGCAAGCTGGGAGCTCCCAAAACGCTCAGCTCTCCCTTGTGCCAGAGCCTGTGCTAGAAGAGGAGCGACAGATTTCCCAGATAGCTTCCAATCTCCACAAGCACCCCACATGCTTTTTCACTGGGAACAGGGCTGCTCGTAGCTCCGCAAATCTGACCCCAACGGGCAAACTTCAGATTACATTGGGAACCCAGTGCTGAACTGACACGGTGAGAAAGCGGCAATGAAGGTTTATGAAACCGTACAGCGTTTTCTAATAAAAGGGTAAGCAGGTTTACTGCGCATTTTCACTAAGGTTCACTGAATCTTTTCAAGTCCTGCTATGGGCAAAAACCCAGGAAAGACCCACCCAGGGAACTCCTGGGGCCATGCAAAGCCTTCCCCCCTGTCCTGAGTGGGTTATTTTGTGCTCTGCTCCAGCAGTACATCACTGGCTTCATAGGCAAGTGGTCCATGTGGTTTTAACCTGAATACCATGGGCTGATCAGCTTCTTTGTTATTTTAGATTACATGCTTGGCAAAGCCTGAAAATAATTGGAGACTATCTGGAAAAATAAAAATAGAAACTTGAAATGAAGCAGCACTAGCTTCCGAAGTGCAGCACTGAGACAGGAACCCATGAGCCAAATGCTCCCACTGAAAGAGAAAATAAATTAGCTCAGGATAAAGCACCATTTTGCACGCACACATATGCACACAGGGACCTGGCACCAAAAAGGCGAAAAATAGTGGATGCGATGAAGCAGCTCAGGGCTGAAACGCTCACCTGTTTTTCCCAGCTTTACCAGTCAGGCTCCCAAGAGCAATCCCCTCTCCCCACGGCACCTGCACCCCTCGGGATGCCCCTCTCCAGCCCTCACAGCTCCAGGTCCTCCCACAACGGATCCTCCTTTCCATTAATCTTCTGTGTACGGGCCCCGCTCATAAATTGGCTGTGGCCCCTGGGCAGTATCCCCATCACCATCCTCTCTCCTCACCTAGCTCCAGCCAGACCCTCTCCAGTTTCCAGCAGCTCCTGCAAGGTCTCAGCCTGCACCAGACGGCCTGGCCGCAACATCTCCAGGCGTCAGGGATATTTTATTACATTCCACCCCATCAAATCACCATCGTGATGCTGAGCACGGTGCAAAGCCCCAGCAGCCTGAGCACTGACAGGGTTAAATTAAAGGTACCCATGATATTAGAGAGCTGCAAAGTGATTATGAAAGGAAGCAGAAAAAAGCCAGCAACTCTAAGCAGACTTGAAGGCCCTCTTAAGAGAAGAAAGGCATGTTAATTAACCTCTAGACATGATTCAAAGCACCATTTGTAGCATGATTAACATAATCCCCCAAGTGCAAACACACAACTGGCATTAACGATCATTTGCAGGGCTGAACACTCCCCCACCCCTTCATCAAATCGGCGCATTTGAACAGGGAAACATTTGAAACGTGGTAACCCTGCACGTTTCAGGAAACAAAAAGAACAACGTTCCCGGGGATGGACATCCCGGCTGCGGGCTGCTCCCAGCCCCTGTGCGCCGTCGCTGGGTGTCCTCCCCAGGTGTGCCGTCAGCATCCTCCCCAGATGTGCTGTCAGCATCCTCCCCAGGTGCACCGTCAGCATCCTCCCCAGATGTGCCGTCAGCATCCTCCCCAGGTGTGCTCCCAGCATCCTCCCCAGATGTGCCATCAGCATCCTCCCCAGATGTGCTGTCAGCATCCTCCCCAGATGTGCCCTCCTCATCCCCCCAGATGTGCCACCAGCCTCATGCTAGAAGAGCTCCTGACCCCCATGTTGGCTTTTCCTTCCTCTGCCCCCCGTAGCCACAGCTTCACACCCTTCTTGCCAACCTCCGCCGCTTCAGCAAAAAGCTGGTGGCTCTTTTCAAAAGCTCACAGATTCCCGTCCACGTTAGGCTCTTGGCTTTCATTGAAAGAAGGAGCTGCCCACAGGATTGCTTGAAAGATTGGAAATGAATGTCACAAGTTCTGAAAGCAAAGAAAAAAGCGTTGCCATTTCCCCATCTCTCCAAAAAGGAGAATGTCCTGCTTGAACTTGCGGACGGAGTCACGGCACTCAGCTCCCCCCGTCCTGAGCACTGAGGCGTGCGGGTTCGGAGGCTGCTCATGCACAAAAGCCAAAGCTGTTGCCTGCCTTAGCAAAGCTGTCAGGGATATTTTATTATATTCCACCCCATCAAATAACCATCACAACAGGCATTCTCATCCTCACTGTGGCGGAAAGCTGGTAGGGGAGCACTTTCCCCTGAAGGAGACTGCACTCTGTTGTTCATGAATTATTTGGGTGGCATTAATAAAGGTGACAAGGATGTGTCAACAAAATCCCCTGTAAACTCCACTCGGTACTCTGATATTATTCATCCCTGCCACAGCCCAAGCTCAGGAGCTCAGAGGCTTTGCGTTATGTTATATTCCAGATCTAAAGTCTTTTCAGAGGCTATTAGATGGCTGAGGCTGCGTGGAGCTGAAGCTTGTTCAAATGAGTCACTGCTGAGCTTCATTCTTATCTTTAAAGTTTGTTATTACTTGGAAGTGTTTATCTGAATTACGTTTGCAAAAACATCGGAACAAAGGCCAACTTACGGAAACGACAGCATTTTTGCACGTTTTTGTATAAATAGGAAGGATTTTATGCAGCCAGTTCTTTTCTTTGCAACTCAGAATATTTGTTTTTAATGGCAATTTTAAGGACCATGACGGGATTTAAGCAATCGCACGCAGACCTGGCGTCCAGGGAGAGAGAACAGCGCAGCTTCACGGCAGCCTGAGAAATTCAAGTATTGACACCCACTGTGCCGGGCACAGCCACAACCTCTCAGGGATTTAGCCTTCGTACTGGGATTTCTGCAACGTAGCGACCCGGAGCAAGTCAAAGCTCATGTGTTTTGAGCAGCGATAGTGAAATTGCACTCACAACCTCAGGGTAAGAAGCTAAGAATAAAAGGAAAGGAACCGAGAGGAGGAAGAAAGGGCAGGGGCAAGCGGGCGGTGGGATGCTGGTGCCAGGCTTTGTGATGTCCCCACGCACACCCAGCAGGGACGGGCAGCTCTTTGTCACACCAGGACACCGCAGCAGCCCCAGGCCCCATGGGGCAAGCGAGGAGGCCTTGGCCTCTGTCCTCCCAAAACCTGGCAAGGGCATCACCCCGGGCTGGACAGGCAGGGGAACGGCCGCAGTCCACCACGTCCAGGCTGGATTTCAGGATCCTCGTGTCCCAGGGGCAGCAGTTTCAGCCACCCCTCTGCTCCTCTCCTGGTCAGCAAACTCAGCCGGCAAGCGATGCTCAACACCCCACCGGGGAGCACCGAACCTTTCCCGTTTCGCCCCCGACTCCCTCCCGCATGCCCACGCAGCAGCTCGCCCAGGCAGGCCAGAGGGATTTGAGGCCCCGGCAGCGAGGCACGGCCGGGAGCCCCGGCGGGGCAGGGTGGCCGGGTCAGACCCGCGGCACTGCCGGGGCCATGGGTGGGACGTGCACCACGGCCACGCTCAGGCTGCACTGACCGCCACACGGGCAGGAAGGCACCCCAAGCAGCATCCCAAGCGCAGCCGAACATCCCAAAAAGGGATGAGGCCCCACGAGGACCACGGTACACCCAGGGGGTGCTGAGGGACAGGAGAGCGGGGATGCAGGGGATGAAAGGGATGCTTGAGAGCAGCATGGGGGGATGCAGGGGATGCTCGGGGGCTACATGGGGAGATGCAGGGGATGCTCGGGGGCTACATGGGGGGATGCAGGGGATGCCCGGGATGCTCCGGGCGGGACAGGGATGCTGGGGCAGGTCTGGGGGACAGGATGAGGGGATGATGGGGAACCTGGGTCAGAACGGGGGATGCTAGGGTGATGACAGGGGGACCTCAGGGAGGCGAGGAGGACAGAGAGATACCGGAGAGCCTGGGGCAGGACTAGGGGGGGGGTGGGAGGGATGATGGGGGGGGTGCCGGAGAGCCCGGGGCACGTCGGGGGGATGCCGGCAGGTGATGGGGGGATGCCGGCAGGTGATGGGGGGACGCCGGGGAGCCCCGGGAAGGGCAGGGAGGATGCCGGGGCGGTGACAGGGCACGCCGGGGAGCCCGGGGTAGGCGAGGGGCGGGAGGGGGGGCCGCGGGGCGGAGGCGCTCACCTGCCAGGAGCCGGAGGGGATGTCTCCGAAGCCGCCGGGGCCGGCGGAGCCGTGGCAGCCGCGGGGCGGCCCGGCGCAGCGCCAGAGCAAGCCGAAGCCGGCGGCGGCGCGGCCGGGCGGCAGGAGCCAGGCCGGGGAGAGGAAGGCGGCGGCGCAGGCGGCCAGGAGGCCGGCGGAGAGCAGCGCCCAGAAGCAGCCGACGCCGCTGCACATGGTGCGCCGGCGGGGCAGGGAGCCCGCGCCCCGCGCCGCCCCCGCGCCCGCCACCGGCACCGACAGCATCGGCGGCGCCGCAGCGCGGCCGCGCAGCCGCCGCGGCGCGGGGCGGCCGGCGGGGCCGGGCGCGGGGCCGGCAGCGCTGCCCGCGCCCCCTGCGCGCTGCCTGCGCGCTGCCTGCGCGCCGCCCCCCCCCTCCTCCCCGCGGGGCGCGGCTGAGGCCGGGCGCGGTTGCGACACCCGCGGCGGGCGGGGTGGGGGGGTGGGGGGGAGTCCCGGGGCGGGGAGGAGCGGGGCCCCCTCCCCTGCGCACACGTTTTGGGGTCTGTTACGCCGTTTTCCCTGCCCGGCTGCGGAGCGGCCCCTAAAGAGTCATTGTATTCCTGCCGTTATCGTTAATATTTCCCCCCCAGGTGCCCGCAGACGGCGATGCTGCGGCTCCGCGGCTGCAGCCTTCCCGGGCGGGGACACGCGTGGGGGCTGCGGTTTGCGGGGAATTTCTCGCAGCCCGGGTGTCACCGGGGCGGGTTTTGGAAGGCACGCACAGCCCAGGGAGGCGAGCCGGGGTCCACGGCCGCTCTCGGGGGCATTCCTTACTCGGGGTCTGCCCGCTCGAGCAGTATTAATTTCATCCTTTCACCTCGCAGGTTTCTCCGAAGAGCGCCCCAGGCAGGGTGGAGAGCCCGGCAGAAGGGCTGCCCGGGAATTTGGGCTTCCTTTAGGTCTAAAAGCTGCGCCTCCCAGCGCAGATGAGTATTTTTGTAACAGTCATTCCGAAACTTCATGGATCAGCCAGGTTTTATTCCTGCTAAACCTCCCGGTCGCTTTGCAGCAGGAGTTGGTATCTTAGGCTCCTGCCTCGCAGATCTTACGGGGTTTCTTCGCTCTCCAGAAGCTCGGCTCTCCCCCGAGCGCTACCCCCGGCCACCAGCCGCAAGCCCCAAGAGGCAGATCTTTTTTTTTTTTTTTTTTAAATATAGCAAAAAATACATTTATCCTGCCCTGATGTCCTCAGACGCGTTTCGGGCACTTGGTGCCGATACCGCTGAAAGAGAGCTAAAGATATGGGGCGGCTTTCGGCCAAAAAAAAAAGAGCTTTCCCTTCAGATGCGGGGTGCCTTGGGGTTGTAACCGCAGCCCCTGCGGGCGGCCGGAGCGGGGCTTCCCCGGTGACACCCGCGCGGCCGGGCAGCGCAGGACCGGGGGCATGGCACCCCCTCCCGGTGTGCGCCCAGACTGCGGCCGGGAGCCGCGCTGCGGAGCTCCCCGGAGAGGAAAGTGCTGGGCAAATAAATAATTTGCACTTCACAGCTGAATTCCCGGACAAAATGTCCGGGTTAAAATGCTGCAGTTATGTCTGGGGGCAGCGTTTGAGCTTCGGGGGGGGGGTGATGTCTTTTTCTTGCATTTAAAAATGTTGTGCGTGCTTCTTGTCCTGTAACTCCCAGGGAAGTTCTGAAAGGACAAAATCACACTCAGCCTTGTCTTTCCCCAATATCCCTGGTTTGCAGAAATACCCGACTACTGTCATGTGCTGCATGACTTCTCATACTTAGCAGGGTTAGCTTTACAGTTGGACTCGATGATCTTAAAGGTCTTTTCCAACCTAAATGGTTCTATGATTCTGTGATTCTATGATACTTTTTGAGGCACTTAGAAAAACAAAAGGGAAAAAAAGCGTAAATGAAAAAACAGAGAAAATGGTTTAAAACTACTTTTTAAAAAAAAATTGGTTTTATTCAAGTATTTATGACACCATAAATAGCCAAGAATTTGGGGAAAATACTGTGAATTAGAGAAAGGTCATCTGAGGTGAGTCCTGCACAACGCTGGCAACACCACCTGCACAGACTGGAGGTAGGAACGATCCGGTTTGTCTTCAGTAAATCAGAATAACTCCAGAGTGGCCCAAAAGCTCTGCAGAAAAGGCCGTAAGGAACAGCCTGCAGCAGGGTCCGGGCTGGGGAAAAGCTGCAGAAACTGCTGTGAGGGCTTTTCTCTTTCCCACGTCCGCACTCCTGCTCAGTGCTCCTTCCCCAGAGCTCAGCTGCCCAGAGACCGTCAGCAGCAGGTCACCAACGCAGGTCTTTCTGCTGGGAGTGAGGCTTCCCCCCGCATTTTGTGCTGTATTACACTTCAGGGTTCAGGTTTTTACCACCCACTCACCCACCGAGAGTCAGAAGACAGAAACCCCTCGCCCCTTACTTGTGCCCAACCGCCAGGCACAGAGGAACAACCCTTCCTCCTTGGGTGTGTGCTCAGTGGAAGGAGATGAGGAGGGATTGCAACGTTTTAATAAAATCAGTTAATTTTTTGCCAGGCTGGGACGTGGGATAATTCCCTTTGAAATCCTCAGCACAGTTGAGAAGCCAGTACCAACCCTCCCGTTCCCATTCAGGCTAATGGACTGAGGTCAGCCACATGTAGTCACTTGTTTTCCCATTAAAAAAGAAAGAGAAAAACACAAGTCTGTAATTGAAGCTGCTGCGATTGCAGTTTTGGAGCACCCCTACTGTAACGGCATCAGTTGTGTCTTCTCAATTTTACAGCTTCCCTGGCATCCTGTTGTGCACCATCGTACGTATGTGCTGCATCTTTCCCACTCTCCCCCGCCATTAATTCTTGGATTCTTAGTGATTAGTATTTGTATTGCTTATTTTGCAAGTTTGTCTAAGACGTCTAATTATTTGTTTGAAATAATATTCTACAATTTTTTAACAATGCTAATGGCAATGTTTAGAGTATATGATTTTTAAGCTTGTAGTGTGTTTCTGTACAAAGGCATCTTTGAATCCTTATATCTTTTGGACTTCATTATTGATTCCAGAGTAAGATCTCGGCTGTTAAAGCCCATAGTCATATAGTTTTTATTATTCATATTTTCAGAGCAGCGAGAAGTCTATATATGAGATAGAATCCCAACATCGTGTAAATACACATAAATAAATGAATAGACTGTCCCAAAGATGTGAGAAATGGCAATGACCTGTAACATGATTTGTTACATTTGCATTTTTCTGGATGCTGTAATTGAGCTGAGCAGTTCCCTGTGATTAATTATGTGAGTCAAAGATGTCAAGCTATCAACAAAGTCTTGTTCTGCTTTATTAATTCTGTCCAAACAAGAGCATCCCATTTAGATCTTTTCAAATATTAAAGTTTGTTTATTTTTCTAGCTATGGGGAGGGAAAAATCACCAGGCAGTGAGGCTTTTTTTTTTTCCTTTGAATATTTTAATTTAGGGAGGTGTCCCCCAGCTTCTCTGATGTTGGCCAACCTATGTCCTGAAGTCATATTTCAACCGATTGCTCAGTTAATTAAACTGTCACGTTCTGTTAAAAACTCCAGAACCTGATGTTATTTGTGCTTCCAGTTCAGATCTCCAGGGTCCAAGGCTGAGTGACTGACTGTGGATTGGAGCTTCAGCCCTTCCGCACATTCCCAAAAGGGGGAGAAAATTTCAGGCCAGGAAACGTAATTCATGCCAAACATACTTGTAGCTTGAGGTTTCATCAATTATCTAGAATATGAGGCAAAGATAATTGAATTATCCCAAAGACTTTGACAGGTTGGAGGAGGTTTTTGGAAAAGGAGCTGCTGCTTGAAAATTAATTGCAACATAGAAGGTCTTCCTCATCAAGTGTGATGGGGGATGCCTACAGTTTACCCACCCCAAAATCACGTTGCCAGCTGGCCGGGTGTCTGACAGCCTCGCCTTATTGATGGTAGCAATTGTCACTTTGCAGCTGGTCGTGCAGCCTCAGGAGACTGCGTGTCCCAGCATGAAAGGGTCCACTCTGATTGAAGCAGATACGCATAGCTAATAAACCTGTTAGAAAACATGCCTGCTTCTACCATTGCTCAGCCAGAGGAGCTACAGCACTCGGGGTATGTGGGCTTGGCGGTAGAAAAAAAGATCAGTGTGTGAGGTCGGAAAGAGTGTCCAGAACACAGACTCCATTGGGAATTTTACCATCAACTGCAACTTAGGCAGCCTGGCAGACCAGGACTCTGCAATACATTGCGTCCTGCTTCAGCCCCAACGTAGTAATTGAAACCTACAGCTTGATCTGCAAAACCAGACCCTTTACCCACACAGAGTTACATGGAAATAAAAAGAAATCTGTGCGCAGTATACTGGAGGATCAGACCGGCTGTATTAGGGCTCTCTTTGTACTGTCAGTAATTATGCATGTTTGTAAAGGACTGGGCACAAACTTTTTTGACAGAAGATGTTAATTTAGTGTTCCCTACATGATTCATCCCATTCTTTCACATTTGCTTACCTTTTGAATATTTTAGTTTATTAGCAGCCTCTTAGGTTATGTGCCAATTAAATAATTCAGTTCATTATGCAAAAAGCATATATAATAATTCAGTTCACTATTCCCAAACCAGCCTCTGGGCACATGTACAAAAATGTATCAAAGAGCATCCGTTAACAAAAATAACATCAGAAGAGAAAAATGCAGTTGCTATAGGGTGTTGATCAGCTGCAGCAGCCTGCCCAAGAGATGGCTTCATCTCAGCCCTGAAAAGATCCCCATATACCTTTTATGCAATTTACAATTTATGGGTCTTAATTACTGACTGTTTGTAAAGAGCTTTGGAACACTTGGATGAAAGATGTTGCAGAAATCTACGTAATGGATATTAATTACATAATTTTCTCATGGCTCAAGCAGTGACGGCAGGACAGTTACCTCGCAGAGGGACGACACTGCATCGATCCATCACGACACAGGGATGTAAAAGGAAGAACTGCAGCTGCCTCCTGCGGTCCCTGCACCTCCTGCAGCGTTTTTTTCCGGGCCCTCGTGGTGTTTTGCTAACAGGGCCCCACGGGACGAGGTCCTGGGGATCAAGCCCACAAACCTCGTGGCATAAAGGAGCTTGAAGAGGAACTGGGCTGAGAGTTATGTGTTTGGAAAGCTAATTCCTGTCCCGTATGGAGTGCCAAAGCCCAGAGGAAAGTGGACATGGTTTGTATTTCTTCCACACTCACCGTGGAGTTCATTGCTCTCGGCTGCCTCTCCAGCACTCACGGCTATTTCAAAGCCATAAGGTTGTACGCTTTGCTGTACGGATCAGGTGTAGCGGTGTGATTTTGGGAGAACTGCTTTCTGGCGCCGTGCCTCAGTTTCCTCATACACAGCATTTACAATAATGGCCTTTACAAAGTGTTTGTGAAGCATTGGTATCATATACTGCTCTTCAGAGATCAACGTAAGCGATGTGTTATAACTGCAAATGTCCTTTGTAGCTGAGAACAGAGAATATTTGCCTCGGGAGGATAATTAAGAGGAATGTTGCGGCAGGATTCGGGACGCAGACGGAACTGACTGATCAGACACTCTGCTTTCTAGCACCCATGCAGCGTCCCCACATCCTGACCGGCGCTATGCCACCTGGCAGGCTTTTCTGGTAACGCTGCATCAATAACCGGGTAGTTTGCGACGGAATGAGAGAGCTGCAGGAAGCCCTGCCACATCTCTGGCACCGCACGGATGTCCCAACCGGTGCCACCGCGGCCCTCATGCACGGGGGGGATGGCCTTGTGCCTTTAGGGACCAGGGCCTTGCTCGGATGGGGACCCGCGGCTTGTGGCTGCCGCCATTGGGACTGCAAAGACCCCACACCGGTGCTGGGACTGACGCGGGGCCTGTCGGGCTGCCCCGTCTCCTCTGCCCCAGCCCCCGGGGCCGAAGGGGCCATTTTGGGCCCACGACGTCTGAGAGGCCTCCAGGGTGCTCCGCACAGCACCTCGGCTCTCGCCGGCCCTGCCGTGCCGCTGCCTCCGGTCCCTCGCTCGCTGTCGCCTGCCCTCAGGGCAGGCTGCCACCCTTCGCCCACGGGACGTGCCCAAATTGCCGGAGCGTCCCCAAAACACCGCCTCCAGGCCCTCCTGCCCTCATCTAAGGTGGCCGACCGTGCCTCACTCCGCCCGGTGCCCTAGCCCTGATCAAAGACGGCCGCCCCTTCCCCGTGGACGCCCCTGAGCTTCTTGCCCTCATCCAAGATGGCCGCCCAGACTCGCGGATTGGCTGGTCTGCCCGACGCCGGGGCGGCCATGTTGAGTGAGGCGGGGGCCGCGGCCGCATCCCGTCATACTTGGCGCGCCGCCGGCTGCCCGGAAGAGGGAGCGGGGCGGTTGTTGACAACATGGCGGCCGCTGGCGCCTCCGCGGGAGGAAGAGGCGGAGGGAGAGGAGGCGGCGGGCGGAGGAAGGAGTCTCATTCATAGGGAGCCCGGCTCGCTGCCCTCGCCCCCTCCCTCCCCTTCTTCCCCCCTCCCCAGCGGCCGCCTCGCCCCCTCCCTGGCACCATGTCCTTCTTCAGGCGGAAAGGTAGGGGGGCGGCGGGCGGGAGGCCCGGGGCTGAGGGGCGGCTGCCGGCCTCGTCCCCCGCACGGCTGCTGGGCCCCGGCCCTGCCCCTCCGGGGACGGCGACTGGGCCCCGAGAGGAAGCTCGGCCCCTGAGGAGCGGGCTCCCCGCAAATGACGGTCAGTCCCGGCCCCTCCCGGCCTCGGCGGCGGGGCCCTTTTCCTCCCTCAGGGTTCGGGGAGGAGGTCGGGGGGGCCGGGGCCCTGCGGGGATCGCCGCTGCGGGGCCCCGGGGTGTCGGCCGCCGTCTGCCTGCCTGCCGGGGCTCTCGCGGTGGCCCCGGGCAGCCCCAGCTGCGGGCGGTGGTGCACGCCGGGCTGCAGGCTCCGCGCTTCCCGGGGCGGCTCTGGGAGCGGCTCCGGCTGCCGCGCTCGCACGGCTTTCCAGCCTTCTGTACGGGGGGAATAAGCTTAGCAATTCTGAAACAGGTGACTGGTGCGGGGAGGTGGGCTGGTATAAAATGCCTCATACCGCATGCAATTTTTGAGCCTCTTTAACTGTTTACAGAATATTTTTTTCACAATGCTGGTATACGTGGTTTTGTCACAATATAATAGGCTAAGTACGTTACAGCAGTAGCCAAAAACCCTAATTGAAAAAGGGACCTCATCGTACTGAGCTCTTCATAAAAGCCAAAGGAGTCATTGACAATTTATTTTGTAATATGTTTGTTGATGTTATGGAGCACAAGCTAAGATTTGAAATTTAGGACTCCTGAAATATTTATTATATTCCTATAGCACAAGTGGTGGATATAGTTTATATGTTCTTTGGGAGTGAAACGTTTTGAAGGCACTTGTGCTACAGCTTGTGATGAAATGTGATGCAGTGCACTTTCAATCTGCACAATGTGTGGTTTGAGTGGTTTTTGTTGAAAGTGGCACCTTTTAGGAAGGGCCTCTTGGGAAAGTAGTTCTGTTATCTTGTAATGCTGTAGTTCAAGCAATACGACCATTGCTCTTCCAGCAGCAGCTGATAGAACGCTCTCCTAAAGCATTTCTCCATTACTAAAGCCCAAAGTGTACATCTTGGGAGGCAAGACTGTAAGTTAAGAGGAAAGAACGTATTATCTGAGACTATGTTTTTGCTCTTGACTGACACGTCCTGTCGTAAGCTTGCTCAGCCAAAGTAACAGCATCGAAAATTTCATTCTTTGTGGAGGTTAGTGCAGTAGTCCTGAAGGAAATTAGTTTAAACTCATTCTGTTCATATTAGTAGTTCTGGGGACTTTTGAAGTCTACTGAAGGTTTTGCAAGTGCCATAATCCTTTTTGGGGTGTTTACATACTAATGTTGAGCTGCAGAATAAAACTTTCATACTGCTCAAAACCAGGTTCTGCTGCTTCATTGATAAAGAGAATTGTGGAGCTGATGTTCCATCCTGATGCCTAATCATAGGAACAACGTAAGCTTTGGTGAAAACTTTCTCAGGGAGAAAGTAATGAAATGGCTAATTGAGTATCTGTTTGTGTTACTTTGATTAAAGGATCTTTGGTCAGAGAAGCACAGTCAGAACTAAATGCCCAAGAGAGGTGCTGTTAAGGAGAGGAGAGATGTAAGCTTTCATCTGGTTTGTACATAAAATAATACTGGTTTGCATTTCTCCATTTTAGATACTGGCTTTTAGAGATGATCTTAAACTGCAGCTGGGAGAAAAGCAACAAATTAAGGCTTGTGACAAAACTCTGTAGACTAGACACATGCAGTCCAAAACCATATAAAAGCATCAGTGTTCTTGGGTTGAGTTATTGTTGTTTAAGAGGGTATCGCGTTGGGTAAAAATTAAACCTTTTTTTTAAATTAAATCATAGCAAGGATCATAAAATTACTAATGTAGAAAAATCAAAAAACAATAGTGAAATGTTTTTTTAGCATGGGCCTTAAAATAAAGGTCTAGAAGACTGAGGGTGGATAATGGGTTGAGAAATTAAACTATAACAGTTGAACCAGCAGCCGGGTGCTTGAGGGCAGATTACAAAATTGTTATCAATGAAACAGCCAGACGACATGCTCATTCACTAGGGGTATCTTGGAAATAATGTACGCAGTCCTACTAGTTGACTGACCTCTGAAGTTTTATATTGATTTTTGTACATACGTGAACAGTTAAGGTTTGTTCATTCTTCTGTATTTCAAGATGTGAATTAAAATTCTCAAATGTCACGCGTCCGGCTTGTGTCGGTTTGATGCGTTACTCCTTTGTGAATGGGGTTTGCTACTGAAAGTTCTCACAATCTCTTAGTCCTTGGTCATCAAGTACCACAGTTATCTCTCTGGCTTCACACAGACACCAAGTGATATCTGTTTCTTTGAGGAAAGTGAAAGTAAATTCCTTTAGTGAAACTTCACTCTCTAAAATTTGATCTTGTCACGTATAGGAGTTTTCTTTTGTCCTCTGCTATTAACTACTTCATTTTGTTCTGCTTGAAGCTGATGGGGACAAAAGAAGCTTGTGTATAAAGAGGTTGGGAACATGAACCAGGAGTTTGTATTGCCAGTAGTAAGTAGGTAATTAGACAGAGAGGAACTGAGTAGTTGATAAGAAGGAACAGATGTATTTAAACTGAAAACAGGCTTATGGAGGACTCTTCTGTTGAAACTCAGGAATCATTGCTGATAGGATTTGGTTTGATGAAATCAACTATTGGAATAATTTTGGAAAGATAAAGGTTCGTAATACTGTATAGAGGTTGCCTCATCCCCATCGTACCTCAGTGTTACTTCAGACATGCAGATTTTTTTTCAGTGATTTTTTTTTTTCTCCTGCATCTCAGCATGCCCCCAGTTATGTAAAAGCTGGTTATTCTCACTGTTCACAGCTGCATCTGGCTGCAAGAGTTCAGTTTTAAAAGAATGTAGCTCTCTTAACGGAGGCTTAAACCTCTCTGTCAGAGAGAGAATGTGCTAGCTGCTAGCTTAAATCTTAAACGCCGAGTTGCCAGTTTGCAGACCCACAACGATTTTACTTCTCGCAGCGAAGGCTGGCAGCACGGCAGTGCTGCAGCTGCCACCGTGCAGGGCAATTATGTAACCAGAGATTGAAGTTTCCCTTTAAAATATTTAAAATACTTAAGGTCAGACTAGGAAGGGTTTTTTTTTTAATCTGCTCCTGTTTTGTGATGTAAGTGTTTGATTGTGCTGGCTTATGATTTGTGGTTAGGTTTGGAAGGATCCACAATCGGTGTTCAAAGATGACCTATTTGTAGTAATAATCCCAGCCTGGAGCAGCCGGAGGTTTCTCTAGTAGATCATGTTCTTCAGTATCACCACATAATTTGTTTCTCATGCCATCCTGTTTATGTACTCTTTCAGTTTCTTTATTTTTGTTTTAAACAGATCTCCTCATTCGCTTCCTTTAAAAAAAGGGGAAAAAAAATTGCTCTCCATCACAACTTTTTTAACTATTATCTTCCCATCAGTGGCTTGCCATAGGCTGGATGGTAGTTAAGCAGTATTATTTGTGAGAGAATTAACTATTTGCAGTGTGTTTCCAGAACATTTCTGTGGTATCCATCATGACTGAGGAGTTGTAGGCTGGCTCTGGCTTCGTGGGGCTGGTTCCACATACATCTCTCTGGCTGTGTGTGTTGTATTGCTCTTCCTGTAATACGAGGGAGATGTTTTTAAGGTGTATCATTTCTAGTTCATAGAGAGCATCTGCCAGTGCCCTACACTTAAAACACATCTATCCCATTCTTTCCAGTTAATGCTATTTATTAAAGTAACCTTGAATGTGGCCTTGCTTTAATCGTATAGACAGCAAGCATCTTTCTCAGTGTTAATTTTAACATACTGTATTTCATTAAACTTAATTCACAGATGGTAAGGTTTTCCTTTTGAAAATAAACCAACACAAAAGCACTGCAAGCCTGTCAGTTACTAGATGTGCAGATTTAAATACGAGAGATTAGTTTTAACAAAATGATAGTTTACATCTGCCTTTGATACTTGCTGAAGTTGGGAATTTTATGTCCATTCTCTGGTAAATGCCATTAGTCACCCAAAATAGCATTAATATTTTCCTTTGTATTTTACAGTGAAAGGCAAAGAACAAGAAAAGACCACAGATGTGAAAGCAATTAGAAGTAAGATCAATATTTATTTTATCTGTAAATTCAGATATCTAATATAATTTGCTGCTTTTAACCAGTGGAATTTCCTTATGATGGAGCGCAGATGTGACCTATCCTTTAAAAACAAAACAAACTCAAAACTTAATTCTGTTTCTGAGTATTTATAGTAACTAATCTTTCCTAGTCATCTTGCTGAATCTGTAAGTATAGAAGGTTATTAATTATGTCAGACATGAGCTTTAGTTCAAAGTGATCATGCAATTCAGTCACCTTGCAAATAGAGTTATTCCTTATCTACAATGAATTGCTTCTGAAGTTTCTTATATGCAGCATACTTTGCAGTTTGAAAATGCAGCTTAACTGTGTCTAATTTGCAAAAGAGACTGCCGGTGTCTGATTTAACTTTGACTGACGTGGTGTGTGAGACTGAAGATCTGAGTCTTGGTCAGAGTGAATAGCTATTTTAATGCTGCTCCATGTGATACAGAAATCTTGCTGCTAAATCTGTTGGAAGAGAAAAAAATATTGATGGGAAGGAAGTTTATAACCATGGGAAAACAAGATCATTTATCCTGTCAGTTTTTATTGCAGTATTAAATGGAGATGAGGTAATTTGTGTGAATCTGATCTGTTACTTTTATATCCTTAGACAGAATCCTGTTTCTGTACTTGTTAATGTGTTATCTGGATATCAAAAGAAAATTAAAGGCTTTTTTCACCTCGGTGGTCTGTCTTTCGAATCAAACATAGGGAACAGTAAGTTGCATCCATTTAATAGCACACCCTGTGATTTCAGTGCAACTACAATCTCCGATGACTAGCTGAAAGAGTTTACCAGGAAAATGCTACAGTATGGTCACCCTGTAAATAAAAATAAATTTTCAAATTTACTGTATTCCACATTGTGAGCTGCTCCAGTTTGGCAAGCAGCTGCTCCATATGATGTTAGGTTAGTGATGTAGTACTATCTGGAGGTTTTGGAACAGTTTTTTTATCCTTAGATTAAGTAGAACAATTTTGCCTCAAACGTTCATAATATAAAATTAAATTTTAATCTAATTCACAAAAGTCTAAACCATTATGAGGAGTGTGGCTCTGGTTCTACACGAGTAGCCTCCAGCAAGTTTTCCACGGTTACTGTCATCAGCCAAGCTACTGGGTGCCACCCGTTGGCCTGGAAAAATACGTGTTTTCTCCATTATTGCTGGTATTAAATACCAAAGCTTTCTAAGAGGGGGCAAGCGGTGTCTTGGTACCAAACACTGCAACTGGAGAAATACTTTGCAATAGCTTAAACATTTTAACTCTCCTATACCGTTGCTTCTAAGGTATCTGTTGCCATGACGTGCAAGTGTGAAATTGTCAACTTGTGTCATAAAATTGTGAATAAAAATGAAGTTATGCAGTATGAAAGTCATCAAACCCAAGTTGCTTGACACCTTGATGAAACACATTGTTAGGAAGTGGTGTACTGAGATAGCAAGTCAGATGACACACTTTATTTTTAAGAGTCAGAGGTGTAAGATGTCCTTGCATGACATACTAATCAAATGCAATTTCCTGAGAGCTTTTGAAACTGCTATGAGCGTGTTTTGTGTTTTTCAGTTTTTCATCAATTAACAATTAGTTGATGCTTTTTCACTGGCAGAGTTTTGTGTGAGGAAGTTCTTTTTTGTTCTTTTGGTCTCAAATAGCCAGCCATGTTCTAAAACATCTAGAGGAGGTTAAGGCTTATAACCTGGGTTTCATCAGACATATTTCCTTATTGCTTTTTTCTCTTAAAACCAAGTAGAGGCAAAGAAGATATTTTTGAAAAACAGTCTTGGTAAAACTCATAGATAGCTTTGTAGTTCAGGATTTTGTAACACATTTTAGCCTTCAAAAAGGTATGGAAATGAATTGGCAAGAACATTGCAACTAAACTATATTGTTGACAAAGTATTAAGCTGTTACAATAGTGGTTATGAAGGAAGCAGGAAGACTCAGGAATAATATTTCATGTGTAAACTTAGACTTGGTGTCATTTGATTAGCTACTGAATAAGGAAAATACAGGTGGGTGGGTACCACTGATCTATTGGAAGTGAGTTTATTCTTGCTATAATAAAACTTATTTATTTCTGTGGTCTTTACTCTTATCAGACCCTTGATCAAAGACAACACACAGTGGTACAAGGAGATTTTTAATAAGATTGACACTTGCAAAATCTCTGGCATATCTTGGAGTGCTTAGCATTGGATACTGCTTACAAGAGGTCTGGGGATCCTTGTCTTTTAATCATTCCTGTCTTGATTCCAGCTGCAATACCAGTACATTCCCCTCAAAGAAGCACTAGAAATCATGCCTTGCTGGAGGCTGCAGGACCAAGCCATGTGGCAATTAATGCCATCTCTGCCAACATGGACTCTTTCTCTAGCAGTCGGACAGCTGCCCTTAAGAAGCAGCCAAGTCACATGGAAGCTGCTCATTTTGGAGACTTAGGTAAGGCTTCGTCAGCTCTATAATAATGTCGATTTCTTTTTATTCTATTTATATTACTGGTATGGTCACCATCCTTTGGTTTTCAGGCAGGTAGATTAGGTAATTAAAAAATTTGACTGCTGTTACAATAGCATCTGTGTTACCCTAGAAGGGTTTTGAACAGGGACAGTACATTTATTTGTTAAAAGAGGTTCCTTACTTTATGTACCACCGTTACGTTGGAATCTTCTCTTCACCAGTTGTGTTGCAGGATATCTTTGTGTCGAATACCCATGTCTGTAGTACAATATGGAGTCATTCCCTTGATATTTTTCTTTAGGCAGATCGTGTCTGAATTATCAGGCTCAAGAGACCAAATCAAGCCTTTCAAAGACCCTTGAACAAGTTCTGCAGGACAATGTAGCCCTCCCTTATTTTATCCAGTTTATGGAACTGCGTAGAATGGAACACTTGGTTAAGTTTTGGTTAGAGGCTGAAAGCTTCCACTCCACAACATGGTCCCGTATAAGAGCACATAGCCTGAACACAGTTAAGCAGAGTTCGTTGGCAGAGCCAGTGTCACCCTCGAAACAGCAGGAAATTGCATCGTCTTCTCCAACTGGATTGCTTGAGGAGAGACTGGAGGATTTGAGCACAGTCTGTCTGCTCAGGACCAAGCCAGTGGCTTCAGACAAGAACGACAGAACTAGCAACAGCCAGAACCACGTGCTCTCAGGTCAGGAGAGCGATAATACCAGTGTTCTTTGCCTAAGAAAATCTGAGACAGGGACCCGTTCTGTTCCAGCTGATCAGCAAGAATCTTCCAAGCTTACGGTATCAAACAGAAACAGCCCCTCCTCTGCACTAAAAGACTTGTCAGGAAAACTAATGAAAAGTAAGTGCCATGTGTTCCCTTTCTTTAGAAAGGTGGGGAGATGGGGAACATACCAGCTGCTGCTTGCTTTGTACGGTGAGCTGTTCTCGTGTTTTCTTAGTAAGCACGATATGATGTTGCGAGGAGGAAAACAATTTTGTGTATCAGTGATGTAACTTGCTGTATAAGCTAATGGTCAATTTGAGCTATGTATTGTTTGACTGTCTGGTTGTTTAAAAATAAATATGCTGCCGAAGAGACTTCAAAATCATTATGTACTCTAATAAGCTTAGGTTACTTCTGTTCCTACATGTGTAATATTAAGAAATGAAGATGAACATTGCAATGTCCTGTTCTTCCCTCACCAATCCCACCACCAACTTAATTGCAGAAAATATGGATGATGGGGCTGAGAATTGATAGTTAACTTTCCATAGAAGGTAAATATCCTGTATCATGTAAAATGACATAAGTAATGGTTACAAGAGACTTGTAGAGATATTTGTGTGCAATGTACTGGTTTTGTTCTTGGATTTATTTGGTAGAGTTCCTGCCCTTGTAAATGATTTGTTCTCATTTGGAATCTACCTCTTTAGAGGCTACTGGAAATAAGGATGAAATTAAAAATATTTACTTTTGGTAGTAAGCTACATGCACAGTAACCTGTTTCTCTACTTTGCATCTACTCAGTCCTCCCTCATTGGTGCAAGTCTACAGACAAAAAGGAAACACTCCTTTCTTCATATTGGTTCCTTTTATTTGCCCAGCTGTTTCCTTATGTTGCATCCCTTTCTCTTGCTGTTTGTCTCTCTCATATAGTTACTTACCATGTACCTCCACAATACATAACCTCAGCCCCAAAGTATCTTAAACACAATGATATTTTAGTTATGAAAAGCACCTCTGCTTTCTGATGTCCCAAAAGAATTTGAAAGGACTAGGTCCTTTTTGAGAAACCTGAAAAGTCTGGGGTATCATTTTCTTCTCTTTCTTCCAGAGCATTGTCCCAGCTCTCCCTTGATGACATGTAAAGCATACCTCTTGTTCTGAGGCATCCCATTTTAATATTTTTTTCTTTTAGTTCCTTTATAATGCAAGCGTTTTATGCTCTATAACGAGAGCTAGACATTGGGAACTTCACTGCAGTTCTTGCTGCAAAGGTGTTACTTCTGGGACTAAGGTGTGCAGCTGAGGAAGAGGGTGCTGTCTTGTCTGGTGGTAGGGAATTCAGAGCTACATTGCTTTATTCCATCTCACTGGTCGGTCCATGCTGGGCTTATTGTGACCTGGCTAGAGATAACACAGTCACCGTAGCTTGTCCTAGCAAAGTATCGAGCAGTGGACTGAAAGCTTCACAGGAAGGAAACTTGTTGCTGACAGTTAGACACTTGCTTTTCTGAAGAGCAGTCGTTTGTTATTCGCTCCTTTTTTTAGACTTATGCCAAGGAATTCAAAGTTTGATTCTGTATTTCTTCTTTGTAGGTATAGAACGGGATGCAGTTAGTACTTTTACCAAATACATTTCTCCAGATGCTGCTAAACCAATACCTATTACAGAAGCAATGAGAAATGACATAGTTGGTAAGAATGTATATTGCCTACTCATTTCGGAGCTTCCTCCTTTCCTATAAAAATGTATCTTTAATACCACACACACTCATACTTCTTTTTATTTTCATGAATTTTAAAGTCAGTTGTAAAAAGGTAGTAGATCACATTACAAGTATCAGTGGATCTGACCTTTCAGTAGTGCTGTGCAATATCCCCAGAAGAACTTTCAGAGACTTTGCTTAAATTAGTGAAAGAATTCCTGGTGGTTATGGAGGGAACCCAGATTTGAGTCTCAATCAAATATTTTAGCCGTAATATTATCATTCAGCTATCTGCAGTACCTTAAAAGCTCTTTTTGCACAGTCAGAACGAGCTGATTCTAGTGGGTTTGAACCGCGATTTTCATTAACTAGTCATCATTTATGTCCTTCAGCTTAATCAGCCAAATGCACGTTAAAATTAACTTGGTCTTTCTTTGCAGCAAAGATTTGTGGCGAAGATGGACAAGTGGATCCTAACTGTTTCGTTACAGCACAGTCAATAGTGTTTAATGCAATGGAACAAGAGTAAGTTGCTTGAACGGTTTGGCTTCTTGTGTCTGTTGTCCTTTTGCAAAAGGTGGTTCCGTTAAAAATGTTTATGGAGGTATAGCCATATAATCACTTTTTTGCGCAGTCTTCTGTATTTTAAACTGCTCAGACCTCTCCCTCAAATCCATTCTTGTGATCACTTGCTGAAGTTGTACGTGCATGCTGTTACTACATTCTTTATCTTTCTTCTGTCATTTGTAAATCTGCACCGTTTCTTGCTTGTTTTGCTTTTATCCAACTAAAAGTGTAAGGCTTCTGGGGCAAGAACTAATTGATTCATAAGGTGCCTTGAATGCTGTAGACCCTTAATAACTAATTGTTATTCTGTGTGCAGGCACTTTAGTGAATTTTTGCGAAGTCATCATTTCTGTAAATATCAGATTGAAGTGCTGACTAGTGGGACTGTTTATCTGGCTGACATACTTTTCTGTGAATCAGCCCTGTTCTATTTCTCTGAGGTGAGTGTTAGGTTTTGGGTTTGGTTTTTTTATTATTCCTTTCTATCAGATGGAGAAAACTATTAATCCCTTGATGGCTCTAATAAATACACTTTTAAATACAACCACAAAGATGAGGTGTATCTTTTTCTGGGAGAAAATGCATTAAACTCTTTCCTGCCCATGTGTAGAACTATTTCAAGTGTTCAAACCTGTACACCATATTGTAGAATGAGTATTCATGCATATCTTCTCCAGTTAGTGCTTCTAAGTGTCTCTTTGCTTTGCAGAAGCTTTGATGTAGTTGCCTTAATCTTGCCAAATGAAGTAGTGACTTTGAAAGCCTTAAGCGTTCTTACAGATAACAAATAGTTCACTAGCTTTACATAGAGAGGATACCAGTTTGGAAAGTGGTAGGTTAAATATATGATTTTACAGTTGTGGGGCCCTGTACCTTTAGGGAATCATCTGTTAGTAGTAAAATACTTGTCCTGATAGTCTGACAAGAACAAACCAGTGTAGTTTGAAGCAGCAAGCTGGGAGGCTGAGACAATATGCTGAGTTCAGCGTAAGCTAGGCATAGCATGAAAATAGCATTTCCTGTGTCTTTAGTGTGATACAAATAAATACTTGTTTGGAAACTCGATGTGAAAATCAGTACGGAAAAGAAATGTCACAAGTTCCTTTTTAAAAAAAAAAAACCACAAACTAAATCTGTCTGCAACAGTGTATCTGAAGATTCAGAATATTTATATGCCCTGGTGACAATTTTGCATCATTAATACATGGTCTATGTTTCTTGTTTTAAATGAGAAGCAGCAGGTTTGTCTGTGCGTATTAAAAGTTTCTTGCTAAAACTTCTTTAATTTCTCCTCTTTTTTTTAATTTCCCTTCCAGTACATGGAGAAGGAAGATGCAGTTAACGTGTTGCAGTTCTGGTTGGCAGCAGATAACTTCCAGTCTCAACTTGCTGCCAAAAAAGGCCAGTATGATGGGCAAGAAGCACAGAATGATGCCATGATTTTATATGACAAGTGAGGGAGTTCAACAATTATTTGTTTCTGAAGGTCTAATTTTGTGCTTGTAGTTTTGTGTTGCACCATGCAAAGGGAACTTCTAATTTTCAAACTAACTGTGCAGTCTTGCGCTTTTATGCTGAAATGCATTTTATTAAGGTGGCCTTTGGTGTGTATACACACAAGAACTTTTAAAATCATTCTTTATACCTGAGGAGAAAATCCTTATAAGGACTCCCTTTTTAAACACAACTCAGCATTTTCAGGACTTGATTGCTTGAGTTAATGTCTGGTCGTGAAATATCAAAGCCGATTGGTTGCCATTTGAAAATGTAAGGGATTTAAACCTAATAGCAGATGCATCACTGTAGAAAAACTTTAAGGTTCAGATACTGTTACCCATTTATAGTAGGCTGTAGGAGCTGTTATCACACATAGTAAAGGCCAAATAGTGCTTGTTCTTAGTATTTCAAAATATTTTCCTTTTTTTAAGGAAGCGAGCAGATCCCTTTCCATATCAGACTTTCCTCTCACTCTCAGTAGTGTAACTCTTTTTTCCTTTATTTTGTGCTTCACCTTAGCAATAATGCAACTGGAAGATGGACATGAAAACTGCTTCCAGAAAAAGTTTGTTCTTAAGCTTAAACGTGAGACTCATTGCCACAAGATTGTTGAGTTATTGCCCTAGTAGGAAATAATAATTGGAGAGCAAGCAAACAATTCGCTCTGACTTTTATCAGTTATCCCCCCACTTCATCGACAAACTCAGTTTTCGATGATGCCATTAGTAGAGCAGGTGCCGCTTGAGAGTTCCGGGTGTTTCTTGCTTCATTCCTGCTTCCCTGCTACAAAGCTGTGTGCGTTAAGATTCTGCTCATCGGTAGTCACACGGTGCTCTGTTTCTTCTATCTGTATCTTCAGGGCAAGGCTTTATCAAAAGTATTTCTGATAATTGGGGATTTTTTCCCCCTGTACTTTGCGAGGGTCACTTTTATGTACGGTTTTGAAGCCAACGCTTTCTCATGGCTGCAGCGTGGTTAATGGTCTTCAGTGGAAAGGGTGGGTACTGACCACCTGCAAAGTTTTGCAAATCCTTCTGTGTTGTCGTCTTCCCCTGTCCGGTGCTGCAGGTACTTCTCCCTTCAAGCCACGCATCCTCTTGGGTTTGATGACTCGGTGAGGTTAGAGATTGAATCCAACATCTGCAGGGAAGGTGGTCCTCTCCCCAACTGTTTCACTACTCCCTTACGGCAGGCGTGGACTACCATGGAGACGGTGAGATACCTTCTTCAGAACGGTTTTGACAGTTAGTAAAGATGATGTGGAGATTCTGCTACGTGTCAAGTGTCCCCTTCAGCATTTCTGATTGTCTTGTTCTTTTACTGACTTCCTGTTTACCTGGATAACAGAGCAGCTTTAGTAAAATTTGCTAGACTATTTTCCCCAGCCTGATTTGAAAAGATACCACCCACTGGCTTCTGTTAATTCTCTGTGAAATGTTTGTCTTGGGTGATTATTGCATTTTAATGGAAGTAACAGAATTTCCTCCCATGTGAATTGCTATCAACAGCTTATTATATATCTTTAGAAAATTGTCCTTCCTGCTAGTAGCAGTTGTTTGCAAGTCTAATACCAGTGGTGTGGCTAATAATGTAACGGTGGGATACCTGGATACTAGAGATTAATGATTTGATTCTGGAGCTGCTGCTTATTTTTGAACAGCATAGCAAAATAACTGTAAGCCTGTTGAGTTGTCAGGCCTTCCTAGAGAACAAAAAAAAAACCCCTGAACTTACTGGAGGATTTGGTTAATACATTGTTATTTTTGTTCATTTTGCAGTAGGATTCAAACTTAAAGCACTGCAGTCCCTAATCCGAAACAATTCCATGTGTGGACACTTTTACTTGTGTACCATCTACACAAAGACTGAGATGTTTGTGTGTCCCTTCTGCTCTGCTAATGATCTACATTAGTTGTGCAGACCAGCCTTGATTAAAGAGGACTCCTCCTTCTGTCTCTCAGGTTTTTTTACCTGGTTTCTTGTCCAGCAACCTTTACTACAAATACTTGAACGATCTCATCCATTCAGTACGAGGAGATGAATTTCCAGGAGGCAATATTGCACTGAGTATTCATGGCCCTGGTAGCTCTCCCGATAGTGATTCTATAGGGGGCCCGGATGGCTCTGCTTCCCAGGTATGAGTTTCATGGTTTGATTCTGTTGCAGGAAATGATGCAATCGCTTTTCTGTATCAATATCAAAATTCCTACACTGCAAGGAAACATCTTGTAATTTGAAGCTTCCCATTTCACTTTAAAGCCTGTGTTATATTAGGACATGTTTAGTCTACCTGCTGCTAAGGTCAAACAAACAGTATTGGCATGGAAGGGTATCTATGATATTTGTTGTACCCAAAGTCTTGTGCTGCTAATATTCACTGAAGAATGTTTCGTAGTGCCATAACATTTAAGATTGCTTTTTATTAGAAATAACTTTTTTTGATCAATACCATAGTTAAAACTTTAGGCAAAAATTTGCACTTGTGAATACGCTATAGAATTTAAATACAAATATGCCAGTTTTATGTGCTCAGTGCCAGATCTTCTGTCCTGAAGAGTCCACTCAATTCTGGGGTTTAAGGCATCTATCTACTCACACATAGATCAATGACAGTTAATACCTGACGGGGTGGTGTTCACTAGTTTGTCTCAGCAGACTTTTCCCTACTATCATACTCAAGCTAGTTAGTCGTGCTGGTCTGATAGAAAATGGCCAGAGTCCTGACCTTTCCAAAAGAGAGCTCTGACACTTTACTATATTACCACCGAGATGCTCTGAGCTGGGGATGATACCTGAATTTTGTTTGCGTGTATATAGTTTGATGTAAAGCTGGGCATAAAAAAAAGTCCATTGCTGGTAAGGCGTTCTAATCGTTTGTGAAGCACGATTAGAGCTATGTGGCTGCTTCTTCGCTGTACTGTGTAGAAATGGGAGTGTGACTGGGCTCCTTCAGCTCTGTTACCCTTCCAAAGTCATTGAGAGATGTCTGCTGTGTATTTGCTTTGCACGGTGCCCTGGTTGCGGGCCAGCATCTTTCTTTTTTATTGCCTTTCATGATGCTGCTTTCTGAGCTGTATTGCCGTGTGGGCCTAGCCTCAGAAACGGGCAGCGGAGCTCGTTACACTCTGAAACCATCCCAATAACGTCAGAGATGTGTTTTTAACCAAGAGTTGTCTGTTCCAAAAATTCTAGCTCTGCTTAATTCAGATGTGAAAGAAGAGAGGATAAGCAGATTCTAGCTTATCTGTAACCAGGTCAGCTTGCAAACTGCAAGCCCAGCTGAGAGCAGAAAAGCTAAGCTAGAACTGCTTTTGCTGAATTGCTTTTATTGAATGCTGCAGTGCTACCATGGGTTTTAAATCCAGTATCTAGACCAACATTATTGATGTACTGTGTTTCAAGCAACTTGGAAGCTGCACTACCTGCTTGTAATATTTTTAAACCTCCTAATTTGCAAGGAGGGAATATTCCCCCCTAGTTGCAAAGTGGGGAATAAAATCTGTGTTCTTGAAATATCCTGCTGCTTGATAGTCTGAGCAGGAGAAACTGCTGGTAATTGGCTTGCTTGGACAATTTAGGAAATGAAGTGCTGCATTTTGTGGTGTGCATTCCTACTTAGCTGAATAGGAGAATCTCTGGATCTCTGCATATTTTTGCATAAAGAACAGCGCTTACGCAGAGCAGCAGGAAAGGCGTTTGCAAGGCAGCTGCCATAAACGTTTCTGTTCGGTGTTAAGGTGCTAATAGATTGCTGTGCATTTGTGCTCTCCCTGCTGTTGCTCTAACATTTCCTTGGCTTTTTTCATGATCTTATATAAATACTCCAGGCCAAAAGATAAATGTTTGTTCTCTGTGTATGGGGGAAGCATAGTGTGTTTGGGAATTGCTTACCAAGTGCATGAGAGGGATGAGTGAAGCTGCTGCAGCTTTTGAGGTAGTTCAGTGTTATGTACTCACAAACAAATAATTTGCATGCGCACACAGATCTGTTCGGTTGATAATGCTTAAACAGCAGTCCTTACACATACGTATGCTGATCTGTACATTGTGTCTTTGGCTCTGTTTGTAGAACTTTATCATCCTCTGTTTAAAAACAGTGTCATACTGAGTTAGGAATTCATCGCTGTGTAGATGCTCTCTAATTCTTTTATGCTTGCTTAGAGACTTTATGGAGGTTTATCTAAGTGTAAAAGCACTAAAATAGCAGTTTTGTTAAGAAGCTATTAGTTGTCTGCATTGGGCACTAATACTTAGAATTTTTATTTGTAGTCCAATGTCAAAAAGGCTAATGTTAAAATCCTGAAAAATTTTGATGAAGCAATAATTGTAGATGCTGCAAGTCTGGATCCAGAATCTTTATATCAACGAACATATGCAGGGTAAGGTTCATTCAGTGTATCTCATTCTTTCTAGTTACGTGTTTCACCTCTGTTTCATTTTTGCTGTGTCCTTCTGCATGGAGAGTACGCATAAATGCAAGATGTTGCAATCTTAGTACATGTCCTAATATTTGAAAGTAAATTTATTTCAATAGTGTGATTTAACACCAATGTCATAGTGAATGTTTCTCTGATCAGAATGGCAGCCAGAAAAATATTTCCAATTGTTTTTTCTCTTTCTCCAAGTTATTATTCCTCTTTTGACTCCAAAATACAGCTAAGTAGTTCCTATTTGGGGTTGGAACAGAAAAGAATAAGCTCAGGCGCCTTTGATATTGTAATATGCAACTTCCATTTCCCTCTACCCCCATGGTAGAGAAGGGCTTATACTTCATTTCTTTAGCAGATTGCACAGCTATTCTTCTGTTTCTTAAGTTGCTCTTTGTTATAAAGCTCTTCTGCTCTGTGGATCTCATACAGAAATTCTTTGTTTCTATAGCTACCTTGCTTTTCTATTGCATAGCAGTCTTCTGTCCTTTTAGGTACTGTAAACTGTTTGCTTTCTAATGACATGTTTTTGTGGTAGTGTGGAGCACTTGCTAGCACTGCCCGTTGATACTACATGATTGAGTCATTGAAGCATTTGCCTACTTCTAGTTTCTAGAAGAATTTTTAAGAAACACTTCAAATTCAGATACATGAGAAGAGCAGGAGATTTTTCCCAATGTATCAATTCTAGGTGGAAGAGGTGGTAATTGGTAAAATGCCAGTCTTCTGACACTAGAGTCTTTATTGTGGTGGCTTGTTTTCCTGACTGGTAGCTTTCCATAATGCCGAAGTTCTCTTGGTAACCTGTGTGGTTCTTTTACTCCTCCTCTCTTCAGGAAGATGACGTTTGGACGAGTCAGTGACCTGGGACAGTTTATCAGAGAATCTGAACCAGAGCCTGATGTCAAAAAATCAAAAGGTTTGCTTTCGTCTTCCTCTCCATTTCTGTAAACATCTGCAGAACTGCTCTTTTCCGTACTGCAGTCAAGATAAGCAAGATTCTTGACTCTTTCCGGATCTGTTTTAAGCCAAATAGAGATGCTTAGGGGATCCTTTACTGAGGCAAAACCCACCTCTGGCCCAGTTTCCTATCCAAATTCTGCTTTTCTGGTCCAGCTGGACTCCTGGGAGTATGAGCAGCCTGTGGGAGTTGGAGCTGTCGGTGGAACCTGGCAGGGATGAAAGCCGCTAGCAGCTGAGCTGATGATCAAACCTTCAAAGATTTGGTCTCGAGATGAAAAAGAACTTCAGCTCTCCACACACTTCCCACCCAGTGTGGGATCTGCTGTTAATGCTACGTTTCAGCTCTGGTAAAGAGGAATGGTTCGGGCCTGGTGTCTAATGAACCATGGCTCCATGTAATCCCTTGTCTTTCATGCCACTCTTCTGTGTTCTCTAAGGCCAGCAGTGCAAACCCTTCAGAAGGATGGAAGGAATTAGCTTTTACAGAGGTGTGCCACAGAGTTTGCTAATACACCGTGCTTGCTGTTTTTTTATCTCAACTAGGGTCCATGTTTTCACAAGCAATGAAGAAATGGGTTCAAGGAAACACAGATGAGGTGTGTCCTCTTTTTATGTTGTCCTTGTGACTGACTTTACAGTGTGTATTACAGAAATGAAGTATTGAAGTTCTTAACCCCGGCTGTTTCTCTGGGTATCTTTCTGATGCACCAACAAGAACTGTCAGACTCTGTGTGCTAAATATAATTTGATTGCATGCATGTGTGAAACTAGTTTGATTTTTGCCAGTGCTTGCTGGTTTAACTAATATAATGGTTAACTGTGTGCTTGCAGCCAAGGTTTTTCTTATTACGGTGTTGTAAGATATATCTACAAATAGGAGTGGAGATGCTGCTGTTCTTTGTTTTTTACTGTGAAGTGACCACTGTACATGGATTACAGGCTGCATTTTTCCCCCTTGGAGGGGCTTGGACAAGTCCCCAACAGATAAGTCTAAAAACTTCACTAACTGTCTTGGAAATTGCATCAAGCCGTAAATATTCACGGTAATTGAAGTTAATGCTGTACTCGGAAACTAGGTGCATTTCTGTCAAGGGAGGATACGTTTACTACAAGTCACTGAGTTGTGAAGGTTAACCGTGTCTTCAAGGTTGAGAGTGTGAATTATGCTGAGAGGACTGTATTTTTATTTTAAGAACTTGAAGCTATGTGTATTTTTGGGATGCTTTTTCTGTGGCAGGCTCAAGAAGAGATGGCTTGGAGAATAGCAAAGATGATAGTCAATGACGTTATGCAGCAGGCGCAATGTGAACAGCCTTCAGAGAAGGTTACGAAGGTAAGGGGGTGGAAAGGCTGCCTGTCTTTATCTGACTTAAGCCAGACTGTGGGAGGAGCAGAGCTCTTGCTTGCCTTCCTAGCGCATCTGAAACCCACGCTGGTAAATGTTCAAACTAGCAGAGCATGATATGAAAAAACAAAGGTTGGAAGTGTTTCAGCCTACGTATGATGTAGGAATTTCTTAACAGATACCTGTAGTGGTTCTCCTGAACAAAGACAAATTTAATGCTTGTACATTTTGAGTCTTTACAAACTGCCTTATTAGTTAAGAGTGATTTGTGTTGCAGGTTCAATACTGTAATTCCTTATTTGAGTTCACACTTGCTGTTCCACGTTAATGAGTGTTGTTACATTTGTCTGAAGTGTCAGTAAAACTCAACAGTTGGGAAGTTGTCTTGTTGGGTGCATTAATTTACACAGTGCTGTGTCTGCGCTGTTTAAAAAAGACACAGTAGCCTTGTCCATAGGCTGGTGGCTTAGTGTGTTATATTGTTGTTCAGTGACTTTGTTGTACAAGTCCACATGTTCTCTGTTTAAAAAAAAAAAAACCAAACAAACCATAAAACCCCCAAACAAACAAAAAACCCCACCTATTTCTGATGCAACAGTTAGATTTTGTGTGAAATAATGATGATAGCAGTTTACCAAGTTAGTGTCTGGTACTTCTGGCTTTCAGGCATCTGACTGTTTTAAAATTAACTTGCACTTTTTTAATTATTGAGGGTAAACATGTGCCAAGTCCAGTGATAAGACCCTAATGGATGGATCCATAGTTTCACTATGTGACTGTTTTCTTTTTAATAGAGCAGTTATATTTAAATGACTTGTATAATGATTTCACTTAATAGCTTGGCTGCAAATGATGTAATTCCAGTCTGGCTAGATGAAAAGGTCTCTCAGCACAGTGTTTAGAAATACCAAGTGGCTGCAGATGCTCTGGATTCAATTAAGCAAGTATGGTTACAGTAGTCAGAAGGTTGAGTGTGTTGCAGGATTAGGTTTTTTTCTCTCCCGAACACATAAGCATACCTGGCTTCAGCATTTTTAAACACATGTCTTTCTATTGAGCGATTGCCTTGTATGTTTTAGGATAAAATGAACTCTAATCCTGTTCTTCCTTTTCCAGCTATGATTTTAGAAATGCCAGAACAGGAAATCTGGATTTCCACTTCGAGAATGAGTGAACTTTCCCTTTTGGTGGATTCTTTAACACAGCCAATAAAAACAAAGCACTGTTGCTTCAACCACCGAAATCTCCCTCATTTATAAGGAAGAATTAAAAAGAAGCAATCCTGTACCTCCACTGTAGAGCGTGAAGAAACACTTTTTCCTGTTGTATGTGGCATTCACAATAAGGATGGTTTTTAAAGAGATGAAGATGCAGTTTACAAATGTGTCACTGAGAAACTGTGATCAACTTCACAAATACTTGACCCTGTCTCAAAAAGACTTTTAAGCAAAATATCTGGAATGGGACACGAGCCACAACAAAGAGGGGAAGGTTTTGCTGTAGTTTCTAGTTCTACTACTTGTAATTTTTAAACACATAATTGGAAAGGCCATGGGGCGTGTCCCCGACATTGGCCATTGGAGAAGTGAACCTGAAACAGTGAATTCATTGGCAGTGAATGACCTAAAAAGTTCTAAGTTTTATTTTTCCTTACTTGAAATAGATGCGTGTTCAACTGTAAGATAAATGTATTTTACTTCATAACTACATTAACTTTGAAGGCAGCGTAGAATGATCAGGAGGGAAGCCTGGACACTGTAACTCTTCCTTGTCGAGCTCTTACACCTGCATACACAAACCCCTGCTTCTGACACAGAGCAGACTCGAAAGCCAATCTTGCACTTGTGCAACCCTCTGCTCCCAAGCCACGGCTCCGAATGCAGCCCACGTTTTGAGGAGATTGTACCCTGTGGACTGCTCCATTTTCTTTCCTCTCCATCCTACGAGCAAGGAAAAAAGTAATTGCTGCCATTCTCCATAGCTTGTTGTCCTCCAACCAACATAGTATCTAATTCCAGATGTTTGGTTTACAAAGAAAAATAATTTTCAATGACCTCTGGCC
The DNA here is from genome assembly GCF_030936135.1 of Gavia stellata. Taxonomy (NCBI): domain Eukaryota; kingdom Metazoa; phylum Chordata; class Aves; order Gaviiformes; family Gaviidae; genus Gavia; species Gavia stellata. The sequence continues at coordinate 8,876,577 of NC_082618.1, forward strand.
TTCTCCCTGACATTGTCAAGACTTGCAAAACCTTAAGTAAAAAAGCCACTGTGTTACACAGCACCTCTCTTTTTTTTTTTTAAGTGAATTGATTTTGCAGGGTATCAAAAGTCCTCAGTGTCTCACCGTTATGTTACTGCTGCATTTTTAGTACACAACACTTCTGTTTTGGGTTTTTTTACTTTACTCTTATGATTGCTTTTTTCCTCAAACCTGTGCAAAAAAAAAAAAAATCACTTTGCAAAGAACTCAAATCATCTCCAATGTTCAGAATATCTTGATTGACTAGCAAGTGTTATTCTGTTGCAATATTCGATTGTATAGAGGCACACTGTATTGTCTATAAAAAAAGCAAAAAAGGCTGTGTATAGGTTTTTGGTACTATGTACCACCTCTTATTTCTCTCATGCCCAAGTATTCATGTACTTAAAACATACTATATTTAATTGTGTTTTGATTTAAAATATATAAATATTAAAATTTGTGTCAGTTTTCTGTTTTCATGGGATTTGACTTTACATGGTTAATTTTTTTTAAATGTGAGTCTTAGGGGGTTATAAAAGAAACCTCTGAACAGTTTGTTTTGTCCTTGCTACATTTGCATTCATTTCTTAATATTGAATGAAGGATGTTAATGGCAGTGTGGTGAAATAAGAATAATTTCTGTCTAAATACTAAATAAGAAGGTGTTTTAATCACAGGACATGTCAGAAGTTGGGCTGGGAAGCAGGTAGAAGGGGAAGGGCTTGGTCCAGTAGCACAGTATTGAACTACGCACGCGCCCTTGAATCCTCTTCTAGGCAGGAAAGCTAAACCCTGACCCGTTCCCCATGCAACACTTACTCATTTTTCCACCTTGGCAGGATCCCAGCTAACCAGCTGAGCGTGTTTAGGGATTACAGGCCACAGGTTGGGTAAGAATCTTGCTCAGGGCTGCATTTCCTCCAGCTGCTGCGCTGCCTGGGGTGCATGTGGCCAGACTGAGAGGCTCGGCTTATCTGGAGTCGTCTCAGTAGCAAAGACCTGTAGTGCTGCAGCTCCTGGAGACTGATAAGAAAAGCATCCATCAGAAAAAAGAAGGGAGGAATCCCTGCCAGGGATCCACCTTGTTCACGGGGCCTCTCCCTGCTCTCGCAGGGCAAGGTGCTGTGCTGGGGACGGCTGCGGACTGGCCAAGCGCCTGCTCGGGGCATCTTCCCGAAGCTGCTTACCTTGAAAGGTGGCCAAGGGGTAAGGCAAGGCTTGGTTGTTGATTGGGACCCACCTGCCAGTTTTTCCTCTTCTGTCCATAAGCGGTGCTTAGGTTTGATGGAGCATTGATCTCGGGGTTATGGATGTCTGATGCTCACTGTGCTTGTTACTGGTTCGTGATGGATGTTGAATTTCTTGCCGTGTTACGGCTTTGAGTGGCATATTTGAATCTCTCTTAGTGCAGGGTCTCCCTGCCTCCTGTCCAGCCCAAGGAGCCAGTGTTTATACGATGAATAAACCACATTTGATTGCAGCCCCACCGCTTCTCTTCTTTACCCCAAAGGTTTTACGCGCACTGCAGCTGGGCAGGCTGCAGAGTTGGCTTCGGTTTTTATTGGAATGGGATATTTGGGGTAATTTGTCTAGGTTTTGCTGCTTTTTATTTTAGAAATACGATAAAAAGCACCTGTGTGGTCACCACGGAAAACGCCCCTCGCCTGCCCGGGACCGCCGCCCGCTGCTCTCCCGGGGCGGAACGCGCCTATCGCGGCCTCGAACCCGCGGTCCCCCGGCGCGGCGCTGCCCCCACCGCCGGCCGCCAGGGGGCAGCAGCGCCGCGCCCAGCGCCTCCCGCCCCGGAGGGGGCCGCTTCCGGCCCACGTGGGCCGCGCGGGCACATGGCCGCGGTGAGCGGGGCCGGGGCGCACCGGGACCGCGGGGGGCGGAGGGAGGGGGAGCGGGGCTGGGGCAGCGCTGATGCTGGAGGGGTGGTGGTGCTGGGGCGCTCCGGAGCCTCCTGACCCACCCCGGGGTTCCCCTATGGGGCTCCTCCAGCACCCCCCCGCGTAGGGTCCCGGTGCCTGCAGGGTGTTTCTCCCCCCCAAAAGGGTCCACGACGGGTTCCCCCGTAGCGGCTCCTTCTCCCCCACGCGGGTGTCGTTGCCCGGGCGGGGTGCTGTGGGGCTGCCCCCTCTCCCCCGGTGGGATGCCCGCCCCTGAGCCCGCTGTCCCGCAGAGCATGTCGCCGGACGAGGACGCGCAGCGGCTCCTGATCCAGTTCCGGGACGAGGCGGGGGAGTCCCTGGGCTCCCCCTTCGACGTCCCGGTCACCATCACCCCGGACAAGCTGCAGCTGGTCTGCAACGCCCTCCTGCAGAAGGTGAGACCCCCCCGAGCTCCCTCAGCACCCCCCGAGCCCGCCCTGGGCCGCCCCTCGCTAGCCCTCCTGCCCTCTCTCCCGCAGGATGAGCCGGTGCCTCTGGCCTTCTTCGTCCACGATGCCGAGATCGTGGCGTCGCTGGAGAAGACGCTGGCGGGGCAGGCGGTGGAGACGGAGAAGGTCCTGGACATCATCTACCAGCCGCAGGCGGTGTTCAGGGTGCGGGCGGTGACCCGCTGCACCAGCTCCCTGGAGGGGCACACCGAGGCCGTCATCTCCGTGGCCTTCAGCCCCACGGGAAAGTACGAGGGTCTGGCTGTGGGTGGGGGGCTCGGGGCGAGGCAGCGGCCGCTGTTGTCCCCCTTTGCAGGCACCGCCCTGAGCTGGGCTCTTCCTCCTCTCCCAGGTATCTGGCGAGCGGCTCTGGAGACACCACGGTCCGCTTCTGGGACCTCAGCACGGAGACGCCGCAGTTCACGGCCAAAGGTGGGTGCGGGGGTGTCCCAGGAGGGCAGCTCCTGAGCCCCCTCCCTCAGGGACCCCCTGCCTGCTCGGGGGGACAAACGGAGCAGAGCCTGGGTGCTGCCTGAGCCGTGTAGGCTGGGGCCGTGGCTCAGGGCGGGAGGGAGTAGCTCTCTTTCACTAACAAAGTAGAGGAAGAGTGTCAGGCCAGGAGGAACACAGAGGGTTCCCCCCACCTCTAGTCCTGCTTGGGGGCAGCTGCCTGCTGGGACACCGGGGACAGACAGACACAGCCCCCGGCTCACACCCGCTCGTGCTCGCTCTCTCTCCGCCAGGTCACCGTCACTGGGTGCTCAGCATCGCCTGGTCGCCCGACGGCAAGAAGCTGGCCTCGGGCTGCAAGAACAGCCAGGTAAGGGTTGGGTCCCTGCTCCCTCGGTGCGGGGCTAGGTGCCCCCACAGCTGTGCTGGGGGGGATCTGTGGGGGTGTCGGGACCCTCTGCAGCCCTGTTCTGAACTAAAATGAAACATGGTAAAGGGGCTATGGGGGATTAGGGGTGAAGACTTGTTTTCTCTGGAGCGTGAGGGGTGTATCCAGTGGTACTGAGCAGGATTCCCGTTCCCCAGAGGAGCTTTGCATGTGGATGTGTCACAGTGGTCGCGAATAGCGTCTCTGAGCTCTGTGCTGGGCAGGGCTCCGGCTTTGTCACCTTTGTAGACCTCTTGTGGCAGACGCTTTTCCCCCCGCACAGGAAAGAGTCCGGCTTTTGGCCACGGTCCTTGGCAGACGGCTCCATCACGAGGGGGGTGCCTGGAGTGAGAAAGGGTATTGCCCGGCCAAGCCAGGGCTGCTCTTTCATGACCCAGACATGCAGCAGCAGCCTGTTTCGCAGTGCTCCTGCTCAGACACAGACAAATTCCCTCTTACAGGAATGTGAAGGGGGCCCTGCCCCGGCTGTGGGGCAAAATGTTTGCGCTTAAGGTGCGCAGAGAAATGCCTAGGGAAGCAGGAGCACTCGTGGGCAATTAAAAGTGAGTCAGCAACATGCTGAGCTGCAGAGGGGCAGGTGCTTGCTCTGACCTTCCAACGGTCTGGGAGCAACAGAGTGGCCGCAGAGCTGCTGAGCGCTGCTGTCCCATGCTCAGTTTCTGAGCAGCCACTTCGTCAGTCCGCTGTGATACTAGCCCCAGGGAAACAGGCCAGGCTGGGGTGGTTCTGCCTTGGTTTGGTGCTGTTCTGGCTTTAATCTAACCCAGGGAGCTCCTTGTCCTCCGTTTCCCTGTTTCTCCCAGGTTCTTAAGTAGGAGATGACTAATGCCTTGGCGCTTTGGATGAACATTTATGTAGAGAGAGAAAAAAACAAGAGAAAACCAGCATGTGTCCCACCCACAGAATCCGATAATAAGTAGCGTTTAGTGCGCTCTGGCTTTCATCGCGCTCTACAAACGTTCCCTAACTCTCTGGCACAGGGTGTCAAAGGCTCAGGCTGGCTTTGTGGGGACCTGGATTGGTTTTGAGTTGAGGCAGATATTTTTGTAGCAGCAGCGTTTTAGGTAGAGAGGAGGGCGATCAGGTCTCATGCTTTGAGATGTCAGCTGATTGCTGCAGGGATCTGGAAGGGCATCCAGCCCTCCTGCCCCGCTCTTTTTCTGCTCCCTGCCTCTGCCAACGTAAATGCGACCCCAAGGACACTTACCCTTTCTAAATGGAGCCCAAACGTCCCTGGAATTCACATGATGTGTGCGGCCTGACGCGACCCTCTTTCTTCCTCTCTTGGACAGATATTTCTCTGGGACCCAGCCACCGGCAATCAGATCGGCCGGGTGCTTGCTGGCCACTCCAAATGGATCACGTGTCTGTGCTGGGAACCGCTCCACATGTAAGTGAAGGGCCAGCCCAGCCCTTTCCCTTTACTCATACGGAAAAGAGCAGCCTGACCTGAAGGGCACTGCTCCTGTTTGCCTTTCTCCCGTTATGGTGCGCAGAGAGGGTGCGTGCAGAACAGCCCCCAAAGTGGGCCAGGAAAAGTGCGTGTAACTTGGAGCCGGGAGTCCCAGCTGCTGCTCACAGTCCCCGTAAGGGTGCTTGGGAAGTTACTGCCAGGCTGTGCCTCTTGTTTTCCCCTGTATAAAAGAGATGCTTGCCTATGAAAAATGCTTAATGTTTTCACGGTGCTGGACAAACATTTGATATGCCTCTCCCCAGCGTGCTGAGCTGGGAGCAGGAAAGTCCACCTGCGTGGTGCCCGAGCTCAGGCTCTGCAGGGTACTCCCTTTCTGCTCACCTGCATCCTGGTTGCCTCTGACATTCAGTTTCTTTATCATGAGGGCTGATTAACTGTGCAATCCCCTTATGCCTTCAGTCAGCTAAAGCTCTGTCTGGGAAAGATGGGTGGAGAGGGACAGTTGTGGCTAATAATCCGGGACATGATAGAAATAAATAAATAAAAAGAAAGAAACAGGGCCCCTTCAGAGCAGAGCCCTGCAAATTGAATTTGCCAGTAGGAAACTCCAGCTATTTGCAAACAACTGACTGGATTAGCAAAAACTGATTATAAAGGAGAATGAGGAAATGGAGAGGAGGGCGATGACCGTGCCAGGGCTCCACTTGTCTGTCTCCAGCCAGCTGCACTCCCCTCTCAGTTCCTGCGCAACAGGAGGGGCTGTGCTCTTCCTCACTGCTGCTGGTGCCGGGGACCACTTTCTTTGACATTAAAACCATGTTGAGTGGTAAATATGTTGTGCAAAGGACAGAGGGCTGTGGCTCCCCTGTCCTTGCTGGGTTGTGGCCAGCTGCTTCCAGATGTGTTAAATTTGCCCCCCTGAGCCACGTGGATGGACGTTGCTGCTTTCAGCACAGCAGCACTCTGTGTCTGCAGGCCAGCAAGTTTCCTGCCGGAGGCGAAGCATAGCATAGGCAGGGGAGCATTTGACGCGTTCCCATTGCTGCTGGTCTGTGCTGCCTGTGTAAGGCATACTGATCCCCCTGCCCAGGGCTCTCCCCAGCCAGTGCCCGGGAAGGTGCCAGTTTGTGGTCCCCTCGTTAGCCAGTGGGTTAAAGCTGCCTCCTGTGAAAGCAAGGTCATTGCCAAGGGCTTAGGTGCCAGGTTTACCCTGGATTGATGCCTCCAGTGTGCAGCCCAGGAGTCGGTTTGGAGGGAAGCATCTGCTGCCTCTCCCCTGCCTTGAGGGATCTTGTACTCTTGTAGGTCAGTGCTCTGCCCCTGTCCGGCCTCCCTCTGATCTTAAGCCAAACGAGAAAGTTGTCTTTTGTTGAATTCTGGACCCTTGAATCCTCTGGGGCTGATGTGGGAAGAGCTTGGTGGAGGAGCTGTGTGTGCTGCGCATATGGATTTGATCTTCTTTTTTGCCCAGAAACCCAGAGTGCCGCTACCTGGCAAGTGCCTCCAAGGATGGCAGCATCCGCATCTGGGACACGCTGATGGGCAGGTGTGACAAAATCCTCACGAGCCACACACAGTCGGTGACGTGTGTGAAGTGGGGGGGGGATGGCTTGCTCTACTCCTCCTCCCAGGACAGGACCATCAAAGTCTGGAGGAGCCAGGATGTAAGTGAGGCAGGCAGCCTTGGGGCTGCCGGTGAAGGGGGCTGGACACGCTGTGTTGTAGCTTTGCTCTTCCTGGCACAGCTTGTGCCCTGGAAAATGGAGGTGCAGAGTGGGTGCTGTATCCTCTTGATCTGTCAGAGCCTGTTGCTTGACACCATTTGGAAGGGGTAGCTGTTGTACAATGTTTTCATCCCTAAAAGCGTAAAATGAGGCTAAAAGCTGGAGACGTCCCTGGGGCGACCTATGCTGGTGGGCTCCGTGCAAGGCCCTGTGTGAAACTGGTTCCTGAAGCTCAATAGGGTTGTTTCTTCCCTGCTAAGCCTGGCTACAGTCCTGCCTGCAGCTTGGGCAAGAGGGTTTGGAAAGTTCAGGGCTGGTCCTCGCAGCCCAATGGGTCTGGGGGTTCCTGCGCAGTCTGGCTCTGTCCTGCCCATTCTTCTCTAAGCGGGTGGTTTTGTTTCCAGGGGGTCCTCTGCCGCACCTTGCAGGGCCACGCTCACTGGGTGAACACCATGGCCCTTAGTACCGACTACGTTCTCCGCACTGGTGCCTTCGAACCTGCTGAAGCCACCATCAACCCACAGGATGTGAGCGGCTCCTGTAAGTGCAGCACCCATGTTGTAGGCTGGGGGAGGCGGTGGGGAGAATAGTGAGGAGACCTGATGGCTCTTCTTAATGCTGCTGTGAGCCAAAGCAATCTTGAGAGCTGGGAGCAGGTCCTGTGTCGGTCATGCTGGCAGCCACGATCTTCCTTGCCCGTGCACAGGGTCAAGCAGTCTGGGGGATGGGATGGCCACTCTGTTTTCAAGGGCTTTTGCTCTCAGTATCACCCTTGGCAAAGAGAAAGTGGATGAGCAGTCCTAAATGCATCTTCTTGACCCACAGATTGGAATTGGCATCACGGGGTTATAAAGTTTCCTTTCACCTAAGGATTTCAAATCTCTCTTCCTTCCCCTCTCCCTTTCCCTCTTTCAGTGGCAGAACTGAAAGACAAGGCACAGCAGAGGTATGACCAAGTCAGGGTAAGTCCCTTTTGTCCCTGCTGTCGTTTCTAACACTGTTACTGGTTGAAGCAGTAAACGTACAGAGTTGGCTGTTGACCCCAACACTGGTGTGCTTCTGAGCTCTCCACACCTGGCTTGTACAGGACTTGGGCTCTTTCATCCCTTTCTCAGGGCCAGGAACCAGAAAGGCTCGTCTCGGGGTCAGATGATTTCACTCTGTTTCTTTGGAGACCAGCAGAAGACAAGAAGCCACTGGAGAGAATGACAGGCCACCAGGCATTGATTAACCAAGTCCTCTTCTCGCCAGACACCCGGATAATAGCCAGTGCTTCCTTTGACAAGTCCATAAAGCTCTGGGATGGTAGGACAGGAAAGTGAGTTGGTTTGTGCTGTTACAGAGATGGTGCTCGTATGGGGTCTGCATGTAATGCACAGGTTACGCAGAGACGGGCCCCAGTGTCATTGCCAGCAACTCCCTGGTGTGTTCAGCGTCTCTGTAGCCTGAACTCATGCAAAGTAATTCTGTTGCCTCTGTCTCTCTCTGCCCTTGCGAAGTCCCTTGTCTGGCTCCTGTGTTATGGGGTCTGTGCTTGGCTGTGTGTGTGCAACCCTGCTGTCACCCAGCCCCAGCACTGCCTGGCACCCGTGTGGCACATGCTGCCTGCTGCAGACTGGGATGGGATGTTCCACTCGGCTGATCTCCTGAAGACATGTGCATTGCACACTGTAGACTGACCCAGTTTAAACGGTTCCTGTGCCAGAGAACAGCTTGTTCTGGACAATGCAAATTCTTGTAGTTGCAAGTGGTGCTGTTGGTGTTTGGATGCTCCTGTAGTCCAGCTTTTAACCTTCTGCCAGAGCATTGGTGGGCTTGCTGGGGCAGCAGTCCTTCCCTTGTTCTGCCTTTGTACTGATGAGCTTGGGTTTCATGTCAATAATTTTAACGGTTCTTCTAAATCCAGGCTGCTCAGCCAGAGAGAAGGAGGACACATCTGTGCAGTGAGGCTGTAGTGTAGCCTGTTGGATAAAGGTTTCTTGGCAGAGGAGTTGAGATGAAGAGCTGTCCTCTAGAAGGCTGTGAGCCCATCTGGGAGGGTTTTTAGACAGCCTGAACCACCTATGGACTCTGTATAGAATCACAGAATCACTAAGGTTGGAAAAGACCTGTAAGGTCATCAAGTCCAACCATCATCTAACACCACCGTACCCATTAAACCAAGCAATTGACTGCCTTGTGTGTGCTGGCTTGGGGTTTGCTGAGCATCCTGTGACTGTGCTTGCTTGCTTGCTCGCAGCTGGAGAAGAAACCTGAAGGCTGGGCAAGGGCAGGTTTCCAACAAACCCAGCTGTCTGCTCCTCTAACAGCTTCTTTGTGCCTGCTCCGCACCAGGTACCTGACGTCGCTGAGAGGGCATGTCTCAGCTGTGTATCAGATCGCTTGGTCAGCCGACAGCCGGTTGCTGGTGAGCGGGAGCAGTGACAGCACACTGAAGGTCTGGGATGCCAAGATGAAGAAACTGGCCATTGATCTTCCTGGCCATGCAGATGAGGTGAGGTGGTCAAGCTGAGGTGTTTGAGAGAGGAAGGAGTGGCTCCTCCTCCCAGCAGAAATAACGGGGTCTTTTCCTACTACTAGGTGTATGCAACAGATTGGAGCCCGGACGGACAGAGGGTAGCGAGCGGAGGGAAGGATAAGTGTTTGCGGATGTAAGTAACCTGTTGTCTGTCCACGGAGATTGTCACAGCCACTCCATATGTCTTTCAGAGCTGCAGTCTCTTTGCAGAGACCTACACGGTTAGGGCATGATCTTTCCTTGCAGAAAGTGCAGCGCTGGGCCAAATTCCAGCCCGGAGACCTGACCTCCCTCAGGGCAGGAACTGCTGCTGTCCCCTGGGAGATGACTAGAAAGCAGAGTCCCTCCAACTGAGTAGTCAGTGGTGAAATTTGACTCGCATGTTTTGGCTCCTGGAGAGGGGAAGGAACAGTTGCACCAGTCGGTCAGACCCTTCCTTTCTCACCTTCCTCCATCTCCCAGTTATGCAGACAGACGAATTCCTGTGAGCTGGTTGCCATTTGACCACGGCTGATGAAGGAACCTGGTCCCCAGGCCCCCGCTGTGCTACTCTTGGATGGTACCTGCTGGGCCGTGTGGCAGGACTGGTGCCGGACCACATGGGCGCAACAGCTCTTTCACTTTGCAGATGGCGTCGATAAGAGCAGCGACACGAAGCCGCCGGTCCCGTCCTAAGCTGGCCTGCCCTTGGCACAATCTGCCTGCGAGATCTGCGAGGTGATGGACGACGGAGGCTGACCTGAGCACGACTCCTGTTCCTGTTGGCTGCTTTCCCTCATGGACTCTTTCCTTATATTTATTTAAGGAAATCTTAATTCTAGTTCTTATTAAGAGCTGTGCTTTGCAGGATTATTTCCTCTGAACATGACAGGAGGGATATCTCATCTGCCTCCATCTCAACTGGCTTTTTATTGAAATTTCCCCCTTACGGTAGCCTGCCACCTTGAAAAGGGCAAGCGAAGGGTGGGGACGGCTCATGTCCTTTTTGCTGTATGAAGTATCCTACAGAGAAGAGGCTTTCAGTGGGAACAGAAAGGGTTGTCCTTGTGTGACCTTCAGAGAGGGGAAGAGGAAGGGGAAAATCCAGTACATATTACATCGCAGAATTGTGCTCGGTTGCATGCCTGGGACAAAGATCTGCTGAGAATAAGGTCTTGGGGCTTCTTGTTATTCCAGTAAGGTTTTGCCTTTCCACTCAGCCCATTTCCCTATGGGCTGTGCCGAGCATTATCTGTTAGCGATCCTTCACATCCACAGCAGCTAGTCCCTTTGCTCATCTGTTCAGGGCGCTACAGGCATGGACTTCAAACGACTGCTAGAGCTGTGCTGAGTTTTCAGGTCTTGATGGCTCTTGAAAATGGGGGAACGAGGCACTTGAGCGCTCTCTCCCCTGTTCAGAGGCACGTTTCCCATTCACTGCCGGCTCAGAGAGGGGAAGGAAGGAAGGGGTGGGGAAGGGGAAGAATGGAGCAGGCGTTTTGGGTGGTGTTTGTCCCTTGCCCTGGATTCGTGATGATGGCAGGGCTGGGACTCTCACAGTAAATGGCAAAACTTACATTGCACAGAGCTGGCTCCTTCTGGAATTTCTCAAGTGCATTTGCTTGCCCAGTGTGTGAGAGGGATTCACGCTGTCAGTTATATATTTGTAAGCTTGCTTAGGAGCCTTTTTGTAAGTCAGTTCAGGCTTCCAACAGTCATGAGGCAAATAAACCTGGATTTAGCGTTTATTTCCAGGACGGTTACAAAACAGTGAAAATCAAGATGTGATTAATAAGGAATAGAGATTATATTGTCAGATTTAGTTGCAGCAAGCTAATGCGAAGGCCAAAACATTCTCCATAGCCCTTATACCGCAGTTGCTACTCAGTGATTACTACAACTGAGAACAAGAGTTTGGGTCTCGGATGCTTCCCAGCTGCAGAAGATGCATTTTAGGACTTTATTCCTGCTGACAGGATTGCTTTGGAGACTTAAGAGGGGATGGTGCAGTAATGGCCATTTGCTTGTCTGCAAGTGTTCAGTTGAACAAAAGACTGGAACAAAGGGTTAAATCTTTAGTATGACTGAGAACAAATCATGGTTCCTGTTGTTAGCATCTCTTTCTGCCAGCCAAGTTAGCAGGCTCTATCTTCATGGGATCTTTTGGGAAGAACTCGATATCCTGTACCTGTTCTTTCATTAACGTGCTTCCTCCAGCTGGTTCTTGCTGACAGCAAAGGCCATGTTGCGTCCATCTGCATAAACAAAACCTTGCGTAATTCACTAAGGTAAATGTTGTGGGACAGGGTGATTGAAAACTGTAGCTGGTAATTCTGCTTCTCTGGACTGCCGTGCCCTTGGGAAGGAGAGGAGCACATGTGCAGCTGACGGATCTCGGTAACAGCCAAGAAGCCTGCCTATTTTGCAAGTTTTTTGGGCTGCCTGTGCTAAAGGAAACAATCCACCCTCGGGAGTTCAGCTCTGTGTCCCCAGGTTTGACTTGCTGAAAGCGGCAGCTTCTGCAGCTCCTGGTAGTACGTGGCTCTTTCTGGGGGAAGAAGCATCGTTCTGTGCTTCGTCTCCCAAAGTGCTGCACAGGGTCTCTGTGCCCTGTTAATCCATGCTGCATTTTGTGTTAGGAGTGGGGATGTATCAGAGCTGGGGGAAGTGATCCCACCTGTGGGGACTGGCTTGGCCCTGCGCACGAGTACCTAAAGACCACTTCCTTGTCCACTGATTTCCAAACCAGAGCAATCGCCATGCCTTCTGGCTGTGTTCCTAACCTGGGCTAGCTCCTGCCACCCCTTCAGACTCTGCTTCTGTAATACTAAGCACCGAACAGAGCCTGATTAAAAACCCCCTTCCTAATGCTGGAGCAGAAAGCTTTTCCAAAGCAAAGTGAGACCTCTTGAAGAAAGAGGGGGCCTTGCAACTAAGTTTACACGAAAAGAAGCTATCTCAGCCTTAATCTTTCTGTGACCTGATAGCGGATAGATTTTGAACCGCACTATGTGATGGGTTTGCACGGATACCAAATCGTATTTTCCTATCTAAGCAGCTGCTACTATTATTATCATTCATACAGTACCAGCCTTTATGCATACTAAATGCTGGCCCCCTTCCAGCTGTATTCCTAAGTAATCTCGTAACACTCCTCCCAGTTTTATTTGAATGCGGCATTTCCTGGGCATTGCTCTGCAGTCTCTTGCCTGCTCTCATGCACTGGGGAAGAGCTGCTGCCCTTCACTTCGGGGCCGGCTCCTTTTTGGCAGGAGGCGAAGCGAGCGCACGGCCTCCCTCGCTCTCCTGGTGATGTGAGCTTTAATTAGCTAATTTTTAGAATTGCAGTTGCAGATTCGGGTCGATGGTGTTATTAATGGGGAAGATGTTACTTTTTGTTAAAGGACAAATCTAGAAGGTAGGCTGGAACTTGATGATTGCTTTTCTGGGAACCGCATCACTAACCTTACAAGAAACCTACTGAAATGTGAACTTTTCCAATGCCGTGTGATGGGAATCTCTGTATCTGCTGCTGTTTCAATCCAGTTTCACCAGAGTTACTCGTTAAGCGTACCACATAGGTATGCCTACCCAAGGGCATTATTTTTCACTGGTAATATAAGAATAATTTTAAGCATATCTGGAAACTGTCCCGTGGAGCCCTCTGACACTTTCTCCTTTAAAAGCTGTGATAGCTTAGCTGATGCCACCATTAATTTTGTTACAAATCCCCAATGGGAAGACAGTGACAATAAGGACTGGGAAGCATGCCAGTCCTCTGAGAAGGGTTTACCTATCTCAGAAATTCCTGGGTATACTGGAGGGAGGGAAGGAAGGAGAGAAGAAAACGGTGGGAGCTCTTAGGATGAGGTGGGCTGTCTGGGATAGTGCTGGGATGAACCGCACAGTGCTAGACTCCTGCCTTTGGGGGTTGATTTAGATAAGTGAGGCCTTAGCATCCTTATGAAAACTCAGGGCTGTGCGTTCTGCTTATCCACACAGGAGGGCTGGCCACGTGGTGTAAGCATTGTGCTCCCTGGGTCCTTGGAGCCACACGTTCATGTTCTGCTCAACTCAGCTGATCATTTGATTATTTTCCCAGATCAGTAATTTAACTTCTATGTGCATGTTTATAGCCTGGGGGGAGATACAAGAAAAATCTTTTGATGAGCAGGAAGAAAATCAGCACCTTCATTCATTCTTCTGCATGAACATTAGGAAAAACAGTCTTCTCTCTGCTTTTCTTTGGGTCAACCCAGGCACTGTTCAGGTGATGTTTCTACCTCAGAAAAGGCTGCATTTTGGTGATAAGGCAGAAAAGGGCTTACTGTGAAGACCAGTAGCGCTTTTGAGGATGAACGGTGTTACGGAAACTCAGAACGGTGATGTCTGTATTCTGGGGAGCTGCTGCCAGATGAAAGCATACTTCTCTTGTGTACTCAAACAAGCAACCTGGAAGGTGCTAATTCCTTCCCAGATCTGTTGCTCTTGTGATTATGAGTCCTGGCTCACATCTGAGGGACTAATTTGGCTGAACCAATGCAGTGCAGATGGGAGAGAGCTACAAATCCATCTCCAGTGCTGTTATTCTGTGTTTTCTTCACTCTGACCCGGTAAATTGGTGGTCCTCACTGAGCTGCAGGTCGGTGGTGGTCGCTGTCAGTGGGCTGCAGTTCTTGCACAGTACGATGTTAGAAATAAACAAACTCGGTGCTTTTTCTCTGTGCTTTTGGGGGATCGCTGTGGTCGGTTAGACATGGTACTGGTACCCACTGGCTGGCCATGCTTTTTGAGCGTGCTGGGTATTTTATTGTCCTGCCTCCTGGCTTGTCAGTGCAGAGCAGTGCATCCCTCCGAGTGCTGCAGGGCTGCTGCTGCCTGCCCGTGCTAAATGGCGAGTATGTGCGTGTATTCCTTGGGCGAGGGAGGAGCAGCACGAGCCCTGCAGGGTTATCCTGCATCACTCTCCCAACATCTCTGGTAATGAGGCTCCCTTTGGGAAAGGCGGGCAAATACAGTCCGCTTTGTGTCTGACGTCTTTCAGCAGCAAAAGCAAGTGAAGGTGCTGTCTGTAAATAGGTTTATTGTAGGCCACCAGTGCTAGAAATACTGACACCTAGAAACTAAAGAAGAGACTAAACAAGGACCCAGCTCAAATGAGTGACCTGCATGCAAATCCCAGAGCCCTTCGCAAGGGGTTTTTCAGACCTCGGCTCTTCAGATCCCGTTGGAATCCCAGTGTGACAGCAATATGTTTAGTTATTCTGGTCAAACCTCCCCGCTGCTCCTGGCTGTTTTGTCCTTGCTGTGCTGAAACAAACCTGCTCCAGGGCTCCAGCCCCATTATGGGGACAAAAGGACATCAGAAGTGCCTGAAATGTGTCTTGGTTTTGAAGTGTAATGCAGAATGGGTGGCTTACAAATTCCTGAAGTAGCTTTCTCTGTTCAAGAGGCATCTTCCTGGTTTGTTTTTTTAGCTTCCCTAAAACGTAGCTTGTGACATTGACTTCGGGGTGAGGATACACACTGATGCTGAGAGGATTAATACTGAATGTGAGAATAGGTGGATGGCAATAAACAGACGATTCTCAGGGAAATTATTTTCTGAATTAGAATATTTAACACATTGAGACTTGTGGGCTTTTTCCTGGTTTTAAAGGGGCATTGTGAATGCATACTAGAGAGTGTCTGTGTTACTACCACCGCCTTAATTTATGATTAACTTGGAATATTTTTACATCTCATTTGTTCCTTCCATGGGGGTGTTCTGAGCTGCTGAAATTACTTGGTAAGCTTTGCTTTCTCTGTTTTGTTTGTTAGATTAGTGCCATGAACAGATTTTGGATGGGAGCTCAGAACTTCAGAAAATAAAGGGGGGATTCGGGCTTGAGGGGTTTTAAAGCCCTTTGGTTGTCTTTGGCACAAAATCGATGTCTTGGGATTCTTCTGATGCCTCCATATAATGTCTAGAGCTTACAGCGTCCTTCATAAAGCTGTCAATATTCCCTTAAGTATCTCCTGCTGAATATTTTTTTTATGCAGGTGTATTGTCTTTGGAGAAGTGTTTAGCGAGGGAGGTTTTGGTGGCACACAGCTCCAGTAGTGCTTGGTTTTGAGTGCCGGAAAGCAAAGGGAGATACGTGAAGAACAGGGAGAGGACCAACAGTGTAATTCTGCTCAGTCTCTATTTTGATCTTGCGGCGCTGAAAGCAGACCCTGTATCACATGAGAGAAGGCGCAGCACAGCTATGTGGGGTCGGAGCTCTGCCCCCGCGTGATCCCGAGGCATACCTTGTGCCGTCTGTAACTTCAATGGAGAGTTAATCCTTGCTGCTGCGGCGTCAGAGTGCTGAGGGGGTCTGGGGCAGATGGGCATGTTGTGGGGGCCTGAAACAGCTCCGGGATGCGGAGGTAGTGTGATGGAGAACATGGACAGAGAGGAGGGGAAGGAGAGCAGTGAGGAACGGAAAGGAAAGGAGTGTAGTTTTGCAGATCTGGAGGTGAAGGTCAAAGGTTCCATGTGACTGGTGTGTGGTGCCTGGTTGTTTTTTTTTTTTTTGATGTTTGTACATGTTGCTGTAAACAGCCCCAGGCTGATCTAAAAGTGCTGGGGGACAGAGGCTGTAAATTAAAGAGGTTGTTCTCCTTATAAAGAGAGCGAGCAACTTGAACTGTCTTTGGCTTACGGCATTTTGCATGCTTGTTCCTCCATTGCTTCTCCATTCATTTAAGTTCCTTCTATTAGGGCTGACGTAGAGTCTTGCTTACTAGTGGAGCAGGACGGTGCTGAGAGCGTACGACCCGGGAGCTGCTGGGTAAGCAGTATCGCCGCCCTGGCAGCGAGGCAGGGTGGGATGATGGAATACCTGCCTTCCCGCCTCTGGCTGCTGCCCTGCCTCGCTCCCTGCTGCCGGCAGCTGGCTCCAGGGCACCTCTGGCCCTCCCTCCTCTCCCGGTGGCCCCTCAGCGTTGTCCTCACTGGCAGGTGGGCCTGAAACAGCCAAGAAAATGGCTACAGTTGTATACAGCAAGTGTTAAAAGTTGGTAGCCGGGCGTGCGGGGCTGAACTCGACTTCGGCCTCTCTGCCCCGGTGCTGGGGTGAGGACAGGGGCTGGTCCCCGGGGCCCGGGTTACCCTCCTCCCTGAGGGGAGGACGAGGACCGGCCCCCGGAGCCGTGGCGGGCTGGGGGTGTGCGGGGCCGGAGGGGCCCTAGGCCCAGCCCGGGGCTGAGGAGAGGTCGGCGGGGCCCGGGGCGGGGCGCGCTCCTGAGGAGATGGCGGCGGGAAGACCCCGCCTCGCGCTCCCGCCGGGTTAAACGGGGTGAGGCACTCTTTGGCCGCCGGCGGAAGCAGCCGAGCGCTGGGGCCTGCGCGATGCGGCCTATAAAACGCGTGGGGTGGCGCGGAGGTCCGGGCAGTCGGAGCCGGCGGGGTGCGGATCGCTGGGGCTGAGCTGGCGGGGCGGTGGCGGCTCCGGGAGGCGGTGGCGGCCTGAGAGACCCCCGTCTGCGCCCTCACTGCTTCCTCCCTTCCCGGGGCCGGGGAGTGCGGCGGAGACAGCGACAGCCACCGCCGGAGCCGCGGGCCGCGCCTCTCCCCGCCCTGCTGGATGCTCTGGAGCTCGGTCCCTGAAGGGGGCCGCGGCGCCGGCAGCCCCCGCTGTGGCGGGGCCATGGGGGCGGGCAGCGGCAGGGCGCGGAGCCCCCTTCCCCGCTGAGGAGGCCCCTCGTCCCGGCGCCGATGCCGCGCTGTCCCCTCACGCCCGGCCCCTGAGAGCCTTCCCCCGCCTTCCCCGCCTTGCCCTCCCCATGCCAGACGGAGCCCCTCGCCTCGGAGACGCCCTGCAGCAGCCCCGCCGGCCCGGGGGTCTGCGGCTGCCCCCGCGGTATGAGAGGAGCTGCCCCCGCCGCCGGGGGCAGCCAGGAGAGGGGCAGGTTCCCCCCCCGCCGCCGGCTGCCGTGAGGCGGCTGTAGCTGCCTCGGCCGGAGGAAGAGCCCCTTTGTTTTCCCTCCCTCCCTCCTTCCTTCCCGGGGCTTCATGCCCCCCTGAGGGATGATGGAGGTGGTGGGGGACTTTGAGTACAGCAAGAAGGACCTGATAGGACACGGAGCCTTTGCTGTGGTCTTCAAAGGTCGCCACCGCAAGGTAAACAGGGACGGGCTTCGCCCGCAGCCGGAGCGGGGCTGGTTACACAACCCCCGCCCGGGGCCGGGGTCGCTCCGCGGGGCTGCAGCCGTCAGGAGCCCCTCCCGGGGGGTGACAGCTGGGGCGGGGGGTGTCCTTTGGGGAGTTTTGTCGTCATTTGGGTGTTTGGGGAGGGGAAAAAAGACAGAAAGGTGCGGGGGGGGCTGAGGGACCGGCGCGGGGGCGGCGGGGCCCGGGGCTGGGCCTGCACCCGGGGCAGCCCCGGCGGCCGGCCTGCCGCTGCCGCAGCCCGAGAGCCGAGCAGCCGGCTCCCGGCCTCCAGAAACCCTTTTTTTTTTTTCCCCCTCCCCTAAAAAATCAGCAATCTATCTGCGTTCCCACCTCTCCTTTCTGCTGTTTGGTAGCTCCCTAACATAACGGCGAGGGGAGAGTTGCAGCTGTATGGGAGGCTGAGCCCTTTGTTTGTCAGGAGGGTCATGTTTATCTCGCTGGATAACGAGGGATCTAATGGAAAATTGTCTCCTTTGGGATTGGCTGAAGATTTCTTAAATTCAGAGGTGTCTGGTTTCCTGGCGTGGCTTGCTAATCACCACGGATATTCATAGTTACGTTATGGTTTCTTGGTGCTGGGAGAGTTTATTCTAGTGTTGGTGCCTAAAGTGCTCTGCTTTCCGGAAGACAACTCTTCAGATTTATCCTGTTGGAGCATTAGGCTAGTACTGGCAACTTGGAGAGGCACAGTGCAGTGATTTTGGGGTTAAAAAAAAAAAGGGAGAAAGGAAAACAGAAACCTTAAAAGCCAATAGAGGGGCTTCCACCTTACAAATAAATAGGCAACTTATTTTTAGATAATATATAAATAGACAACATAGAAGTTTACTTGAAAAAAACCAGATGTTTTCTTGTGAAATTTTCAGCTGTAGAGCATAAGAAGGCTGAAAATGGGAAGTCCTTAAAGGAGAGTAAAAGTAACTTGATCGTTGAGAAAGGACTAAAAAGCAGATACATAGCGCCGCTATCAAGAAATAAATGGGATATGATTACTTACTTTTTTTTTTTAAATGCTTTTGATTCCATGAAAATGCAGGGTAGCTGCAGCTGGATTTTTGTAGCTGTCTGAGCTATTGTGGAATTAAGTAGTTTTTGATGGTGTCATGTGATGTAGTAATCACTGGTGGGTAGAGAAGGGGTGATCTCGCAACTTTTTTTCCACTGGTTTACTAGCTAGTTGTTAGTGGATAAAATTAAAAAAAATATAAAACTGACAATACTTTTTTGTTTGTTTGTTTCCAGAAAACTGATTGGGAAGTAGCCATAAAGAGTATTAACAAAAAGAACTTGTCAAAGTCACAAATCCTACTTGGAAAAGAAATAAAAATCTTAAAGGTATGTTAATTTGCAGTGATTTTTAAAGCTGCTTTACTTGAAAAGGGAAAGAGACTTTTGACCTAGTTCATTCCGGGTCATGGGTAGTATCACAGTAATTGCTATTCTGCCTTTTGTTTCTTTGTTAGTTCCAGGAGAAATCCAGAACTAAAAATACCAAGGAAAAAAAAGAAAAAGATACTTTTTTAGTTCTGGAAATGGTCTCAGAACAGGTTATGGGCATGCTTTTGTAGTTAAAAGTGGGAAACTGTTGTAGAACCAGTCTCTGTGCTTTGCTTATTGCACATACGGAAAACTTTGTCCTTCAGGATGGCTAATGTGGCACCTTTCCCAAGCATTGCATACAGCAAAAGTCGTAGCTGAGGGTAAAACATCAGTCTTTGATCTTTCTTCATCTTCTTTGCTCAAAGATGCCTTGAAAGCTAAAATCGGCATGCTGAATTTCATTCCTGAAGCAGTCTTCCTACTTCTGAGCTGTGTTAATTGACTTAAAATGTGTAGTGTGGCTTTAATGAAGGAAATAAAACGGAGCATCGTTTAGTTTTTCAATGCTATTTTACAGAAATGTCTCCTTGGATGGTCTCTTAGCATTCTCTGCTTTCTGAACTTCACCACATCTCATTTTACATAGCTTTGCAGTAATAATTAGTGCCGCTTTCTTTCGGTGTTTCCAAGCTTCTTGAGATACATCACTATTTTACATACTAATATATACATTCTATTCTACATTCTAGAATATATTCTAGTATATTTATGATACACCAGAAATTGTAGTGTTGGGTGTATTAGCGTGCTGCAAGTACTTAGCAAAGACAGATGCTTTTCTGAGCAATTAAAAATAATTGCCTGAGCTGTCCTGTGAGTTTTATTTGGTGTTACTTGGTTTGATTTTCATTTTGTTGTAAAATGGTAAGTTGACTTGAAAATAGGGTAGTTGGTTACTCCGCTAAGCAAGAAATTGTGTAAGACTATAAAATAAAATTCAGTCAGTTTTCAGTACTCATGAAAGGACCTTGTGCTGGTAGTACTTTCCATAACAAGACAGAAAACAAATTCTGGAACCAAATGTTTTTAAGACCTCTGAAGATACTGCATAATTTCATATTCCTGTAAATATTGTCTAAATAGTTGGGATTTTCTCCAAATTCCATCAGATGATCTAAAAAGAGACTACTTTTCTTTGTAAAATTTGGTTCTCTCTGATTATCACCCAGCATGTTAAATTTAAAGTAATAACAACAGGCTATTTCCATAATACAAATATTTTGTTTTACAGGAACTTCAGCATGAGAACATTGTAGCTCTCTATGATGTCCAGGTAAAACACACTTTGATGCCTTTTTCTTCATTAAAATTTATTTATGAAAATATAATGCATATATATGTATACTGAGTAGAAAATTTTTAATGGCCATATATTTTGTTGCTATAATCAGTTTGGTATTTAGGAAAAGAGATCCAGTTCCACAGCAGTGGCAGGGGAGTTCTCTCATCTTCAACACACTATGCACTTACTTTGTATTGGCTCTTTTTAATAAGCAGGATGCACAGTTGGGGTGGAAGGCTGTGAGGAATATGGTTTACTTCCAGGCAGCAGGGACAAGTGGCAGCCTGAGAACCTCTGCAGAGGCTGTTTGTGTAGTCTGGTCCTGTCTCCAGAGAAAAAGCATCAGCTGGCTGGGCTGGGAGCTCTCTCGGTGGCAGTAACTATTCTCCTGAATTAGCCTTGTTTCCTTGGCCCTATAATTTAATTGGAAAGTGGGTGTTTGCGGATAACGGCTGAATATACCTGAAGGAAAATGTACTAGTAGGAGTTGATCTGAATGGATGAAGCAAATGACATTAAGAAGTGAACGTAACTTAAAATACTCTGTTTTAGAAAAGGAGCAGCATCTTTGAGATCTGTGTAATAAAGAAATGTATTGTACAGCCTTGTGTCACAGTGAGGAATAACGGAAGGAAGTAGAAGATGATGATCACGCACGTATATATTGCTGTTGCCTGTGTTCAAAAGGATAGGATAAAGTATAAAAGCCAAGCAGACATTTGGATCTTTTCAAGTAGGAGAAATAAGTATTAAATTGCTTCAACTTGTCTTCCTCTTTTTATTCCCAGGATTCTGCCTGAGAAGGTGAAGGAGTTAGTTTTCTGGCCTATCTAAAGTAGTGTATTCTACTTAGTAGGAAGTAAATTTCTTGTATCCTAAGGCCTGCAAGTGTTGAGTAAAGCTAAATATGATGTGATATAGGTTATGCAGCCATTAGTTCTGCTTGACTAAGAACTATACATTTATCTCCTGGGCTGAATTTTAATCTTAAATACAGAGTTATATTTATGAAAAAAATATTAAAAACCACCCTTGGAGCATTGCGTAGTTAAAACAATGGAAAATAGACATTTTGATATTCTTCAGTGTATTCTGTCTTTACACGTTTGCTTCCTGAAAGTTTCTTAGCTTACATGTAGGTGTCTATCTGTGTAGCTATAGAAACCTGTGTGCACAGGATATACGCTAGGCAGGTTTTATTGTGTGTAGCGCTACAGGTCATATACTAACTTCTGTTGACTGTTGGCACAAAGCGATGGTGTTCATGTAGTAACAGACTATGCATCAAAACTTCCCATTTGGATATATAGACTCTTCCCTCCTGGGTCTTAACTTCAGAACTCTGCATTTTGAATGACATTAGCTCCTCTGAGAGGGAAAGTATAGCCGCTTGTGCTTCTTGAAGAGACGAGGCTTTCCCGAGTATTGCTAAGTGGAAATAATCTCTCAGCATCCTAAATTTAGTATATCCAGACATCTTGAAAGAAACTGGAATTGTTGACTGAGGGCGTTGGTGTGTGAGTAAGCAGCTGAATTTCAGATTTATCATTTACCGTTGTTTATATGTGAAGATTACTTACTAAGCTTTGCAGCTCAACCTGAGGGTAGTTGACTAGATATGTATTTTGAAGATTTAACATGGTGTATCCTAAAGCCTTGGAGAGGCTCTTGCTTCTTTTGATTTATGCACAGAACATCCACAAGCGAAGAGAGGACAGAGCCGTACACTTGTCTATGGTTTCTTTACCTAAAGGTTATTTAAAAATGTAACTTCTATGCTTTTCTGTTCTGCCACAGGAAAGGGTGCCCTTAGAGTGACAGGACTTCTTGAATGATCAGTCCTGTATTCTCCATTTGAGAAGGGGGTGTTCCTGCTTGTCGCTGACTATTGCATTTAAATAGTATGAGCAGTTAAAGCAAAGACAAGGGAAAACCTGCATCTCATACCTTGGATATATTTCAAATACATTCATGGCGAACGTAAAGCTTGGCAGTATGATGCTACTTCTGTAGAAGAAATTGCTTTGCAAAATATGATCTAAAGAATGTGACACTTGCACAAATAAGCTTTTCCCTTTCTGCACAGGGCTATGTTTGTGAAATATTATACGTCGTTAACTTGTATGATTACATTAATTTATAGCCCAGCAAGAACGAACAGTATGCAAGGCATTCACATGTCTAGCAGGCTGTTACACCTACTCATTTTCTTTAGCATTTCATGTTCTAGCATGTACGGCCCTTTTTGTTTGCTATAGTATTGTGAACATAGTGATATAGTACAGCAGATAAGACTTCAGGATTTCAAGCAATTTTTAAGTTACAGAAGCTATTTGTTTTTTCCTCAGTGCTGGAGCCAGTGGAGTCTGTGTCACACTGAGAACTTCCTACTGTGATTGGGAGTCTGTTTTATTTTTATAGTTCTGTTGGTCTGAAGTTTTTCTTAACCTTAGACAGTTTGAAATAAGAAAACGCTCGTGTTTCAGATGCACAGTTTGGCAGACCATTTAGCTGAATGATCCAAGAACTGTTTGAGTTTTCAGAAAGAAAAGATAGTGTGCAATTTAAGTGGCAAAACTAAGTGAAAAAAGTCTAAATTAATTGCAGTGAAGAATAAATATTTTTACATCTCATAATATTAAGTGAAATTATTTGTACCTAATGGCAATACTTTGAGATTAAAGTTGTATCCCTGCATAGCAATTTGGAACGTATCTTTTAAGTTTGAGAATGAAAGGGTAGTTATTATTTTACATATTGCAAAAGGCTTCATTTGGAATCGTTTTCACAGGAGGTAGTTAGATTCCTTCTCTTTCATCTCTGTTCATTTATGGTTGTGCTCCTGTTGCATGATCTGTGACCAGTCACACAAGTCAGTGTAATAGATATAAACACCATTAAGTTCTTAATTAGATCCAAGGAGAACTTGTGAGCCATTCCGCTGGTAGTGTATGAACATTTTAAAACCTTCTACATTGCTGTTGCTTCAGCTCCAATGAACAGCATTTTGATACGTTACTTAGTATGTATAGGGTCCACTGCGTTAAATTACTAGAAATGCCCATTCATCTGGAGACACACCCGAATGAATTAGTGTGCCGTTAATGTTGTATGTGCGTTGGTCGGCATAAAAATCTTTTGTTCTGGTGCCAGCACAGTAATTGCCCTTGATTTCCGTAAGGTGGTTACATGCAACACTGGCAGGTTTGAGCTGCAATTAAGCATTTTATGTAAGCAGAGCATACCGTTGTTGTTTGTGCCACCTCAGAAGGCCAGGGATCTGCACACACCAGGGTGTGGAGATCGACCAGTGGTTCTAAGACTGAAGACATTTGTGGAGATACTTACGTATGAACTCTCCATCTTGTGAGAGGCAAATGTTTTGTGGTAGGAGGGCTTTGAAAAATAAACATACGCAGCTCACCTCTAAATGTGAAATTAATTTTTTCATGAAGTGAAATGCTTACAAAAACCCAGAATATAATAGATGGATAGCAAGACATAACCTGTTGCGACATTTTTTTACTTATCTTCTTGGGCAAGAGTTTGGTAGTCTTTCATTCAAGAATAAAAAACTCGCGAATCTCTAAAATGGTATACAAATGCATCTCTTTTTCCATGGTGGTGCTATGGGATGTCATTCATCCTGCAAAAGAAGATCAGACAGTCTTGGATCATGTTAATTGGGGAAATGGAGCCCACTGTTTCTCAAAAGGAAAAGGAGTCTAAAATAACCTCTAACTCACCAGCGTAAAGTACATTGAGGTCCTTGGATAAAGTATTATACTGAAGGATGAAGGTATCAGTAAGTTATTTGGAATGTGCTATATTTAGGACATGAATTTACAGTTTTCTGCAGTTCATGATCCCAAGCGTGTGCTGAGTAGAACTAATCTCTTACACAGTGCCAGACAGTGCCTGTTTTAGCAAATAATTTAATTCAAAACCTCTTCAGAATGTCAGCCATCAGAATGAAAGCCTGTAATGTATCTTGGAGATAGCTTTTTAGAAGAATTAATTAATGTCTTCACTGTATGGAGTCTGAAGTTTGCCATTTGAACAGTAGTTTAGGGACAACTAATTTCTAGTGTTACTGGAGAAACAGTACCTGAACAGAAATTGTTTCTTGTCTTAGCTTGTTGGTACGTAGCAGACAAAATAACTGCAGCTGCTTCTGCTGTCCTTGGAAGTAGGGAAAGCTAGTGGGAACAAAGCCAGTGGTCCTTCTGGTACCTACACCTCAGCCTTTACTTAAACACAAGTGCCCATGAGTTCTTACTAGGGATGCTTATGGAAAGAATCATATTTATCTATACCTGTTATTTTACCATTGGGAATTAAATATTGTTGTTTGGTTTACCCAAGGACTCCACTTGGTCTGGTAGTATTGCGTATGTTTATTGAGGCATTTGCTTCAAGCATTCTGGTGTGTCCTCTTGATCTTGGTGTCTCACAGCTTTGATTGCCTCCATACTCTCATCATAGCTGTTTCTGAACTGTCGTCTTTTGAATGAGGAGGATGTCTCAATATTTTTTTTTTTTTTTCCCCCTCAGCTCCTTGATTAAGGCCTTTGTGTTTGTCAGTATCCATCCTCACTGTGTGTGGAAATAGTCATATGAAAACATGCTGTCCAGACAAGTTTTCAGATAAAAAGAAAAATCCTGCCCTGTAGAAACTGTAAAGGTTTTGAAATACTACCTGGCAGCTGATGCTAACTGGAAGGTTGGTTACAACAATATTGTACTGCAAGGAATGATGCCAGTGTAGGTGTTAGGGAAGGTTAGGGACAAGTAGTTAGCATTTGTTTCGGCCCACAGAACCAAAGAGTTGGAGTTACTACATAGTCCTTAGCTTACCTGCTGTGCCTAGATGCTATAATTTGTATTTCAAAACTGTTTCAGAAGGTCTTCAAGTATGCGAGCGTGTTAAATGTTTGGTGTGCTGTGAACATTTTTGCCTTTTCTTTGTGTCGTGCAGCAGGCCAGTCTCTTTCATTACCTCCATATGTATTAGTTAAGTACAGCATTTCACATGACAGAAAACGAGTGATACAGCTATTGTGGTACATTTCTCCATGGCTGATTGCTCTTTTATGGGAATAATTGGCAGCATGCACGCTATTTGAATCCTGCAGGCACATGTCAGCTGACATTTAGGCTGAGACTTAACATTTAGTCAGAACTAACGAGATGCTCAGTCCTTAAGACATGATAGGAGCTGAACATGTTAGAAGCGGCTGCTGTGGTGCACTCACAAGGCAAAACAAAGAGTATCTGTAATACAGTCAGAAACAGCCTTAAAAAGAACTGGACCAGTCCTTTTTCACGAAATCATTAGAACTTTTGCCAAATGCTGAGAAAAACCGAGGAGTGTATTCCTGGCCAAAAAATTAAAGTAAATATAGCACAAATTAACATATCAGAAAATTAATCAGATAATAGCAGTGCACAAACTGTCAGGTTAACTCTCATGCTCTTGGGAGCCCAATCATAAAGTGCAGCTAAACAGAATCTATAAACTTGGAGCAAAAATGTAGTAACTATTTCTTTGCCACCGTTTCTGCTTTGGCAGCTCCCTAAGAGCTCCTTGCAGACTTTCAGCATGTTCTAAAGGAGGACTTCCTAAGCAAAAAGAAATCTGGGGTATGTTTCTGCCAATACACTAGAGTTCTAGCAACAGCTGTCAGAAGTAACCATGGATGTTTTGACTTCTTTTTCAATTAATGTCTTTTAAATGGAACTACTGCACTGAGCCTGTGTTTTGGGTTGGAACTTCACATCCCCTGAGACAACTGTTGGAAGTCTGGGATTAAAACACAGCAAGTTTTGGCAAATACATTGCCTCTTAATCTTTCTAGTAGGTTTATCTGTTAGCTTTTAGAATTGTAAAATGGTTTCCTATTAACCTTTGCTATCTTTTACTTCAACTTGGAAGTAAAACCTAGATTCAGAATAAGAAAGAGCAAAAATAGGTTTTTGTCAAGAAAACTTTAAGCAACAAAACAAGGCATGATGGGCAAAACTGTTCTGTAATTGTTGCAACACAACATACATTTGTTTTGTTTGATTATTTTTCTAGGTAGAAGTGTAGGCCAGAACAACTCCAGCTGCAGTAATTTTATGATCTGTATGTCAGTGTCAATTTTTGAAAGCTTTATTATCTGTTTCAAGAAGCAGTTTAAAATAGCTTGCTAGGTCAGCTTTATTCATGAATGTTAGATCTGAAACATGCTGCTTTACTAATCTATTCCCTTCTGAGCACTTTGCTCTGCTTAACAAGTCAACAGAAATCACAAGTCTAGAGTATGATCATAGAGATGGCTTTATTTTTTAGCAAAGTAATTTAGAAGGGAAAAAATGCATCTACAGAATTGACTTGTGTTTTCTGAATGTATTCCCAAAATGGAGATCACATTCCCAGTCAGGCTGGCCAAGAACTGTAATGCAAAATGTGAGCAACTGTGAAGGGATGAACAACTTCAGCTGTTTTGAACTAAAGCTTGCGTTGGTGGGATATTGAAAAGTGTTTGGTTATGAGTTAAAGTTGGGACGAGGTGCAGCTGGGGAGCTTGGTACCAGTACTGTGCAAAATATTACTTTTGCAATACAAATTAGATAGGACTTTTGACCAGTCTGGCAAAAAACTCTTTGAAACCTCTAATCTGCTCTGCTGATTTAATAAAAAAGGATTATCCAAGCTGCAATAAGGAAACAGACTCTACTTCTTACTATGACTTTAACCCGGTGACTTTTTTGATTATTATTAATCAAGGGTATCAGTCAAAAAAAGATGAGTAATGCTATTTGAGGGAATCTAGTGTAGTCTGTAGGAATGACTTTCTTTAAACAGGTGAGGACTAGTGCAGCAGGACAAATCATCAGCTCTGTGTTTCTGAAGGGAGCAGTTTCATTTGAAAGGACTTTGTTTCCAAGGGAGTCCAGAAAACACATTCCCTTAGTTCTGTGATGAATAAATGTCTGTCATGAGCTGAGCACTGCATACTGCCATAAGCTGCTGTTTTTGTACAGAGTGTGTTGTGTAGCAGAGGCACTGACGCTGTGGAACATCTATTTCTGATTCATGGGATTGCTATGTTCGGGTGAAACTCCACTAGCTGAGCTTCTGTCTTGTCACTGGAGAACGGACGGTTTCCATGCTTGCTAGCGGTGTTACTCTTTTACACGTCGCAGTTGTCCTTTAAGTGAAGTGATCCTCAGTTGGCAGAATTTTCGGTTTGATAAATTGGTATCTCAGAGTTGCTGTTTGGCATCCTTGGGGTTCCTGAAAGAAAGTGAGTTTCTGTCTTGGAAGATGTTGTTGCAAAGAAACAATGTAGAAAGAAACAACACTTATCATTATGTATTTTCAGTAATTTACAGAGCAAGTAATTACTTACCTTTTTTTGCTTTAATGTATGCACTTAGGCTTTGAGGCATTTATAGGATTGCAAATTATGGTTCATGTTGGCCACAGCTGTTACAGAAACATTGAACAATTGGGACTTCCTGAAATGTGATCTACTGCTGCTTTAATATTCTATATTGGTTGGAGTTTGCCTTTCATTCCCAACAGATTTGACTAATGTTCCTAGAAACTTGCTTTCTTTGAAGCTAATTTCCAAATGTAAACAAATATGTAATGTGCTTGGTGGTCTGAGCTGGCAAGAGCCTCAAATGCATTTCTGTAACACAGACGAGGGTGGCTAAACTAAATGCTTCCAGAAAGTGAAGCAGCCTAGTAGAGTCTTGAATTAACCTTAAAACATCCAGTTCATCTTGAACTGTACTTACTACAGTTTTCTGTAGTGGATATCTATGTCTGTGATGGATTGGTAGAAATCGGCTTTAATGGGGTGTGCCATCCATGCGCTCTGTGCTGTGTTGATATTTAGGGTAGTTGGTTTTCCTAGCCTGGGCCCATGGGTCAATTTTTACTTTTATTTTTCTTTTTAAAGCTTCCTAGCCTGTTAGCAAGCCCTTGAAAATGGTACTCTTGTGGTAGTTCTTGACAGTATGGTCAAATTGAACATGTGCTGAAGTTTTAATACAAGCACTGAGAAAGGTGGCTAAGTTCACAGCTTTTGTTTTGCCATGCAATGTCCCTTTTGACTTTTTTTTGACACTAGTTAGCAGAATGCAGTCAGACTGTCTACAGTTCCACTTCAACTGGGGCATATGCCTGGCCTTGTCTGGTATGCCATCTTGCTCTTTTCCTTCAACTGTCTTAAAAACATATTTTCCCACAAACTGTCAACCTTTGTTTAAGTTTATTTTTAAAGTGAAAGGGAGGTAACATACTATGTAACTAAAAACATCATCCTGTTTAGTGTATACTTGCCTTATGTTTCCTTTAGTTCTCTTTGTGTTCTTTCCTTTCAGTCTTAATCAGCTCAGAGGGAAAAAATGCTTTTACTTTATAAAAGATCTCTGAGTGTCCTCAACTTTGTAGGCACAATGAAACTATTTTATGCAGGAGGCTTTGTGGAAAACAATGTTGATTATTTACATAGACAGGTTGGCTCTTTCTTCCCTCACACAAAATAAATATTTGTAAAGAAGATGAATGTTCTTGTTACAGTCGGGTTTAAGCACAGATGTTTTTACTGCATTTTTGTGGAGTGTGTAGATAATTTACAGCAGAAGTTAGCTAATCTGTCTTTCAGTAACTCTTGCCCAGTTACAAGAGAGGGAATTCAGGTTGCAAGTAGGTCAAAGGAGGTCAGTGCTTTGGAAAATCTCAATAGGACTGCCATACCAAATCACACACCTTTGCCATAAGGCATTTAGGTCCATGGCAGGGACATGCTTCTGGCAGTGACTTGCTGAGGGAGATACTTTACAGAAGTATGCATGATTCCTGAATTAATTATCCTACAAAATAGCATTTGGGAATCAGTTTATTCCAGACAGTTAACTGCTCTGTGATTTCTGACTGACCTTCGGCTTGTCAGATGGCAGAACCAAAGCTTGTTTTGCCCAGAAGCAGGGAACATAACTTCAGAATTCCTTCTTGGAAGACTGGTTGTCATAGCCAAATTGTCTTGCTTACAGTTTGTAATCCTGTCCAGTATACTTGCGATTAAATATTACTGTCCAGTTAGTGACTGATTTCAGTGACGTCTGATAGTGGAAGTTTGTTTATTTGTAAGGGCTCGTAATACAGAAGTTGTGTTGATAGAGCAGTCCAAGGCAGCTGAAAGCTAAGGGAGTGACATACAGTGCAAACTGATGCTAATTACTGTATGATGCTCTTTCAAATGATAGCTTTAGTCTTCAGGATATTGCCTGGTGATTTTTTTACATATCCTAATGCTTTTGAAAACGTGAAATATTTAATGGTGGGGAGTGTACATATTTGCTACCCTCTAAAACAGTGACTTTAGCATAAGGTGTCTCAGTTGATTGAAAAATCTCACGTTACGCTTGGTTAATATAGGTACTGAAGGCTTTGTCTTGTTGCATTCTTAAACGGGATTTGTTCTCCTTCTCTTTTAGGAAATGCCCAATTCTGTCTTCTTGGTAATGGAGGTATGTCTTTACATATATGTTTCTTTCTGGCTGATTTTTAAGATAATTTTTAGACAAAACTCCTTCTTTGCACAGCTGCAGAACAACCATGACTTGTTAAAGCAAGCAATTCTGAAAACTAGATTATTGATTTCCTATGCACTACTGAATTTATCAGCAGTGTTTCTTCCATAAATTATTCAGTTTAATTTTATGATACTGTACGTATTGATGAAATATTACACCTCAAAATTATTAATTACAAATAATGGACAAAATTTTAAGGCAAACAGCTGGAAAGGATCTTCTAATTTTCTTGAAAAGATTACGAAGTAAAAATTATGTAGCAAGTATTTCAGTGCTTGTGTTTTGAATAAAAACCTTTCTTTTTCACAGTACTGCAATGGTGGGGATTTGGCAGATTACTTACAAGGTAATTGATTACTGTATTTCCCTTTTAAGAAGCTATTCTATTACATGTTTATATTCTGTAATCCATTGGTGTTTCTCTGTGATTTTTTTTGCTTGTGGTTTAAATATTTTTCTGTTCATGGAACGTCTGTAATTCCACAATGCTTGTTCAACCTGGTGTGATTTTAGAGTACCCTTTTTATAAGAGTAATTGAATTCACCAGGAATCCATTTAGTGTTGTATTCTGTCTCCGGTCAAGGTCAGCAGCAGAGTGCTGTTTGTTGTGTGTTTGTATGCCACCCTGGGAACTTGAAAACTAAATTCTGAAGCTGTAGGAAGACATAAGGTTTTGCATTTGTTTAAAAATATTTCCCAGTGTTTTTAAATGCCACTCATAATTGAAAATAAAACCCACAAAGTGGCAATGAAGGTGAATAAAATAAAGCACAGACAGAAAATGTTTTTTGCCACTGCTTTCAAAACAGTTGAATGTAACATTCCCTTATTTGTAAATGAGGGAGAAGATGTAGCTAACCATAAGTAGCATGCTGAAAAATGTGTGGTTTTCTATTTCTAAAGTTGTATTTTGGGGGCTGCTCCCAGTGTTTTGATTCCACTTGCTTTCTTTTTCAAGATGTGAACTTCAAAATACTGAATTACTTATATAATAATGCTTTCTACAAAGAGGCAGTTATGGCTTAGGAGAGATTTCATTCACCCTTCAACATGGCTCTGCCCAAAGTGAAGACAGAAGTTACAGAATCATGACAAATGGATTCTTATTACAAACAAAATTTTGAGCAGAGATGTTAATCTGCACCTTTTTCTTGATGGAAATACTATTCTACTTGCCTTTGTATCTCAGTATGTTGAAGGAATCTTTTTTGTGAACAGCTATTGTTACGGTAACTGTGTATATTAAAAGCCTAGTTCACTTCCCATTAAAATCCTTGGAAAGACTCATACAGTGTAATCCAGCTCCTGCGTTCAGTACTTTTTCAGACTGCAGAACAAATAATACCTTCTCAAGAGACTTTCAAAAGTACATCTTATTTTTTCCCTTCAAAACAAATTTTATCATGGATGAAATTTTTGAGCAGAGTGGTTATCTGCATCCCCATAATAATTTGTTTAAAGAACAGGTTTTACAGCTTCAAGTTGTAACATGATTGTAGATACGTTCAGTGTTCTCAACTGTGAAGTTCTTTATTTTCTTGGCTCCTTGGCCTTTTTAGCGAGTTTAGGATTTAATAGTGATTGAGAAGTTTTACAATTATTATGCTACCAAGTTGAATAAATTACTGCAAAAACAGATAATTCAGAGTACTGTAGCTAGTGTAAAACTATGGTGATGTATATGTTGTTGAGAGTGTACACGCTTGTAGAAAAATACTGGAGATTGGATTGTTCTGAATGTAATACGCTACGGTTTGATTGTCTTCATTGTTTTCACAGTTGATCACTGTGAAGTTTATTGCTTTTTGCCCAAAGATAATGATATTTATTTTCTCATCTGCTAATGTGTATGTTATTTCCAGCTAAAGGAACTCTTAGTGAAGATACCATCCGAGTGTTCCTCCAGCAGATTGCAGCAGCTATGCGTATTCTGCACAGTAAAGGAATCATTCATAGGGATCTTAAACCACAGAATATTTTGTTGTCTTATGCCAGTCGTAGGAAGTCAAGTGTCAGTGGCATACGCATCAAAATAGGTAAATATGCTTTTCTCTGATCTAAAGGTAAATCATTGCTGTTGAATTGTTTCCCTACTCAGAAGTGTCTTTGTAATTAAAGTGCAGAGGATGTTCTGGATACAGTGTGTGTTACATTGATGCAAATCAGACAGTAAGTCTAGAACGATGAGCTTTATGCTGTAATGCAGATTCTCAGTACAAAAAAGCTTGAGTCATAAAGACCTTTCTGTTTGAATCTGCAGGAAAAAGAAACCTATTTGGCTGATGATTCTGGTATTGAATGATGTTAATTAATCTGTAACCTTTGAAACTGCAAGTAGCCGTTAGCCCATTTCAAAACTGTGTGCATGCGAGACTCCAGTTGCAGTTCCAGCTGGGTTACTTTTTGTGGTAGACCCTCCTAAGGGTTATTTGAGAAGTTTAGAAATGTAGGTTATGACCTGTTTTTGGCAGAAGGAGGTTTGGCATTGTAACTGGGGAGAGATGTCAACTGTTCAGGATACTACCAAACTCCTTCTCCAAGGACGCTTTGGGAGTTTTAATCTCTCATTGTTGTCTGTTAAGTGTCCATTTAAAAATACCTTGTTTTTAACAAGTTTCTTTTCTATGCTTTTGCTCAACCAAAATCTGAGATCTGTTCCAACTCACTCCATCCTCTGAAGAGCACAGAGGAGACAAAACTTCTTTTGCTGTCCTTACTTGATAGTTTCAGATGCTTTTGCCTACATGGAAAATTCGGGCATCTGAGACTTGATTTCTTAAACTTCTACCTGATGTGATTTCACTGAAGCAGATTGTATATTCATCACTCTTAATGAACCATTTATATTTAGCCACTGACTTTAATCCTTTCCTGCTGATGCCAGACAGCACGCTCTGCAGCTGGGGAGATGGCTGAGCAGCAGTTTGTGCAAATGATGCCACTGCTGTTTTTGGCTTGCTATTTGGGAGATAATACATTATTCTTTCAGTCTAACATAGAATTTACTATTGCATGTAGCTGGCTATATATTATACCTGTCTTTTTCTCTCTAATTGGTAATTGTAGCAGATTTCAGTAAGAGACAGATCATTTCTAGACTTTCAGAATTTGAAAATTATCTTTCTTTTCATTGACGAATGTGTTTCTTTACGTAGCTGACTTTGGTTTTGCTCGTTATCTGCACAGCAACATGATGGCTGCAACTCTGTGTGGTTCCCCTATGTATATGGTAAGTGACAGTGTATTTCAGATTACGTTGCTTAATCTCAAACATTCTCCACCAGAACAAAGTAATTTACTGCTTGCAGATTGACAAATGCCTAATATTGCTTCAGAAGTATTAGGGGCAGCATGCAGATCACCTTTCCATAGTTTTACTAGCTCCTTTTTTTTCTTCTGATTTGGAGATTGTGACTGTTAAAATCAGAGAGACACTGAACATTTCTTAGTGCTGCAGGGTGGAAAAATCTTAGAGAATTAAAAGGCAGTACATCCTAGCATTAATTTTTTGGCAAAGCAGTTTCATTCCCCCTTAGATAGTTTTTTGTCCCCCTGAAATAGGGCATTATCTCCTTCCCAGTTTCTAAGAAAATAAAAAGTGATCAAACACAGGCTAGAAGAGCTTTACAGTAGTAGTTAAAAACACTAGTTGATGTTTTCGTTCTAGTTATTTAATGTATTCTCTCACAAGTGGGATTTGGTTTGTTTGTTTTTAAAAAAACAATTTGGAGTTAATTGCCATTAATTTTTACTAAGTAGCGTAGCAGTCAATTGAGCACTGAACTGTCTGACTTCGGCACTACTGCTACCGTGCTGTATGGTCATGGGAAAATCATTTTGCTTTCCCTTGTCTTGTTTTCATATATGTAAAATGATGATAATGATACTCCTTATGAAATACTTGGTTATTTATCCACAAGGAGGACTTCTGATTTTCTGTGTTTTTGAAACGTAGCTTTCATTTTAGATTGAACTGTTACCTTTCAAGTCATGTGATGCATATTAAAATGTTAATTTTGTCTTAAAATATTTACTCTTCACAATAAAGTGGTCTCTGTTAATACTGCTCTGACAGAAGAACTCTAGAATTCATATTGCTGTGGCTTTGCTTTTTTGTTTTCCCTTCTGAGATTTTTGCTGTTCCTTCCAGGCCCCTGAAGTGATTATGTCTCAACACTATGATGCTAAAGCAGACCTGTGGAGCATAGGAACTGTGATTTATCAGTGTCTTGTTGGAAAACCACCTTTTCAGGTAACACTTTATTTCCTTTTCCCTCCTTTTAGTCTCATGGAAATTCCTAGGGCTTTTTCTTCCAGTCATGAAAAGAGAAGTGAGTAGTGATGTCTGAGTGTAGTGTCGATGCTTCAAAGGCCAGATCGCTTGAGGATACCAAGGGAGAAGTTGCTTGTACTTAGGCTGTGAGATCAGTGTGTTCAATCCAGAGGAAATACGTAAGGATACTCAGTACTGAAGTCACTGGTGTGCTTGTGGTTTTCTCCTTTAATGCCCATATGCAAAAGCCTCCTTTTTGTGCATGTGTGCATAGGTACAAAAGCTATTTTCTCCGTGAAACTGAGCTTTAATTAATGTACATTTTTATTTGACAGGCCAATAGTCCTCAAGATTTGAGAATGTTTTATGAAAAGAACAGGAATTTGATTCCTAGGTATGTCACCATGGCCTTTCCTGTCACTTATATTTGTTGATTGAACACTTTTTCATCTTTGGGAATGCTTGGGATTCATAAAAATATTTGATGTTGCTATCTTGACAAGGATGTAGTATGATACTAGTGACTTGTGTTGCATCTTGCCTTTGTGTGCCTTGCTGAGTTGAAAGTGTCCGGTACTAAGGCTATAGAGCATGTGTAGTGGAAGGCTTAGGGACATGGCAGAATGCTGACTTGCTGAAATTTAATGTGCTATGCATTATTTAATGCATGCATGAAATTTAATGCATGTTTTACTTCCTCTTGTGTGCAGTATTCCTAGGGAAACGTCAACTTATCTGGCTGACCTGCTGCTGGGTTTGCTTCAGAGAAACCAAAAAGATAGAATGGACTTTGGTATGTAACTTTTCCTTTTGCTCTCTTGACTTTCCTTGTTAGTTGTATTCATGTGACCAGAATAACTGTCTTGACCTTTTGTCTACAGCCAATTACACGAAAAATTAAGTATTTTTTTTCTTCTCAGTTATCATGAAGGAGGCAAGAGTATTAATGGGGGTACAAACTGTGTACATTTGATTTGACCTTGAAAGCTACATATATATGTATATCTGAAGACAGTGAGAGATGTGGTGTTTCATCAAAATTGTTTCTATTTGCAAAGATGAGTTCTTAGTATTGCGCTTAGATATTGCTAACTGTAGAGACTTCTTTATTTTAGTGAAATATTTTCACTGGGTTTTTTTAAGCCGAAAAGTAGTAGAAACAACAGTTATATCTTTGTATTTCATTAAGTCCTACAATTTTAAAATTTTTAAACTGTGCAGTGACTGAAGTTTGCATACTGTTAGATTACTGCAATGTCTGTTTAGCACTGCATTTTTAATTAGTTGGGAGGTTAAACCTAGTACAAATTAGATGGCTACCCCCTTAACAAAAGTGAACTTGTTTGGCTCCAGTTTACTTCTGTGTTTGGCTTTTTCTCTTTAGCTGGAGATCTTTGGTTGCAGAACATTGTTCTAACTTCTTAAGATTTCAAGGCCTCAAATTGGTACTATTGAATCATTCAGAATCGCTAGAACTGTTGCCTCTTCAGAATTAGTTAGGAGTAGAGTTTAGATTTGTGTGTGCTTTGTACTGGCTGGATTGTCTGTTACTCATTTCAGTCTCAAAAAGCCTTTTTATTGCTGGGTTTTTGGTTACCTATTGCTGCCAAAGTAGTAATACTTTTTTTCTTTTTTTAATGCAAATTCAGTCAGCTTTTTTAAAAGACGACCACTGAAAAGTTAAATCTTTATTAGTTCTTCTTAGCTGCATCTTGTATGTCATGTTATTCATGCTGGTTGTTTAAATTTTATAGCACTATTTGTTATTGCAGTTTTATCATAGCTCCCAGGAAATACTAATCTTAAACTTTTAATTAATTAAAGCTAACTTAGCTAAATACAATGATCTTTCTCATTATTACTACTTTATATCAATAGCAGTGTGCTTTATATTGGAATTTGTTTTAACAACAAGATAGGTAACCCATTAAGTTTAATCTATGGAATGGTGGGAAAGGGCCTAAACCTTAAAGTCTCTTCAGGCTCTTTGTAGGCAAGACCCAGTTCTTTGCTCACCATAAGCTATCAGCTCTTGTGATGCTGAGATCCTAGGGTGACTTGCAGGCAAGTCAGACATGCTCAGTTTTTGTTTCTGCTTATGAAACTTCACTGCTCTTCAGTTATGCATGCAAGCTTGGTTTTCATGCAGTACCGAAATACACAAATTGACTCATTCATCACATGTGGTCCTTGTGTATTTGTGATAAGAAGATTATATTCGTCAGACTGTGGAGAGAGGAGGGTTCAAAAGGCGTTTTAGTTCTTTACTTGAAGCTCAAGACTCTCCTAGCTACATTTTTTTTTTTCCTTTTCAATTCCTGCTATGTTTTGCTCCAAGAAATATCAAACTTTTTTTAAAATAATTTGGAATGTAAAACATCTGTCAGTACTGGCGTAACTAAGGTGTTGCTCTTCTGAGAAGCAGGTATGGATTTTTGTGTGTAGACGTGACTGACATAACTCGATTTAACTGCTGTGTGTAAAGAGCTTAAGTAGAAGTCAGATACAGAAAAAAACTCAATAATTGGGTAAAATGTCCCAGATGATAGTGACAGTATTCAGAGGTCGATACATAAGTCTGTATGTGTAGAATCACAGAATCATTAAGGTTGGAAAACACCTGTAAGATCATCAAGTCCAACCATAGAAGAATTAATACGTCACAAACGTGGACTTTGATTCCACTTTGCACTCTGGGTGTGCTGATCCCTACAGTTTCTTCAAACACGGGAAATTCACTGTAGCATTTGTGGTAGTGGGAGAACGCATTTGTGCTTAGAAAGAAAAATAGAAAGCAGAATGGTAGTGATGAAAGTCATGTTTTCCTTGGCTGAGCCACTTAAAGGGCCTCAAAGGGGCTGCTCTGGAATGTGCTTAGCAAAGGGAGTGAAAGGGAGAGTGTATAACTGAGCCCAGTTGTCTGTTGTTAAAGTAAAAATAGCATTGGAAATCTTGTTGATCTTCCAGCAATATAAAGTAGAACAGCAGGTGTTGTACAAAAGCTCAAGAACACCTGATCCTCATGTTCAAGTTAATCATTACATTGTTCTTGTGTTATAGCTAGCCTCCCTTCCTTATCGGGTCATGGAAGAAAGTGTTGTTGAAGGAAGAGGAGATACTGCAGGCCTCAGATTCTTTCTTTTATTTTTTTTCCTTGTTATTTGCTTACGTCTGAACAGCATTGTTTTTCCTCAACTGTTAGAACATTAAAGTTCACAAAGTTCAGCAGCTAGCTTCTACCAACCCTCAATTTCCCCTAACTAGCTGAAGGTTGCTTTTTGTAGAATAAAGCTTTCCGTGTAAACTGCTAGCCAACTGATTATGCAATTAAATGCATCTCAGCATATCCATTTACAACAAAAGCAAAATGTTTCTATTGTAACAGTAACAAGGTAACTGAGGAAATTGTTAAAGAAATTGTATTTAATTCTGCTTTAAACTGTGAACCAGCAGCACAGGTCGTGTTCTACCGTTGGGAAGTGGGAAGGAGAATGGCTGCTGCTCTATGTTGTGATTTATCGGCCACCTAAGAAGTAGCATTAATGGGTTCAAAAATAAGCATCAGTCCTTGGGAAAGGCAGAAGTGAAAATCCTTTCAGTGTTTGATGTGAGAGATGCTCATCGTTTTGAAGAGCAAATTAAAACTGAATTAGTACCATGTTGAACACAGAGAACATAATTTCATGAGTATAGGAAGGCTTCTTGTATACATGATCCTTAAGTGCAGTCATAAAATGTCCTCCAGTAATTCAGTCTGATTTGCCTTGCTGGCTGTTGTTTGAAGTTACTAAATTGATTTTTGTTTTCTTTCCTAATACTATAGCAACATATAGCATAGAAGGCTTTAATCTTTTATAAGCTCTTCACCCTCTGGCTCTGAAATACTGTTTCTGGGAAGGCAACCATTTATCAGCATCTGCAATATAGTCTGTAAATTCTATGTCATTTTTACATTTACTCACTATGGTTGTTGTTTCTTGTTCTGTAGAAGCATTTTTCAACCACCCTTTCCTGGATCAGGTTTCAACAGTCAAAAAGTGTAAGTAGTTTTGTTTTTCCACTTATTCATGTAAATGATGAATGTTGGGAGCTGGAACAGAGAAAGATCTGCCAAATATCACACTAAGTGTTTATGAGGCATTTTCCTAAGTCTGACTTCTTGTTGTGCTCTATTGTGAGGCTACTTAGCCTCAAATCCTTTTTTGTATTATGCTAGACTGAAATGCGATACTTATTTACTAGTTCCTTTGACATTTCAACTGAACTTAAATACCCTTGTGTGCTTAAGGATGTGCTGTGCTTTACAACTGTAAGGTTGGATAAGGGTTTATGAATGAAAAGCAGTGAGGAAATGAGTTTGTGTGAAATTCAGCCTTTGAAAATCTTAGTTGTCTTTTTCCCCCCCCGCCCCCCGGCTTTTCCTCTTCTAGCTTGTCCTGTACCAGTTCCCACATATGCAGGCTCAGTTTCTGGCAGTTCCTGTGGTAGCTCTCCTTCATGCCGTTTTGCTTCTCCTCCAGTAAGTTCCATGTTTTACAGAACAACCTCTAGAAAATATTTTCTGTAATGTTTAGCCAAGAGTTATTGACTTCTAGATCTTTCAATTCTTGAACAGTTGTAAACTGTCAGGTTTAAGAGCACAGAGCAAGGAATACCCCTGTCTTTTGCTAGAATAACAGCATTAACATTTTGATTCTCTTGCTCCCTGTGTTGTACCTTGTGGGTTTTTTGTTGTTGTTCTTTTTTGTTAAAGAAAAAAATACATCAAATGCTAGAGCAGCACATCTTCAGATATGCTAATATGGTTTTGAATTGGCCTTTTCGGCGAAGGCCCCTTACACTGATACGAACTGGTGACTTCAATTTTATGTGGTATTTGGAAAAGGTGCATCTGTATCATCAGGAATGATTGAATAAATTGCAATTGTTTAAATTCATAGCCTATTTAATATAGAACTGTCTAAATTGACACTACAGGGTTATCCGGTATTTGAAATTTCCAAATTCACATACATTTTATGTTTCTAAATACTTAAGGAAAAAAAAACAGCCCAAGATTTAGCTTTTTTTTGTCAAAGCTAGTGATGATTCTTACTTCAGAAGCTTTATAGTTAAAAGAGCAATTCTACATTCTGAATCACTGGATTTACAGTGGTTTTTTACTTTCTTTTTTCCACCGCCCTCTCCAGTCTCTGCCAGACATGCAGCATATTCAAGAAGAAAATTTGTCTTCCCCTCCATTGGGTCCTCCTAACTATCTTCAAGTCTCTAAAGACTCTGCCAGTACCAGTAGCAAGAACTCCTCTTGTGACACAGATGACTTTGTTCTTGTCCCACACAACATCTCTTCAGACCACTCATGTAAGAACCTTCCTTATTTTTAAATTTTAAAACAATTTCCATTTGTAAGATACCTTTATGTCCTGTTACTCTTTGGCTCTCTTTTCCCTAAATGTGTCTCAATTCACATTGGAACTAATTTCTTTAGTTTGAAGGGAGACTGGTGTACCTGCATGTCCATCTGGGACGTTTTAACTTTCAGCTGAGTAGCCAGATATGCTAAAGATACCAAGCTGATTTAAAGTCATGGAAAATATTGGGGTTTGGCAGTAGAAGAAGAGAGTCAGTTGTAAACAACTGCTGAGAAGCAGCTCGAGGATTCTCTCTGTGGAGGCAGGCACATTGTTGCCTCTAGACTAGCTGAACGTTTATAGTCCATGCTGTAGAGCTAAACAACTGCAGGTAAAAACATTAAAAAATGCTTTAACATTAAAGGTAAGGCATCAGACTGGGCTTATACAGTAGAAAAACTTGAATGTAGCATGTTGCCATTTTACAACATCTTCCAAACCTGAATTGCCACTGAGAAGCTAGTCAGCTGATTTCTATACAATGCCACCAACTTGTGATAAATACTTGATTAAATTATTGCCTTGATTTCTGAAGGATTTCTGTCATTCATTATTATGAATTTCCCAATGCTGGTACCTTGTATTCTTAAACAATATGTTTTATTTCAAAATTACTATAATTAGTATAGCAAAAAAACCCCAACAAAAACAAACAACAAAAAAAACTTGTTAAAGAACTGCCTTCCCCAGTTACATTTTTGTTGTAGGTCACGTTTGAGGTATTTTCATACACAGAACAGTTTGTGGAAAACTTTTGTATGTTCACAGA
Source organism: Gavia stellata (assembly GCF_030936135.1). Lineage (NCBI taxonomy): Eukaryota > Metazoa > Chordata > Aves > Gaviiformes > Gaviidae > Gavia > Gavia stellata. The sequence goes on from NC_082618.1 coordinate 8,916,421, forward strand.
AGTTTGTCAGAAGTGGTTATTTCTATAACAGCAATACTGGAGATTTTTTCTTTTTTAAGATTCTGCTTCATGACGTGGGTTTTCAATGTGTTCTTCTGCTTACTGTAGATGACATGCCATTGGGAGCAGCTGGCAGGCGGGCTTCAAGCGAGTTCTTGATGTGTGGAGGGTAGGTGTGCTGAGCTTTATCCAAAAGAAGTCTCATGTTCTAAAATTGATACTGCAGATGTAGAAGGGATTGCTGGGTTTTTGGCAGTGATGGGTTTACATAGCTGTGTGTGGACTTTCTTAAAGATTAATATGCCAAGTTGGATTTAATATGAACATGTAAACAGCCTGAATTCAGAGTTTTGCTGCAAAGTAGATAGTTTCTCTGGTGTGAAGACCTGTCTTTTGACAGTGGTTTTTGTTTTCACAGGCAGTCGCCATTAACTATTTCTGGAAGCTCAGGAACTGTACAGAAACCATCCTCAGCCTCTTCTCGAAGTACTGCTTCTGGTACAGCTAACAGGTGCGTGATGCAGGCTTAGTATTTCCTCTCTTTGAAAATGGTTCTCTGCTACTATGTATATTTTTTTTAATTGTGGATGGCTACAGGAAACTGAATTGAAATAGAAGCTAGACCTGTTTTTTCCAGGCTCTCTATGCTTAATGCATTCTAATGGCTGATGGTTTCATAGCTAACTTCTGCCTCTGATGCATCCCCAAAAGATTTCCCTAAGGAACGATAGCATTCTTTTGTCTGTTTAAATTTTGAACTGGTTGAAAGCAGAAACTTTAGAGGCATAACACCTTTTTGGTGTTACAAAGCACAGCACAGTCTTCATTTTAGCAAGTCAAGATACTGAGTGCAGTATACATTTTAAGTAGTTGTGAGAGAAGAGGAATTTACAAAGCCCAGATTGCTATGGATTTGTGTCTCGTGGCTGGATTGTCTTGTGTCTGGTAACTGGGTGTGGCTTCTGTGCAACCGATTACTGTGGATTTCGTGTTTGTCTCGCAAGATACCAAAGAAGCCACATGAAAGAGCTAAACATGTATTGCAGCTTTTCCATCAGCAGGACTGTTAGGAAGTCCTTTCTTCCACATGGTTGTACACAAAGTTTCTGCTAGTTTGGAGTAGAACTGATATTCATCAGAGGTGCCTGAAAGCTTTCCTGTATTATAATGGAAAATGTAAAGCTTATCATACTATTTAGATACTCATGTAATATCTAAACAGAAGGGTTAGATTTGTCATTTGACCAAGTAATTAATTTCATAATGTTTTCAGTACAAATAGAAAGACGATGAGTGGCCAAATGGGGAATAAAGCTATTATGTTGGGTGTATTTTTGGCTTATGCTAGTGCTACAGGGCTGTGAGTCAGCATTATTTGTTTAGAACTGCTTGTCACAAGAAAAGTTTGCTACTTTGTGCTGATCTTTGTGCAGTTTGTGAAATCTGCTGACACGGACCATCAATACAGCTTTAGTCTTACCTCTTGTGTTTAAGGGCAGATAATGGGGATGGTTTGTCTGTAAAGATCCATTTGCTCTGGATTGGCCATGTACAACTATTATAAATACATTGTAATTTCCTATTTTAAATTGGGTCAGGCATCACAGTTTTTAGAGTTACAGGTTTTATGAAAATATGCCAGTTATTGGTACATTACTAAGTTAAGAGCTAAACGGTCATGTGATTAGAAACAGGTGCCTACCGTTTACACTTTCAGTGTTTGTACTATAATATTTTGATTTAATTATTGGTTGAGTAAATTAAGTAACTAATGGGCTGCTTGGGGCATGGTCTGAAGGAAGCAGAGTGTGTCTGATATTCTGCGAGATGTTGCTTTTAGTTTTTGGTTTTGTGTTTTTATTTCCTGAGAAATGTTCTTTCGTAGTGTGTGATTTTTATTTTTATTTTTTTAAACGAAAGATTATGCCCTATGAAAGAGTGAATTTTTCTGATTAGCTGATCAAACTTAAGGAATTTTACCCATAGTTACGCTGCTTTATGTCAAGTAGAACAAGCCGTAACACTTCTCAGGCTCCAGCCAGAATGGGCAGAATAGGTAGAGGTTAATTGCTAATTTTATTCTCTGGATCTCACAGAAACAAGATTTGCATGCAACTCTGGTACACACATCTGTATTACATTTTCTCTAACCAGTAACAAACCGTATCAGACTCAAGGATGCTTAACCAGATCTTAGCTTTGGGCCTGAGCTGGGAGCCCTAATGGAAGGCCAAGTACTGTACCATGCCTCTCCACCACACTAACACAGCATTGCTGCCTCCAGTTAGCTCACAGAGCGTGCTTGGATATACCAGCAAGGCTGTGTGAGAGCAGGGGAAGGGATTTTCCATGCTGAGTACTTAAAAAATTTAAGTGCCTTCATGGCCTCCTCAGTGTCACTGCCACAGTTTAAATAACATCTGCTTCCCCTCCCCAGGAGGTGGGGCGTAGGGAGCCTCCCTGTGCTACCTCAGCTGGTTGTGTTAGTTGTAGCAGGCTGTCCGCTGCCTTTGTGTCGTTTCCACTTGGAAGACCTTCTCATGTAGAAGCTTTCAGGCCTTCCACTGACTGTGTGCTCACAGCTGACTTCCAAATTACTCTGTATTATCAAGAAACTGGGTGGCAATAAAAGGACAAACGTCTTTTCTTTTGCTAAGGAAGTTCTATGCGTATTAGGAAGTAGTATGTCATTCTCAGAGGTAGCAAAGAGAATAGGACAAATACAGTCAGAAATCCAGATTTCTGTTCAGCTGTAGCCATGCAGTGAGTGCTGTAACTGCTGGTTTTCTAGAGAATGGTAGAACATTTTTCACATTTCCTCTAAGAATTTCTAATCTTTCTCTGAAGAGGTGGTCAATAAAGGACCAGATACTAAACTGATTATCTTCCAAAAAGCCCATTCATTTGAAATTCTTTCCACTGAATTCTGTCTTCCTTTAAAAGTGTTGGTAACTGATTACGTTGCAGTGGTTTGCTTCCTTTATCAGATAGTACACTGAGGTAAGCCAGGTCACTGACACTTCAGTTGAACTTGGGTAATGCTAATCTGCAGTTCGAGTCTGTGGATTAATGTTCAGGTGTGTGGTTTTGGTCATTTTGTTGGAGGTTGGTTACATAACATGTTTTCCTTTAGCAAGTTCACGGTGTCTCTTTGGGATATCTCTGACTGTGCTTTAGTGGCTTTTGTACACATTCCAGCCCTGCTGCTGAACTTCCTGTTCTTAGTGCAGTGGGTTTTCCTAGAACGCTATTTTGAAGTGTGGTAAACAGAGCGGGCTGATTGGCAGGAAGTCAAAGGGATCTGTAGATTGCTGTGATGCATGACGAAGTGGTTCAGCTAGTACTGCACTCTCAGCTTCATCTGATACTAGCCAGTGTAAGAAAGGTAGTTAGTAATGAACAGTTCCTGATCTTCCTCTGTGAAGTGTTAGAGCGAGATTAGGACAAACTAAGTTCATGCTGCATGCAGGGAGTGCAGAAGCAGCTTATTTGCCTGTTTCCTAGATTTTCTTGAAATTTCAACAATGGTACAACTCGGAGAGAGACCTGTCTACCTATATTCATCTCCTGTCTCCGTACTTTCTAACTTCAGGCATTGTCAGCCTTCCGTATCCCCTCGCAGCGAAACGGCACCTATCCCAGTTCCCACTCAGCTACGGAATTACCAGCGCATAGAACAGAACCTCTCTTCTACTGCCAGCCCCGTGTCAAACCCCCACGGATCACCAAGGTGAGTTTGGTTTTTTTAAACTCCTTTTTCTTGGTTCTCGTTTGTGTTTGTACCCTGACAGATGTCCATGCTTTCTTGCTGATGTCATTTTTTTTCCTGTACAAAAACATACTAAGCAGACATTTTAATGATAACAAATAATAGTCCTTCACAATCTCAAGATTGTTGGGTGGGCACTTAAAATTTTTCATGAAAACAAAATGAGCTCGTTTCACTCAAATGCAACCCAAGAAGGTAAAAAGATTAAGTCTTGCTTTTTTATTCCTCTTTGTGTATTATATGGCATTACATCAAAAATTAGAAACTCACTAATAAGTTATGTTTTGTTTTCACACGTGTAGTGATGGAGTGATAGTCTACAGTACAGTGCATTCAAGGAAACAATTTTTGGCATGCTAGTTAACCAGCTTGTCTTATTACAAAGCTCTAGTGTGCCAGACTTACTCTCTGCCTTGTGGTCTGCAGGATCAGGATGGTGAAGGTCAAAGACTCAGAAACAGACTACTCAGAACTCTGGAGATATTTACAAAAACAAACCCCATGGTTCCTTGCATATTTTTTTTTTTTCAGAATCTCTGATTTTACAATAGTTGCTATGCTTTGGGAAGTGCCTTTCTCTTAAATAATCTGTTTTCAGTTATCTGACCTGTATACCAGACCCAATATGAAAACTTTGTCATAATCTTTGACATAAAAATGGGCATTTGCAGCAACACATTTCACTTGATTGTCAAATTCAAAATTTGATGATTAAGTTGTTTGAAGGTTAGGAATCCAACTAAGGGATATCTGTTTTAATTTTCTCCAGTTAACAGACTATTATGGCATTGAAAATTTAAAAAGTCAATGTGACCAAAGGGAATTAAATCTTGGTTGTTTTCAGTATGGGAAGCTTACCTTAAGTTATTAGCTTAAAAAGCTTCGTCATAGCTTTCTCTTTAAATATCAGTATTTTCTTTAACTGATCATTATACTCCTTAGGGGATTCTGAAGCTTATCTCAAGGAACCACAGTTACTATAGTGTGTGTAACCGTTCTTTTCACCTTGTTAGAGCTGGAGTTGTGAGACGCTCGAATACTAGCCCAATGGGCTTCATGAAGATGGGCTCCTGTTCTCCAGTAACAGCTGACGCTGCACAGGGTGTTGGGCGCAGGTTATCCACAGGATCTTCTAGACCGTATTCTCCTTCACCACTAGGTAAGCCTGTAAATTCTTAGCAGTTAGTGACAGTTTATCTGGAACAGTAATTCAGAACGCTAATTCTTGCTTGAAATTATCTTAAACCAAAACCTGTGCAACTAGGTCACATTTGCAGAAATAATTTCTGTTAAATGACTCAGAAGTAAACTAACTAGGTTTTATTTTGCTTTACCTTCATTTGTAGGTGAAGTATAAAGTGTAAATTCACATTTTGATTTTGTTTGCATAGTTGGAACCATACCTGAGCAACTTGGACACTGTTGTTGCGGACAACTTCAAGGACATGAATCAAGGAGTAGAACCTTCTCAGGTGAGTGACTTTGGACAATGCAACCAATACTATTTTGATAGAGCTTCTGCAGCATTTTGCGAAGGGGGAGGAGAGCCAACACCACATTAGTATGGGTTAATAGGAGACACTGTGTAAGTGGTGTGCTGAGTTTCTGTAGAAACTTAGCCCAGTTGTGCCTGTATCAAGACACCTTTCCCCATAACTAATTCCCTACACAATAAGAGAATGACTGAAGTTTCTTTTTCTCAAGAAGAAAAAGCAACTGTGATAATGCCTGTCTTTAAACAGAGATGGAAGTGGATGGATTATAATGAATGGTAGTAACATGCTTCTCAGTCTGGTTTTGATAGACTAGCTCCGTCATGACAGTCCTCAGAAAAGGGAAAAAGAACTGCCAGTGTACAGCGTGCAGCACGTTTTCACCATTCCCTTAGGAAATTGACTGGGATCTGATGTTAGTGTTGCTAAGCATTCAGTAAGCTTTGCAATTCATAAATTATTATGGCATGCCAGCAGAAAAAAAAAAAAAAAATCAGGGAGAAATAGGACTTGAAGATGTTCTGAGACTGTTAAAGATGGAATCGCACTATAATGCTAGAAGGATTGGGCATAAGAATATGCAATTCAGCAACACATTCTTTTGCTCTGTGCACGTTTTGGGTGCAATTTCTTCTTTATCTAAAATACTAGGTATACTCTTTATTTTGACTTTCTAAGAGGTGGTATTGAAACTGCATTGTGGGTTTTTCCCCTATTTAAGCACTTTCCAAAATCATCTGGAGATGATAGAGCCTTCATTTCTTGGAGTAGCCGTATTGCAAATATCTGGGAATGGTTTCATCCATATGAAATAAGTTCTATGACATGTCTCAAAAATTGCCTTCATAATTGCTGTGCCATTGGCAATCTCAACAAAAGACAAGGAATGAGTGAATCCTCAGATTGAAATAGTATCTTCTCTTATTAAAAAAAAAAGGGTGTGTGTGAAGAGAATACAAAGCAGTGTGTATGCTTTTCTTGTGGCATCTTTTCTTTGGATAGAATTTTGTAGGGCTTTTGGTTTAGTGCCTTTTGCCAGTGTCAAACTGACTTGTACTTACATCACAGCACTGTTTTTGTGGCTGTAAGGGGTTTTAATGTTTTATTTCTTCATCTGTTCCCCTGCGTTCTTTTCCTACTTGACTTTATTTCTTAATTTCAAATGAATGGAGGCTTATTTCTATTTGTAAAATACCACAAATTGCAGCAAGTCTGTTTCTCAGTGTTTAAATGGGTATGGGAAGCTGTCTTTTACTTCTGGGTGAAGTGAGGTCATCTGTACTGAGATTTTCTAAGGACTGAAGATGTCTGTCATAATGTAGCTTCTGAACTAATTGAGCTGCTCTTGCTGTCAGTGGCAGCAGAGGACAAACTTCTAATTCAGAAGCCTTCCCTGTGGTGGCAATGACACTAGAACAGTAACCAGTGAGATTTAAGACTGGTTTCTGAAATGACAGGTAAGGACTTTCAATGCTATGAGACAGACAAGCAGAGGGATTTCAAACAAACAAATTCTTGGCTGGGAAGTTAATGAGAGGTAGACTTGATCCCTCTGCTGGAGCTGCAGGCAGAAAGGCTATTCTAAAACATACTGTTTAATGGAGTGGAATGAAATCAAGATGAAGTAGCTCATACTCAAAATCTAACTAGCAAAAGCATAGGCTTAGGAAGGTTGAAAGATGTCTTAACAGCTGGGCACTTTACTGAGCAAACTACAAAAAGTTTGTGATGTTTTTTTGAGCATACATTTATGAAATGGAGCCTGTTTCAGAAGATTGTCTGGGCCAGCTGTTAAAAATCTTACCTAGTTAGTATGGTTGATTTTCAGTTTTGCCATTTTTTTGAAGCGTGATTGAAATTGTTGCTTCAATGTCAGCTCTTTGAGGTTACAAAGGGAAGCTGTGGCCATAAAGCTGAAGTCTTATGTACTGTTTGTAACTTTGCACAGTTCCTCATCACGAGACATAAAACTATCACAAGGAAGGGAACATTTCATGAAATTTCAGGTTCCTTATTTTGAAAGAGGAAGGGCACCTTTGAGTAGGTGAGATGTTCATAAGATACTTACCCGAAGACCTCTGTTTAAATGACTGCTTATAACTCTTCCATCTACATTTGCTTTAGGAGAAACTTTGCACTCGTACTTAAGTGTGGACTTCCTTTGTACATAGTAAGCTTTTGAAAAAGATTCAGTCTGACAGCCTAAAAAGTAAATGACTACCCAAAGTAATGATCCCAAACTGTTTCATCAGAATAATTTGCTTCTTTTTAGTACCTAGTTTTCTTGCGGGAACCATGAGATGAGCTGCCTTTTGTATCTGCAAATAAAGTCGTTACGTACAAAACAAGTCATTAACATGCAATGTTGCAGTATGCACTTCTTTGCAAGAATGTAATTCCAATACTTGCGAACCTCTGTTCAACCTAGAGTCTTGGTGGCTGCACTTGAAATTTCAGTATTGGTTATGCCATTCCTGCTGAATCCAACCACTTTATTTGTCTTGATGCAGGTTGCCAGCAGTACTGCAGCTGCCAATACAGCTGTCACCCTGAAATCTTGCCTGTTTGGCAGCTTGAACTTCTCATCAGTGTAATGTAGCATTAGTCTGAATAGCTGACAGGCTAAATCCATTCTCCTTGCCATCTAGTGAGTTGATGAACAAACATACCTCATGAAATTTGTGGTCCCATCTCCTTTCAGTTTAATGTTGATCTCATTGACACATTTTCCAAGCACGTAGCATTTTACTTCATTGTTTGTCATCCCCACAGGTTCTCCGATACCACCATCTCAGTCTCCACAGTCACTTTTGATGGGAGCGAGGTTGCAGAGTGCTCCTACTCTCACAGATATTTACCAAAACAAGCAGAAGCTCAGAAAGCAGCATTCAGACCCAGTATGCCCATCCTATGCTGGGTATGGATACAGTCATTCTCCACAACCAAGTAGGCCAGGTAGCTTGGGAACATCACCTACCAAACATATGGGATCATCACCTAGGAGTTCAGACTGGCTGTTCAAAACTCCATTACCAACAATCATTGGCTCTCCTACTAAGGTTTGTTGCGTTTCCCACTGTCAGTAAAATGTGAAGTGGTAACATGCTGTCTGAAACAATTCCCAATAATATTTTAGGGTTCTAACCTTGGTTTTTGTGTGTTCTTGGTCTTGATTCTTAAAGGCAACAGCTCCTTTCAAAATACCTAAAACTCAAGCGTCCTCAAACTTGCTGGCCCTGGCTAATCGCCAGGGCTCAGTAGATACCCCGTTGCAGCCTAAAGACATCACTGATCCGAGGGATTTCACGCACTTCCACTCCACCCAAGGAGGTGAAAAGCAGGCAGGAGAACAGCACAGTAAAACTACATTCGGCAGGTAGGCATTGTAGTATTTATAACATGTAAAGCTGGGTGGGTACCTTGGCAGAAGAATGTACATTGCACACAGCAACTTGGAGGGGAAGACCATGCAAAAAGTGAGCTGTGAGGGGATGCTGAGGTTTGGTGTATACAACAGAAACATTTTGTACTGTGTATAAATATAGCATGGACTTCCTGAAGCGCTTTGTGTTGCTGTCTACTTCCCTTTTGTTTTGATTATCTGAATATGGAATATCATTGCCTCTGTGAAGCCTGTACAGTTTTTGCTTGAAAAGCTATATGACAAAATTTGCAATATAGCTTTTTAAGATAAAAAGGTCTCTTTATTTTTACGGTTAGCTCTATTTCAGTAGGTCCTTGATGAACAGCGAGATTTCAAGATTTTCTGTATTTTTGTTGAAGAATTCTCTCTAAGAATCTGAAATCTAAGAATCTGAAAGTCAGCCTTAGTTGCAAGTTAGATAGGAAGATCTTACTGAAGAACTTTGTTGTGAATTCATATGTTTTTCTGTCTAGGTCTGTTAGTACTGGGAAGCTATCAGATCAACAGGTGAAGACTACCCTTGGTGGCCAGTTATATCAAGGCAGTACAGACAGCCTCAATACAGAGCGACCAATGGATACAGGTAAGGAACAGATTGATACATCCAAGCTGTCTTTATGTGCTAGGGTTTTTATGGAGTGCCAACTAGATACGGTTCTGCTTCCAACTTCGATAATTGGTTCTGACAATTTTTAGCCTCAGCACAGAAGGCTTTTCTTATTCTTTGAAGAGGATATGTTGCATTTCTTTAGCATAGCTTTAAAAATAACTGAGACAGAAAATATCTATTTCTGTGCTAAACACAGAAATATTTCAACTGCCTATACTGGCTAGAGGGGTTTGGGGTTTTTTGGTTTGGTTTTATTTTTAATACAACATTTATGGCTGTTTCATTTCCTAATGCTGCCTTGTTTTCATATGAAAGCCAGTTTACGTAATTCTGGGTCATTTTTCTCCTCCTCCCTCCCCCAGCTAAACCCTTGCACAAGTGGCCACCAAGAGTTCTCACCTCATTTTTGAGCAGATGGAAGAAGTTCTGCAGACAGGGCTGGTCTTTAGCCTCCAGACCTGTCATGATCTGCCTTTAGAATTCTTCTGTTGTATCTTTTGCTGCAGGACTGGTATTGTTCTCAGGCTTACAGAGAGAGCCTCTGTTGCTCTTTCCTAGGTGAGGGTAGAGCAGAGAGAGATGGAAAGTAAAAAGATATATGAAGACTGCATCTTGACTGTTCTTGTGCATTGCCAAGGCTGTGCACTCAGCTTGTTTTATTTGCTGTTAGAACTTCTAACTAGTCCAAGTCTTGGATCTACATCAAAGCATATTGTGTTGCAGTGCTCCGATTTGCTGCATGTAATTACTTACTGGTATGATTATATGTAATAGGGACTAACTTGCTGAAATTTTCTGTTCCAGCTCCAGCAGGGGCCTATGGAATTGCAATGGCACCTCCTTCCATGGGAAGCGGGGCGAGTTCTCGGGCTGTCATGTTTACTGTTGGGTCCCCTCCGAGCAGCACCACCCCTCCTACCTGCACCCATATGGTCCTCAGAACAAGAACCACCTCAGGTAAGACTTTCAACAACTAACAACTGTGGACTGTCCTCAAAAGCAGTATTTAGGCTTGCCCACTTCTTGGGCCAGTAACCTGCTTACTACCTTGTGCAGTAGGTCCTCTAGGCCATACAGTAAAAGTGGTCTGTAAAGTAGAGATTAGTATCAGGTGACCTCTGCCTTTTCTCTCCTCAAGAGAGGGCCAGAGGCATGGATTTACAATACAGTGGTGTGTAACCTTCTGTGTACACAGCTTTACTCCACCACAGGGAGTATAATAGATCTCTATGACAAAGGTGGAGAGGAAAAGTTAGATTTCTGGTTCTGCATTTTTGTCTGCTGCTGTGCATTGTATCAGAAACAACACACAAGGGGTGTGAGCTGACTGCATTTCGGCATGTGTCAGCTATATTACAAATATCAAAGATCTCAAGGTAAAGGCCTTCATCTGCTCAGGATGAGCAGGAGTCTGCAGCAGTGTGCTTTTGTGAACTTATAGCACAACCTTTGGTCTGTACTGTTGGACTGTCTGCCTTGGAATCCTTGTCAACTATTTGCCAGAATCTGTGTTGTAAAAAGTCACTGTTCATTAAGGTGTAGCCTTTGCATTCTCTACAGAGTGATGCAAGAAACAATGAGGAGAGCCTCCCAAGAGTGAATCTGTGATGACTACTGATTTGTCATTTGCTATCATCTACAGCCCCAGCGCTGCGAGATGGAACAACCTATTAGACTGAATGTGTGTGTTATTTTTCTTGTAGTTGGATCAAACAGTTCTGGAGGGTCTCTCTGCTCTACTAGTGGCCGTGTATATATGGGCTCTCCTCCTGGTATTTATATGGGTTCTTCTCCTCCGGGAGCCGAGGCAGCTCCGAGTCTGAAGTACATGCCTTATGGTACTTCGCCTCCCAGCTTAGAGGGCTTTATCACTTTTGAAGCTCCCGAATTGCCTGAGGAAACTTTAATGGAGGTATAGAAAAAATAATTTAATGTTTTATAATGTATAATGCTGCTAAAACAGAGACATGGTAAAAACAGGACTGCTCAGTGCACTTTGTAGTTTCCTCTTCACTATCTCACATATTCCTTTTTAAGATCTTGAAAATACTCCTGTATCGATGGTGGCCTATTTCTTTTTGGTAGTTACTCCTGGCATTTTATGTATTTGAATAGGTAACCAAAGGAACATGACTGCTTTTGTTCACCAGAGCCTTCCAGAGAGGCCTCTGTTTTAATGCCAAGTCTCTGGATGTGGGTTGTTGACAGTAGCAGTGTCCCTCTGGGCATTGTTTTTAACTGCTTCTTCACAGTCAGTGGATGACATTAAATCCTACTTGTGGGAAGTGTCCTATATTTTTTTTTTTAAATGTGTGGAGGAGTGATACTTTAAAAACGGAAACCGGCGTGGTCTTTCACCAGAATGCTATCCTTGGACTGTAAATTTCTCAAGGCAGATTGCTGTTCTGTTTTCTCATTCACATCTTGCTGGAAGGTGTTTGGATCCCTATTGAATCTCTATGTTATAACATGAATGTTTGACAGTACACTGTTTTCTTCCCACTGATAGAGTTTAAAATGTGTTTAGACCTGCATTACTAATGAAAAGATTGTAAATATTGCTAAGATATGTTTGATTAGTTTTGGAGGCTAATCTTTTTTAGCAGAGACTATGCATTTAGTATCTGTTTTAGTCACCAAGAAGGCAGTGAGTTGTTAGGTCCAATTGAAATTGTTCAGTTTAAATTGTAAACTTTTGGCAACAGCCACCTTTTAACACAATATAATTGTAGATCTAAGTGTAAATTAGAGTGAAGCAGATAAGTATGAAGCTTTAGATCAGTTCTTTTGTAGGTATCAAGTCTGTTACATAATAAAAGCCAAATGTTCCTCCTGGCTTCTCATACAAGTGCCGAGCATACTTTTGGGTTGCTGATAATATAATAACAAGTAATATATCCCACTTGTGATTCCTTTAGTTGCTCAGGTTTCAACAAACATAGAACTCCATGTCCCATTCCTTTGGCTTTGTTGAAAGGCTCTTAAGTATAAGCTACAGTATCTTGAAATCATTAATGAAAAGAGAACAAGTTAGTATCTGTTGATCTGTTTGGACCCATTTGGTTCTGTAGTCCCTAGTGCTGGCTTTACTACAATGCGATTTCTGCATAGACTTGACATACCGAGAAATCCTCGAATTATTAACAAGAGTTTTAAGTGTACTTGTTTGCCGTATGGCTTGTAATGGTTAAATTGTTGTCGTCTTTCCCTCTGACAGAGAGAACATACAGATACACTGCGTCATCTAAACATGATGCTGACATTTACAGAATGTGTTCTGGATCTGACAGCAGTACGAGGAGGAAACACAGACCTGTGTACTTCTGCAGTATCGCTGTACCAAATCCAAGAGAGCATAGTTGTTGATCAGATCAGCCAGCTAAGCAAAGAATGGGGGTAAGTATGCGGTCAAATAGTATCAAGAAAATTAGTGAATATTGAATACATCAAAAATGTATTCAAACTATGCCCTTTTTGTTGGGAGTGATTGTCTTACTGTATAGAATCTTTTATAGGGATAAGTTTTTAACAACTGAAGACAGATCAGAAAGAGCAAAGGATAGAGAGATATTTGCTAGCAGACAAATAAAAGGACAGTGTTTACTGGCCTGCCACATTAGTTGGGGAACGTGGTGAGGAGTTCAGGCTTGAGGTGCAGCAGTGCGTTTCTAAGCTTGGAAATTTGTCTACCAGCTTCTGTCAGATCTGAGCCCTCTTCTGTTCCTGTTGGCCAGGCTGAAGCAGTAGCACTGAGGTAGAGGTTGGGAAGGGGGAAGGAGTATCCAAATGTGACCTTTTTTCAGTGGAACCAATCAGCCCTAATAAAAAATCAGAAGCAAGGAGAAATACGAGAAATTTAGAGTGGTGGGAAAGGGCAGTTCCACTTCCTGCCTTCTTCCTGAAAAGAAACAACAAAAAAACGCAACAAAAACAAAAACAAAAAAAACCCAAACAAACAAACAACAAAAAAAACCCACAAACAAAAAAAAACAAACAACAACCAAAAAAAAACCCCAAACCAAAAATACCCCCCAAAAACCCGCAAAGTGTTTGCTTTTCACAAGTGAGAATTCCAGGGGCATAGGAAAAGACGCTGTGAGAAAAGTACACCCAGTCGCTTGCGGCAAGACTTTGACCTCGGGCAGTTAGTCCCCACAAATAAGTGTTCCTTTTTAAAATGTCTACATTAAAGCAGTTTGTATTTGCTGCTGCAGCTACTAGATGAGCAGAAGTACTCTAAAACCAGTGATGGTGTTTGTAAAGGGAAGGGAGGGGTGGAGTTGCATTTTAAACATCTGTCTTCCTTTTCTGTTGCTGCTGGGTCCTATGTAGGGTTGCGATTAAAAAGTGGTGTCTGCCCATGGTTTGTGTTCAAGAAAGGTATTTTGATACGTAATTACTTTTTCCCCCTCCCTAGACAAGTAGAGCAGCTGGTGTTGTATATGAAGGCTGCCCAGTTACTAGCCTCTTCTCTGCATCTTGCCAAAGCACAGGTGAAATCGGGGAAACTGAACCCATCCACTGCTGTTAAGCAAGGTAAATGCAACATAATCTAATTTGTTTCGCTTGTGAATTTTCTTTGCTGATCCATTACTCAAAAAGCTTAAGTTGCAACATTTGTTTGTTTTCTTCTGTACAAGAGAATTGTAGGTATGCACAATTGCACAATTCTGATAGTAAACAAAGATACAGCTAGAAATGTTAAGAAATGGGCAGTTATTAACTTGAAATGGAAATTATTTGATATATACTTAATTCATAGAAATGGAAGAGTAAATAAACATTAAAAGCACAAGTTTAAACAGACTGACTTTGCTAGTGCTGGGAAAAGTGTAACTTAGGCTATGTTGTTGTTTGGTTGCGTGGGTTTCTTTGGTGGTGGGTTTTTTTTGTTTGGGTGGTTTTTTTAATCTTACTTTTCTTCCAGTTGTAAAAAGCCTCAATGAGAGATACAAATTCTGTATTGGCATGTGCAAGAAATTGACGGAAAAGTTGAATCGTTTCTTTTCGGACAAGCAAAGGTTCATTGATGAAATCAACAGTGTAACTGCAGAGAAACTCATCTACAGCTGTGCTGTAGAAATGGTAAGTCACTCTCTTTACCTAAATGATAGGACATTGAGATGAATTGGTTCCTTCTCTCACATACCTCTTCTACATAACCAGAAAATAGAATGTATGTTTCCAGAATTCTGTTCATGGTAATTTTTGTTAGTCTTTCACTCTCTTTCCTGCCCTGCCTTAACTGTGGCTAAAGTTCCTGGCAGATACCGTTCTTCAGGGACATTTCCCCTACATCAGCACATTTGGTACATAAACACTAGGAAATGAACTCCTAAGCCACACAGCCCTGTGTGCTGAAGTCTCATACAGTAAGGCTTCCTAAAGCATAGAAGCAACAGAAGTAGCTTCATCAAACTACAAGGTCCGTTTGAAGAACATCAACCTGTCCATACAAAGCAAAAATGGTAGCAAACATGTGGAAGCTTTTTCATGTAACTGATAAACTTTCTGTCTGCCATGGAGCAGATGCGGTAACCATACAGGAAACTTAACTGCTTTTTTTTTTATGAGAGGGAAGTCTTTTTAACATAGGTGTCACACAAAAGATACTGGAAAATATTGTGCTTAACCCTGATAATGTAGTCATGCACATTTGTCATCTTCACAATAGAATGTAGGTAGAAGAACAAGCATATTTATTCATATGTTGTTGTAACACATGTAAACACAAAAGATCAAAAAGTGCTTTTATAGCTTGTATGTGCAGAATATCCTTAGTTAATACAGCACAGGCGCTATATTCTCTCAGACTTCGTTGTGTTGCCTTACAGTTACAAAAACAGATCAGCTAAATAAAGGCTTAAAAATAGTTTCTTAATGACACTTACTCATTTTGAATTTTTCATTTGATTACTTGCCTAATGCAGTTTATGTAACTGAATCTCTTGAATGATTCCAGGTTCAGTCAGCAGCTCTGGATGAGATGTTTCAGCAAACTGAAGACATTACATATCGATACCACAAAGCAGCCTTGCTGCTGGAAGGACTGACTAAAATACTGCAAGACCCTGCAGATATAGAAAATGTACACAAGTGTAAGTTTATGTTGAATAATGAAAATACTGAAAATTACATGGCATTAATGTGTTGTAAAATAACACTGAAGTCATCACCTATTTTTTACCTCTCTGTGTTTGCAGATAAATCTAGCATTGAGCGAAGGCTTTCTGCACTTTGCTATAGCACAGTGGCTGTATATGAGCAGTAGGAATACCCCGAGGACCAGACGGTGTGAACATAAGGGACCACATCAGTGATACTGCACTTTTTTCACTACAGCTTAATTGTTGTCCTTGTTCTGCCCCACGTGGAAGATGATTCTTACCTTTCTGTCGTGACTACCAAAGAAACATCAGCAAATTCAAACAGGAGAAATTCCAAAAGTACACTTGCCTTACCGATCCAGCAGCTCCTTTTTCTTCCCAGCAACAGAATTGAAAAGAATCTCTCTTCACATTTCAAACTGATGCTTGTACGTGTGCTTTGAACTTGAATGATCAGGGTTTGTTTTTTTTTTTTCCTTCATGAGGTTTCTAGAGAGCGGATCCTTCTGCGTCAGGTACAAAAAGACATTTCCTTCAGAAGATTCCCTCAGAAGTTTGTGAAAAATATTTTTAAGTTGTCAGTAAAACGTGGCGGAGTGTATTTGGGAAACCCTAACGATGTGCAAGTGCTGTTTGAAGCTTTCGGGGCTAAGCTGGCTTGTGTCAGAGCTCACATGTGGTAAACATGGCTCAGCTTGTCATATGAAGGGATGGAGAGAAAGCGCTCTTTTACACGGGGGAAAGACGGTAACGGAAGAAATTGCGCTCCATCTGTGCAAAATCCCCACTGGGTTTTCAGCTGATGTGGATACAATTTGATGATCTTCCTCCAAAATATTTTGTTTTGCACTAATTTACTAAAGCAACTGTATATTCATTTTTGAAGAACTATATAAAAAACTTAGAGAAAGAAGGCACAATGGACTTGGCTGAATTTCATTTCAGTGTACATAAAATTCTTTTCAGAATTTCAAAATGTAGCTTCTAGAAGACTTTCAGACAAACTGTAAAAACTTGTATTCATGTGAACCTTTCCATTTTATACCTATTTGTCTAATACTTGAGTAACTACTGCTCTGGACTTTCTCAGTAATAGCAATGTTGAGTTGCTGGTTGTTTGCTTTTTATATAGATTTAGTTGCATCTTTTGTTGTGCATGCAATATGTGCATTAATGCCTGCAGTCTCTAGGGGTGTAATGACAGTTCTCTGTAGTTTGTTCCTTGGGCAGTATTACAATAAATACTGTAAACTGAAAGGTTCTGCAAGGAACCATGCAAAACCAGAAAATAATGTTGGGGTTTGAGATGCTGATAAATTGATGTAGAATATCTACATACAGCATGTGAAAAATCAGGATTATTTTGTGTGCATTTTGGGGAGAGGTGGGAAGCTTCATTTAGCCTTATAGGCATTATCATTTCAAGCATCCCGTGAGATTATCAGGACAGCAATTTGCAGAGTATTTAGGCAGATCAGCTTCTCTGGAAATGGTTCCTGTACTTTATTTTTGGGACTTTTTTTTTTTTTGTTACTCAACTGCTTGAATACTTGAATAAACCATTCTCCAGGACAAAATAATTTTAATCCTCTTAAACACAGTGGTCTGAACTATTTGACAAAGTTGTACAGGGCTTACACATCAAAATATTGTTTCAGTGTTCGGATAACCATGTGTTTCCTTTATTTTGACAGAGTAATGTACT
This sequence comes from Gavia stellata, assembly GCF_030936135.1. Taxonomy (NCBI): domain Eukaryota; kingdom Metazoa; phylum Chordata; class Aves; order Gaviiformes; family Gaviidae; genus Gavia; species Gavia stellata. Next base: position 8,933,529 of record NC_082618.1, read on the forward strand.
TTTTACCTTATTTATCTGTATGAAATTCCAACAGTTAATTTGAAAGTGTTTGTTTATATAATGTTTGTATTTTTAGGTCTTTAATACGGTGTTTCTACCTCTCCTTTGTAATTGCATGCATTATTCTTGAAACTAGGTAATAACTCACTGAACTGTTGCGTAATAGCCTTTTTATTATGGCCTGTATAAATGTATATTAAGGTAAAATAAATACTGACAGTAGAAGTGTTTCTATGGTAAAAACCGAGTTTCTGTGTCTCTGTAACCAAAGGCCAACGGTATTAACTTCAAAGAAACGGCCTGTACTTGGCTGGTTAAACCAGTTGCTGAAGGTTCCCTGCTTGGGTCAAGAGATGCTCACCTCAGCAGTTGGATGTGCCACCAGGGCAGGATGGGGCAACTTGCTTGAGTTCGTTATCTCTGGATAGCTCTGGCACAAAGTGTCCCCGAGTTTGTTTTCCCTTGCTTTGGGAAAACAATTTACCCTGCTTTTTTTTTTTTTTTTTAACTTGGATTTGAAAACAAATACGGTAAGTAGGTTCCTGGGTAACAGCTGTATGTTCTTTCAACAAGGTGCTTATTTGTTGCCTCTAGCAAAGGGGAGCTGTCTGGGCTGCCAAAACAGCATATACAGAGCTAATTGACAAAAACTGGCAGTAAGTTACAGTTTCTATCCAAGCCTTACAAAAAACAGGCTTTGTCCTCCTTGTAGCTAATATCCTCTCCCCAGCTGAGGTATGCTGGTATGTGGCTGTTGTATTTCTTAATTGTACTACCAAATTTTTCCCAATTTATTATTTAAAAAAGCCCTGCGCTTGTGACTGGCATGGAAGAGGATGAGGAAGGAGTGAGCAGGGAATGCTAATGATATTTCTGAACATGAATCTCGGAACAAAGCAAAAGCCTTAATGCACAAGTCTAGGAGATAGGCTGCTTTTCCTACGGACTCACTGTTTTTTGTTGGCTTTCCTTTTTTTTTTTTCCTCAGGATTCAAGCTCATTCTCCTTCCACTCTTGCCAGCAAGACTACAGCTGCACAAATAGGAGGAGAAGAAAAGGGCTATTCTTGTTTCCTGCTCTCAGGAGGAGGAGACCAATGTTCATGGCCTGTCTTTCTGCATAAACTCATTCCACAAAGATCCTGAAGCTGTCCTCTGTCTTCAGCTCTCCGCACTGAACAGCAGGTGCTTGTTTCTACCAAATACTATTTTTTCAGCCTTTTGAAAGATAGAACTTGAAAGGAGATACTTGATGTGCTGCTTTTCTAGTTCAGCACTCTAGCATCTACTCGAGAGCACCATGTTCCATACTTGTGCTGCTCTCTCCCTAGTGTATAATGTCAACTGAGGAAACTAAAACACATTTTGATTGTGGCACTTGCTGCTTTTTATAAGCAAAAGTGGAACTCTCAGCCCTTCCTCTGATACAGAGAATGAAATCTAGTTAATTTAATTTGTGGCTAAGATATTATGAATTGTTCTGAGAGGCATTTTTCAGTTGAGAGGTGTGAGTTGTTCCTGGGACTCACTAGGTTCTGCATAGTTCTTGACGTTTTCTCCTACAGCGACATCAAGGTATTATCGTTGTCACCTCTGGGCTCAGAGGCAGTCACTGTTGTTGTGATCCACCAGCGTCACAGCACTGTGCAGTGCACAGCCCCGCTGCACTGAAAAGGGAAGCTTGCTTTTTCGTCTAGAGCAAGCAAAGCTGGATACTGCTGCTTTCAAAGCTTGTTGAGGCTTTGAAATTCGGATCGGCTGGCTTGTGACCTGACTTGTGACCCACCTTTTTGTCTCCTGCTTCCTGTCTATTTTTTGTGTAGGGTTTTTTTTTTTTTTAATTTTGATCCTTTGACTTTTTTGTCTGTTCTGATCTCTGCTTGCCACTATTTTTTGACTGTCCAGGATGCCTTTTAAGTCTTTAAGCAAATCTCCTTTTATCGTGAATTTCCTGGTCCAACCTGAGCCCTAGCCCTGGCTGTGGCTTTTTAGTAAGTGCCCACATAGCTCCTCCTTTCTGTAGATCAGTGCAGTATAGCTCAGTAACCCCTCTCTTGAGGTCTTTGAGTCAGCTGGAGCCCAGTCTAACTAAGTCTTGGCACTGCTTCTTCGGACAAACACCTTTTCAATAGGCTTTTGTATGTGGCAGGCTCCCCCCTCCTCGTTGGCTGAAAGCAAACTAAATGCCAGTGGTGCTGTTGAGTCTTGTTGCAGTCTTTGTGCCAATCATTTTCATTGTTTCTTTGTGTCGCTTTCACATTTTCCATGGCCCCAGCTATGTCTACAATGCAGCCCACAGACCATGGCTCTGTACTACACAGTATCTTGTTCTTGGAAATGTGAGATCAGCCACAGCTTTCAAAACAAGTGATGCCATAAATGAACTGAGCTGCATTTATTCGTGTAGGTTCCTTAAAACCTCTCCCTGTTGTTGATCTTGTGTACCCACTTTTATGATTGAGTGCTGTTTGGGCTTCTGTATCTGCCCATCTTCCTGTGCCACTGGCCAGATTGTGTGACTTTTAGAAAAAACTTGGAGCTCTAGACTAGGTAGACATTTAAGCAGAAATTGAGCATCGTCAGCCTAGCTAAAAACTTGAAGTTCTGTGAGCGTGGTGTGTGAGCTAAAGAAACATTTATTGATTAGCTCTGTTATTTGGTGGACTCTTGAAACCAAATACTGCACAGCTTATCTTCTAAACCAAAGTCCTCCTTCCCCAGGCTCTGCTGGATGCTTTTGGGAGCAGGGCAAGGAACAGCAAGCACAAAGGTATCCTCCCCAGGCCCAGTGCAGTGCAGGAGCCTGTCTCACCCCGGTGCCTTGCTGTAATTGACTCCAAGAGGGGAGCAAGAGCAAGGGGCTGCAAGGAATGGAGGGGAGAGGCGTGTCTGCTCAATAAAACGTCTCCTGCTGCTATAAGTATAGCCCTGGGTATTAGAGCACCCCAGCACTGCTTACCTCCCGATTCCTCTGGAGTTCAGTTACTTTCCCATAAATAGTTCCCTTCTTTATTGTTTCTTAGTGACTAAATAAAAATAGAAAATACTGTCAGCTCCTAGGCATGGGAAGCATGCTGCAGACCATGCGTTTCACCGGGTGCTGTCTGGGGTATTCTTCCATCTCATTCGAGATCCCACACTTCCCTGAAATCCACGTGTCTCGCCCAGCCGCTCCAGGGAGACTTGACTGTTGTTTTGCAACGCTTAAAATGCCCTCAGCCTTGTTTCCTGTCCATAATTGGCTAAACATGTCCCTGACAAGGACCAAAAGGGACTGTCTCCCAGGATGCAGCACGCTGCCGCGGTCTCGTTTCTGCGAATACCAGGGAGCCTTAAGGCCAGGTTTCTGCGAAAAGGTGGCACAGTACCAGTCTGCTGGCCACTGGGATGAACTGGGAACTGGGATCTTGGCCTGCTGCGTGTGACACCAAGCACAAGAAGCACTGCTGTGACATGAAAAACCTCGGGCTGAAGGGCGAGAATTTTACAGGCTCTGGAGAATGGCCGCTCTGGAAAACGTAGGTAAATAACCATCGCCCTGCTCCTGCAGACATCCCTTGGTGGGTGCGCTGCCTGCAGAGGATGCATTGCAGCAGTGTCTCCCCAGGCATAATGTTAATACTCCACGCTGAGAGCTCAAGGACTTTTTACTCTGATTGCAGTAGCATTAACTTATCTAACTTTCCTTGGACCTTCAGACAGCGTGGTGCCTGTGGACAGAGCTCCAACCTGCAAGGATGCTAACAGGATCAAGGAGAGCGTGTTTGCATCAGGTAATGCCGCTGTGAGGGAAGTTCCCACTTCTACCCACGTTGTCTTGAATGCAAACCCAGCTCCTTTTCACATACCACAGTGCAAGGGCTCTGTCAAGCCCAGCCTGTTTTTCTTTCACATGTTGCCTCCTGCATGCAAGTATTGGCAGTTGCTCTTGTCATTCGTTTCCAGGGCAGACTGTTTACTGCTGAGATTTGTGCAATAGCTTGTGAAATGTTCACGTGCTGGCTGAGCCGCAGCCCGCGAGTTATTAGCAAAGCCAACTGACTTCGGGAAAGCCAAGCTTTGTGTTTGTGGGGAGTCGTGGCTCAGGCACAGCCTGCCGAGCTCAAGGGCACTCCCCCAGCCTCGGAGAGCCGTGCTGATCTGGGAAAATGTCACGAAACTTTGTGTGGGGGAGCGTGTGCTCCACGCTAGCCCCATCTCCTGGGCACGAGCACCCCGCTGCTGGCCCTGCATGTCGCAGAGGTGTGGGGTGGGCAGGGATTTAGTTGGGTGTAGTTTCAGCTGAGGACCATTATCAATAAATGGCCTGTGTAAGAGTGTGTCAGAAACAGTAGCACGTAACAACCCAGGAGTGATTTTCAAATAATCCCCTTGCATTTCTTAGTACAAGTTGTGGCAGGGCTATTTTTAACTGGAATGTGCCCAGCCTTGTCTCAGCTCCTTTCCCTGCTGTTTTTTTGGCTTGTTTCCCCCTGGAGTGCTGTTATCAAGGTTAATTTGGCTGTCCTGGCCAGGCTATTCCTGTTGATTGCTTTGCCTCCTACAAAACACCACCTGTGTTTTCAACACTTGCTGGCCGCTTTTCCTTGACCGACTTGTCCCTCTCTCCCTCCCACCCGCGCAGGAGGTTGCTGGAAGGGCCCCATGATCCCTTCACCGGCACTTGGGCTCAGAAATGCCGCCCAAAGATGAGGCGCTCAGTGAGTTCACGCAGCATTTGCTCCGCGGGGGAAAACCGAGGGGTAAAGCTGCCCTGTGCCATTTACCCTCCTTAGATAAGGAACCCCGAGTGGGACTTTGCCCCCCCGAGTTCTCACGCAATGCATTTCTCTGCCCTGTATCTGTCAGCATTTCACAAGCTGCTGGGCCCCGGTCTAGGCCAGGCCCGCTCCCCCCCCCCAGCTCGGCGGAGCTCCCGGGGCAGCCCGCGGGGGATCGGTCAGAAGCCTTTCGGAGCAGCCGCAGCCTTCTGCAACGCCGCCCGCAGACGCGGAGACGCTGGGACGAGGGAAGGAGCATCCCTGACGCTGGGAATCAAGGTACTGCCGGTGCGGCAGCCGGGGGTTGTCGGTTCGGGCCCTTCACCCCGCTCTGGCCTTCTGCTCCTGCCAAACGACCTGATCTCTCGCGCTCTCCGCGCTCACGCCCGCAGCTGAAGGACGCTGCTCCGGTTCCCGCCCGCTGCTGCCTCCGCAGGAAGCGGTACGGCTGCAGCAGCGTCCCTGCCCGGCGAGGGAAGGGCTCAGCGGCCCGGGAAAGCCGCTGCCCCCCCGCGCCGCGCGGCCCTCGCACCGCGCTCCCCTCCTCCGGGGCTGACCGTTCACCTGCGGCCGGGCAGCCGGGGCCGGGCCGCTGCCGGGGGTCGGGGGGTGTTTGGGGGCCGCTGCACCGCCGCCGCCGCACCGCCCCGGGCTGCGCGCGCCCCGCGCCGGCCGCTTCCGTTCTGCGCCCGCCCGCCCGCGGGAGCGCGCGGCGGCGTCACGTGAGCGGAAGGCGGAAGCGGCTTGAGGTGAGCGGAGCGGGGACCCCGGCGGGCGGCGGAGGGGCCCCGGGCGCTTCCCGGGGACAGCGACACGGCCGCGGGTGGGGAGAGCCGCGGTCGAGGTTTTCGCCTCAGCCCGCTGGGCGCTCGGGGGTCGCTGGGGCTCCTCGGAGGGGCCGCCCCGCCCCGGCCGCGCCGCCCTCGGGGGCCTTGCGCTCGCCGCGGCCTTGCTGGGTAGAGCTCGGGGCCGGGGTGCGGGGAAAGGCCGTCCTCCCCGTCCTCCGCCCCTGCCGGGAGCTGCCCTGCGGTTGCGTGCGTGACACCTTTGCTGTTGTACTGACGTTTGCTCTCTGTGCTCAACTTCTCTAAATCACAAACTACAGCAAATTATGTACGTTTTCAGAAAGATACGGTAGAATTAGTACCGAATGATAGCAGATATCAGCCCTGGAGCTGGGGAGGTGGGATTGCAGCTGGTGGTTGAGAGTGTGTCCACTGCTTGTGGGAAAAGTCGGTTTCCATCGGTAGGAGGGAGGCCCCGTAGCGCTCTGGGTCTTGCTGCTCTCTCCCCGCAGTGCTGAGCAGCCATGGAGAGGATGCAGCAGGTCGTTGGGCGGGCGAGAGCCGCCTTCAACTCAGGCCGGTGCCGCTCGCTGGAGTTCAGGATGCAGCAGCTGAAGGCCCTGGAGCGGATGGTGCAGGAGAAGGAGAAGGAGATCCTGGCAGCCATCAAGGCGGATCTGCACAAGGTCTGGGTCGGCACGGCATTTCTCCCTTCTGCTGTGCATGGATGGTGGTCAGCCCAGAAGGGAAAGTGGGAAGGCGAAGGGCTGCCTTTGCCGTGCCAGATGGCTTTTGCTGATGCCCCCCATGGTTCTGGCTGTTGCTGTGGCCTGCCAAGGTCTGCTGCCACCCTTTCTAAGAAGGGCTAGTCTGAGGCAGGACTGTGAAGGCAGGTCCTGGCTGTCAGGTTTTTGCTTCTGCTGCATGTTGAGTCCCACGCACCTGAACTGACTGTCTCCTGTCAGGAATCTTTTCGGGCACCACTGCCAGTATCAGACACTTACCTTGTTTCCCTGGGCTGCCACAGTGGGTGTGGGAGGTGGGTGCCTTCGCCATCCCCTCCCCAAGCTCCCTGTTGTTGCAGTGTGGGCACAATGCATACAGCCACGAGATCCTGGGCGTGCTGGGGGAGCTGGCCCTGGCCATGGACAAGCTGCCGTCATGGGCAGCCCCTCAGCCTGTGAAGAGGAACCTGCTGACGATGCGGGATGAGGCCTACATCTGCCCCGAGCCGCTGGGAGTGGTGCTGATCATTGGGGCCTGGAACTACCCCTTTGTCCTGGTCATGCAGCCTTTGATCGGGGCCATCGCAGCAGGTGGGGACCCACCGCAGCCCCTGTCCTTTGTGGGGCAGTGGGTGGGTGCTGCGGGAGGTGGGAGAGGAGCATGAGGTCTCGCGGGCCATGCTGGGTTTGTCTTGTAGGCAATGCCGTGGTGGTGAAGCCATCAGAGATCAGTGAGAACACGGCTCAGCTGGTGGCTGATCTCCTTCCCCAGTACCTTGACAAGGTGAGTGTGGCCCCATCTCTGATATTATTGTCTTGAGGAAATGTCTGTCTGCTTTCAAAGGGCTCCTGCAGGTTTGAGTCAAATCATTTGCTCACTCTCTCTAAAGGAGCATAAGCAGGAGATAAGGGAAGGGCTGAAATACTCTTAGAGTACAGAGACATGTTGACATATTCTTCCTGCGTTTTTGTAACCTAATGTGCCTACATAATGTTGCTGCAACGTGGCAGCCCTTTTGACATTCATTTGTGACCGTGTAAAAAGGTGTGTCTGTACTTCTTTAATGCAATAATTGCTCTCTTGAACGCTGTGCTGGGCTTGCCTCTAGGTAAGCACAAGTTTGTGTTGGATGTTGGCTGTGCCTGGCTCTTCCTGAGAATTGGGCGCCATTTGCTCAGTGGCACTACATCCCTGGTTTTCATGTCCTGCTGAACCACAGTCATAGCAAGAGATGTTGTTTCTCCTCCACTTGTCTGGTAGTTCTGACATCCGTTGTGCTGTGTCACTGAGGCTGTTGCTCTGACAGCACAGCCCCACTGTGCAGTTTCCTCTGGGGAGTTAGTGCTTTCTCTAGGCGGGGGGCGAGAGCTGAGGAAGGAGACAGCCCTCGGGAGAGCCTGGCAGTCATGTGTGCCCTAGGTCTTAATGTGTGGGAGCAGCTCTACAGTCTGACTCAGCCATGGTCACAACCTCTATTTCTTTTAGTTCATGTGGCACAATGTGGCAAGTGAAACTTCATTTCGGGGGAAGGAGCAGAGCTTGTCTCTGTTATCACAATCCTTTGTCCAGATCCTAATGTAGCTCACAAGTGAATGTGCTCCATGTAGAGCGCTGCCTTGATACATGTGCTTTAAATCAAGGTAACTAAGGCTCTTGTTTTCCCCGCAGGAGCTGTACCCCGTGGTCACTGGAGGAGTACCTGAGACAACAGCGCTACTGACCCAGAGATTTGATCACATCCTCTACACCGGCAACTCCACAGTGGGCAAAATCGTGATGGCAGCGGCCGCCAAGCACCTGACGCCCGTCACCCTGGAGCTGGGCGGGAAGAGCCCCTGCTACATCGACAAGGACTGTGACCTGGCCGTTGCCTGCAGGTCAGGCTGTTGGAAGCCCTCGGTGGGCCGTTGTCCCCAGACCGTGGGTGTCACTCAGGTGCTGTTGACCGGGCTGTGGGGGCTGGAAGGGACTGACCACGGAGAAACGGTCTCCCTTTCTCCCGCAGGCGGATAACGTGGGGGAAGTACATGAACTGTGGGCAAACCTGCATTGCCCCGGACTACATCCTCTGCGACCCATCCATCCAGAGCAAGGTGGTGGAGAATATCAAGGCGACTCTGCAGGTGAGAGCGGAGTTTGTCATGCTGTGGGAGTTGTCCCTGTTAGAGCCGAGGTCTGAGTTTTGTAGCCGCAGCCCTGGAGCTGTGGCGGTTGTGAAGGTTTGTCGAGCGCTTTGGTTCTGCTGTGCCCTTTGGCAGGAATTCTATGGGGAAGACGTGAAGAAGTCTCCGGATTATGAAAGGATCGTCAACAAGCGTCACTTCAAGAGGATCCTGGGCCTGCTGGAAGGGCAGAAGATCGCTCACGGGGGAGAGGCTGATGAGGCCTCCTGCTTCCTCGGTGCTTCTGGCAGCGGTTGGGGAGGGGAGGTGGTAGCGGGTGTCTTTTGGGGGCTGCGTGTGCCTGTGTCTTGCTTGGTGCGTGTTGCACGCAGGCAGCGCCCAGGACGAGGTCCTGTGATGGACCGCGTCTTCTGTCCTGCTCACACCGTCTCCTGCCGTCCTGTTTGCCTCAGCACCGACTATCCTCACCGATGTTTCTCCGGAGTCAAAGGTGATGGAGGAGGAAATCTTTGGACCGGTCCTTCCCATTGTGACCGTGAAGAGCGTGGACGAAGCCATTGAGTTCATCAACCGTCGGGAGAAGCCGCTTGCCCTGTACGTCTTCTCAAACAACAAGAAGGTGAGTCTGGGCTGCGCTCCCCCACAGCGGCACGTCTGTGCAGTTTGATCGTGAACGCGGCCAGTCCCAGGCACAGCTCCCCGCAGGGCCCACGTCAGCTCCTCTTTGCACGTGAGTCGCAGCATTTGCCTCACAGGAGCCACGAGTGTCCCCAGAGCTGCTGGAGGCTCCCAGTCTCCTGCTGAGGGGCTCGGGGTTTGTATGACATTGCATGAAATAGAAGGATAAAAGGCTGAATTTCCTGTTTGGTGCCATGTAGTCTTTCTTGATTAATTTAGTTGCTTTTAATATCTTGCTAGATTAAAAGCTAGAGCTCCCAGGTTTCCAGCTTTCCCGTCCCTCTTCTACACTTTGCCACTTTCTTTGAGTTAACGTTGCATGGAGTGGACTCATCTGAGTTGTCAGCCAGAGGAAATGAACACGATGACCTGTTGGCTCGTAGCTCCCCTCCCAGCCCTGCTCATTTACATGGTCTGGTCTCTTCTGGGCCTTTGTAATGTTTTGTTTGGTTTTTTTCAATTGACAGTTAATCAAAAGAGTAATCTCGGAAACCTCCAGTGGGGGTGTTACTGGAAATGATGTCATTATGCATTTCTTCCTCTCAACCTTACCCTTCGGTGGTGTTGGTAAGTTACTGGAGCTCCTTAAGCGTTGTGACTTGATGCATGGTGTGACCCAGGGAACAGCAGCAGTTGGTTTATGTCCAGGTAGCCCTGTGCCTGTTACAGCCGAAGGGTCTCTGTATAGCAGATCTCAATAATGAATTCTGGGAGTACATTAGGAAAGAGACCAAAAGAGAAAAACCTTTGGGTGTGTTTTTGGGAAGGTGGAAGCATTTAGTGCAGACTGATGTGAAAGGTGCATTAAAAACATCAGCTGTGATCAGAGTGAGTAGCAGTAATTGTAGAAGGAAGGGCAGGACTAGCTTGGGGAGAATTGGAACAGGTTACAGAACAACCTACGGGAGCTTTGCAGAAGTGGGTTTGGGTGTTACAGTGCCCACAATCTGACTGAACCAGCAGTGTTCTGCTGCTGTGAAAGCACACGCTGTCCTGGAATTGGAAAACGGAGGTGTACCCTGCAGGGCTCCTCAGGAAACCTTTCTTACACAGCACCAGTCGGGTCATGGTGCTTTGAGAGGGAGCTAAATCCAGGGAGGAGCTGGAGGCAGCTCAGAGGCTCAGGGAACAGTGCGCACATACAAAACAAAGTACTGGAGAGTAGGTAGTGAATACAGGGTGAGGAAGAAGAGAGATGGAGTACAGACAGGCATCTTGGACACTGAGAAGTGCTGCAGAGAGGAAGGAACAGTTGTCCTCTCTGAAGAAATACAGAGGAGAAGTTGTGCTTTTAAACTGCAGCAAGGCAGATGCAGGGTAGGTAACATGCACTGGAATGCATGGCAAGCAACTGGAATTTTCCTGTGCTGCTTCCTGCCCTGCTGGTGGCCTCAAGTGGCCAAAGGTTTGACTGGCTGAGCCTGTGGTGTGACCTGCCTGGGTTGTGTCCCTCAGGTAACAGCGGGATGGGCGCCTACCACGGCAAGCACAGCTTTGAGACCTTCTCCCACCGCCGCGCCTGCTTGATCAAGGACCTGAAGATGGAGGGTACGAACAAACTCCGGTACCCACCCGGCAGCCAGAAGAAGGTTGATTGGGCCAAGTTCTTCGTCTTGAAGCGGTTTAACAAGGGCCGAGTGGGACTGGTCATCTTGGCCCTGCTGGGGATTGTGGCAGCGGTGGTGGCAAAGGTGAGTGTCGGCTCTTTGCCATCTACATGAGTGCATGTGCAACTCATCTGATCTTCTGCAAGTTTCCTCTTTGCAACTGCAGTCCTTTGTTAGAGCCTGGCCTGTTTTTTCTGTCTTGAGACTTATGATATCTGTTCCACCTGAAATGATCAAGATCTGCTTCTCATGCTTGCAAGTGCTATCTAGAATAGAAATGTCCTCAGAGAAATCTCCTAGGCTGCTGCACTATTTGTTGCTCTGCCGTGGTGGGTGACACCCATGAGAAGCTCCTTCCTGAGGCAGAGGTTGGTACGTTTTGGACAGGTCTCTTTAGAATGATTTTGATTCCTAGGCTTTCTTCAGAGGCGTTGTGAGCTGCTCCACAGCCTAGCTCAGCCGGCTGTGGTTTTGTGCCGCCGGGCCCCGGGGAAGGGCGGCTGTGTCCTAAAGCCTAGGGCTACAACGAGCTCTTGTTCCTCGCCCAGTTGCAGCCCCCATCCGACCTTAGCTCAATTATTTCCATTTCCTCCCCTTTTTCCGGCTGGGTAGTGCGGAAGGGTGGGATGTCCTCCCCTCTCTGCGGGAGGCAGAAGCCTGCTGGTGCTGGCTGGATGACTCGAGATGCCTCCTGAAGTGGAGGGGTAAGATCTAAAACTCCCAAGTGTGATTGCTGATGGTTCTCCGTGGCTGGCGGACAAGGCACTATGTGTGCCTGCGCTGGCTGCTCCTTGCAAAGCTCAGCTGTGCATCCTGGGGGTTTAGTAGCCTTAAGGGGGCACCCACTGAGTGGACAGGAGACAGCAGGATGGATCAGGACTCTGCCCTTCAGTCCATTCTGTGTTGTTAGTGCTGCAAGGAGACGTGCAGGAGCCCAACAAGCAGGGGGAAATAACCTGCCTGCGTATCTGAGTCCAGGAGGAGGTGTAAGAGCCAACAACTGGCTCAGGCCTTGAAGCACTAGCCAGGGAGGCAGGCCCTGTCTAGGTGAATGCCTTCTCAGCGAAGAGGGGGAAACTCACAGCATCTTGAAATCATTTGGGTTTTCTCAGAATCACCAGTCTGTGCTGAAGAGAAAAGCCCTCTTGATTGTGCTGGCTGTTCAGAGGCTGGGCTGGCTCAGAGTGTGGTAAGGAGGAGCAGGTTTCAGAGCACTGCTGTGGCTGTCACAGTGAGGTAGGAGCCTTTTTCTTCTCCTGTGTGTAGACCTGATTTGAGATCGGGCAAGGCCTTGTTAGAGTAGTGAGTGTGGGGCTTGCAGAAGGTTCCCCATGGAGCCAGAGAGTGATGCTCTCCCTGGCAGTGCTCGGAGCTCATACAGCGTCCGAGATAACCAGCAGTCAGTGCATGCCGAGGGGGCAGGAGGCAGGCGATCTGGGCCCTGGGGAAATCACCCTGAGTGCAGGGGCTTTGCTTCAGGCTGTTCTAGAAAGGGAGTTGTTTTTGTTTCAGCAAATCCTTCACAGGACGTTGGTGTTGTATTTTGCTTTCACAGATGGTTTACTACTGAAGAGAGGAGAAGGCGCCACGTGCAAGTCATACTCCAAGTGCTCGCTTTGTGTCTGTTTTCTTAAGCTGAGAAGTCACTTTTTCTTTTGTACTGGGTTATTTCAGTGGGCTGTCGAGCACACAGAGTAGCCTTAGAAAGGCACTAACCAAGAGAAGGCTTGGACTCCTGTTTACTAAAAAGCCATGCTGAAACAGAGGGACCAGTGGGTACAGGCCCTCCAAAGGAGGGCTGCACAGCAAGAAATAGCAGCCCCTACCTCCACCCCATGCCGTGCAGAGCGCCGCTTCCAGGGACACGCACACTGTGTCTTGGGCCAAGCCGCTTACCTTCCTTCAGTGACAAACAGGAGCTGAAGTTTCAGCTGTGATTGGGTTACGGTGCTTTCCCTGCCGTTTTCGGGATGGTCTGTCTTCTATTGTGCTCCAAACAACCACCCTCTTGGTGATGAGTCTGAGACAGGCTGTGCTGGCTGATGGCTTTTACCAATAGTGATGGTTATGAATAAACCTGGTGAGCTTCCCCTTGCCATTTAATTGAGGTGAAATATTCATGGATCTCTGTGAACCAGAATTGTCCACAGCTGGTCAGGAGATGCAGGCTGACACCCTTTCTGGGGCTCGGGGTTTCATCATGTGCCTTGTAAGTATTATTTGGCAGTTAGAAAATTACAGAGTGATACCTGCACTGCCTGTATTTTGCTGATAAGGGCATCTTATGCTCATACAAAAGAACTTTCAGGCCTGTTTAGAGAAGCAGGAATCGCAAAGTACCCTGTTGTGGGTTAGCCCAGGTGGGCACCGAAGCCCCACACAGCTGCTCACTCAGTCCCCCAGTGGGATGGGGAAGAGAGTCGGAAGGGTAAAAGTGAGAAAACTTGAGGGTTGAGATAAAGACAGTTGACTGGGTAAAGTGAAAGCTGGGCGTGCAAGCAAGCAAATTAAGGAATTCATTCACTACCTCTGCCTGCCGAGCAGGTGTTCAGCCATCCCCAAGAAAGCAGGGCTTCAGCGCATGTAACGGTGACTTGGGAAGTCAGATTCTGTAACTCCCAATGTCCCCCCCTCCTTCTTCCCCAACAGCTTTTATAGCTGAACGCAATGTCATACGGTCTGGAACACCCCTTTGGTCAGCTGGGCTCAGCTCTCCCAGCCGTGTCCTCCCCGCTTCTTGCCGACTCCACGGGGCAGCGAGAAAGAGAGACCTTGATGCTGTGCAAGCACTGTTCGGGAACAGCTAAACCACGGGTGCATTACCAACGCTGTTATGGTCACAAATCCAAAACACAGCACCATTCTGCTATGAGGAAACTTAGTGACTATGATGAAAATTAACTCTATCCCAGTCAAAACCGGTACAAACCTGTACCTAGACAGATTCCTCCAAGGGAAAACAGTTACTGAAAGAGTGTGTACTCCTTTGTGTTCGAGCTTCTGGGTCTGCTGTAATCTTGCACTGGGAGATTAATATGGGGCTTGTTCTAGCTCAGGGAGAGGATGCTGGAGAAATGTAAGGTGAAAGGACCTTAGAAATACTAATGTTTAAATAAGGAAAATTTAAAAATTATTATTAAATGCAATTAATATAGAGTAGAAAATTATATTTACTGTGCAATAAGTGGGATTTCTTAATGTCTGGTGAAAATCCATGTGCTAAGCCTTTTTAATGACATATTTTGCAAGTGCTAAATAAACACTGAGAATTTAAATAATAAACTGAGCGTGGTAAGTCCCTGCAGTCTCCTGGGGAATCCTGCCTGTCCTCTTCCGCTCCCAGCTCTGGCCATGGCTTGGCTGAACATCACAACATGTGTTGCGAGGTGCCTCTGCCCCGGCGCAGGAGCACAGGTCCTCAGCACAATGACCTCCCCGCTTGTGGGGAAGGATCCCCCAGAGCTCAGGCAAGGGAGTGTAGGTGGGCTGCTGAAGAGGTGCCCGTGGCAAGGCGGTGCTGGGAGCTGTGGGGGAGCAGGACTGTTTCTCCTCCTGTCTTGTGCAAATCCATCCCCTGGTTGCCTCCCACCTGCGGGCGCTGCCCGTTCGGGGCTTGTTCAGATCCGGACGATAGCGTGGGCTGCGTTCGTTGGCTCCCGACGGCTGCTGCGGCACGTTGAACGCGCTCCCCCACCTCGTGCGCCCAACGTGGGCAAAGCCACGTGGTCTCTCGCAATCCCGCACGGGCGGCTGAGTTACTTCCCCAGCTGAATGTGGCGATCCGGGGCTTGTGTATTCGCAGCGTGAGGGTGTATCTGGGTAAAGGGCATCTTGTATCTAGCGAGAGCCCTGGGCCCAGGCCAGCTATCCTCTTGTGGGAGGAGAGATCGCTCCGAGCCATGTCAGGGGAAGGGCTTGTGCCTGCTTGCACTTGCTGCGGGAGACCAGTGGAGAGAGAAGCTGCTCTGAAGGTAACTTTCTTTTTTCCTTCATTTTTTAATGAGTCATCTGCTTTCTTGGTCAGGATCAGGACTGCGGCACACAGCTGCAGTGGCAGGGAAGGAAGGGCCGATTTTAACTACTGCAAGGGAACCTCAGTGTGTCCTTTGGTTAGGCAGGGACTGCAGGCAGATCTCTTGTTCTGACTAAAAAGTGAAAAACTGCCTCGGGAAGCAGGATGAAAACGCTGCAACCTTTTGTCATGTTTCTGCAATGCCACACAAGGGCCTCGCAGTTACAGGGAAGACGGGCGCAGGCTGGCTCCAGGCACACAGCTCTGCTTCCAGCCCGCTGGCCACCAAGGCCACAGTCACCTCCGTGTTTTGACTCCTCGGGACCGTCCCTGTGAACAGAGGGTGGGGTGGTTGGTGGCCTTAAGGGTATCTCTGAGCTAGGAGAATGCACCCGCAGAACAGGATCTATCAGCCATCCCCAGAGATGCTGGGTCGTCGTGAGAGGTGCCCTCCGTTAGTGGACCCTGTGCAGCTATGACAGAGCATCGGAGGGTGGGAGCCCTGAGCAGTCACCTCAGGAGCATGAGGCCACCCAAGGAGAACATCTCCCAGCCTTGCTCCGGGTGGGACATCTCTTGGTGGTGGCCCCGTTTTGCATGTTCCCAGGTGTGAGCAACCCTCAATAGGCACGTAGCGCTCTGGGTCTTGCTGCTCTCTCCCCGCAGCGCTGAGCAGCCATGGAGAGGATGCAGCAGGTCGTTGGGCGGGCGAGAGCCGCCTTCAACTCGGGCCGGTGCCGCTCGCTGGAGTTCAGGATGCAGCAGCTGAAGGCCCTGGAGCGGATGGTGCAGGAGAAGGAGAAGGAGATCCTGGCAGCCATCAAGGCGGATCTGCACAAGGTCTGGGTCGGCACGGCATTTCTCCCTTCTGCTGTGCATGGATGGTGGTCAGCCCAGAAGGGAAAGTGGGAAGGCGAAGGGCTGCCTTTGCCGTGCCAGATGGCTTTTGCTGATGTCCCCCATGGTCCTGGATGACTTTGCCCAGGCTGCCGCAGTGGGTATGACGCAGGAGGTGGGTGCCTTCGCCATCCCCTCCCCAAGCTCCCTGTCATTGCAGAGTGGGCCCAACGCGTACAGCCACGAGATCCTGGGCGTGCTGGGGGAGCTGGCCCTGGCCATGGACAAGCTGCCGTCATGGGCAGCCCCTCAGCCTGTGAAGAGGAACGTGCTGACGATGCGGGATGAGGCCTACATCTGCCCCGAGCCGCTGGGAGTGGTGCTGATCATTGGGGCCTGGAACTACCCCTTTGTCCTGGTCATGCAGCCTTTGATCGGGGCCATCGCAGCAGGTGGGGACCCACCGCAGCCCCTGTCCTTCGTGGGGCGGTGGGCGGGTGCTGCGGGAGGTGGGAGAGGAGCGTGAGGGCTCGGGGGCCATGCTGGGTTTGTCTTGTAGGCAATGCCGTGGTGGTGAAGCCATCAGAGATCAGTGAGAACACGGCTCAGCTGGTGGCTGATCTCCTTCCCCAGTACCTTGACCAGGTGAGTGTGTCCCCGTACCGCTCCCCGGATTTCTCTGCGCTGCAGGGATGCGCCGGGTTGGGGTGACCCCAACATGCTCGCCTTGCAGGAGCTGTACCCCGTGGTCATGGGGGGGGCCGCTGAGACAACAGCGCTGCTGACCCAGAGATTCGATCACATCCTCTACACCGGCAACTCCACAGTGGGCAAAATCGTGATGGCAGCGGCCGCCAAGCACCTGACGCCCGTCACCCTGGAGCTGGGCGGGAAGAGCCCCTGCTACATCGACAAGGACTGTGACCTGGCCGTTGCCTGCAGGTCAGGCTGTTGGAAGCCCTCGGTGGGCCGTTGTCCCCAGACCGTGGGTGTCACTCAGGTGCTGTTGACCGGGCTGTGGGGGCTGGAAGGGACTGACCACGGAGAAACGGTCTCCCTTTCTCCCGCAGGCGGATAACGTGGGGGAAGTACATGAACTGTGGGCAAACCTGCATTGCCCCGGACTACATCCTCTGCGACCCATCCATCCAGAGCAAGGTGGTGGAGAATATCAAGGCGACTCTGCAGGTGAGAGCGGAGTTTGTCATGCTGTGGGAGTTGTCCCTGTT
The DNA here is from genome assembly GCF_030936135.1 of Gavia stellata. Classification (NCBI taxonomy): domain Eukaryota; kingdom Metazoa; phylum Chordata; class Aves; order Gaviiformes; family Gaviidae; genus Gavia; species Gavia stellata. Next base: position 8,950,285 of record NC_082618.1, read on the forward strand.
AGAGCCGAGGTCTGAGTTTTGTAGCCGCAGCCCTGGAGCTGTGGCGGTTGTGAAGGTTTGTCGAGCGCTTTGGTTCTGCTGTGCCCTTTGGCAGGAATTCTATGGGGAAGACGTGAAGAAGTCTCCGGATTATGAAAGGATCGTCAACAAGCGTCACTTCAAGAGGATCCTGGGCCTGCTGGAAGGGCAGAAGATCGCTCACGGGGGAGAGGCTGATGAGGCCTCCTGCTTCCTCGGTGCTTCTGGCAGCGGTTGGGGAGGGGAGGTGGTAGCGGGTGTCTTTTGGGGGCTGCGTGTGCCTGTGTCTTGCTTGGTGCGTGTTGCACGCAGGCAGCGCCCAGGACGAGGTCCTGTGATGGACCGCGTCTTCTGTCCTGCTCACACCGTCTCCTGCCGTCCTGTTTGCCTCAGCACCGACTATCCTCACCGATGTTTCTCCGGAGTCAAAGGTGATGGAGGAGGAAATCTTTGGACCGGTCCTTCCCATTGTGACCGTGAAGAGCGTGGACGAAGCCATTGAGTTCATCAACCGTCGGGAGAAGCCGCTTGCCCTGTACGTCTTCTCAAACAACAAGAAGGTGAGTCTGGGCTGCGCTCCCCCACAGCGGCACGTCTGTGCAGTTTGATCGTGAACGCGGCCAGTCCCAGGCACAGCTCCCCGCAGGGCCCACGTCAGCTCCTCTTTGCACGTGAGTCGCAGCATTTGCCTCACAGGAGCCACGAGTGTCCCCAGAGCTGCTGGAGGCTCCCAGTCTCCTGCTGAGAGGCTCGGGGTTTGCACAGCTCCCTGTCTGCCTCGGCCGTCTGTCCCACACCGGTGGATGCTGATTCCTTGCACATCTCCTGTCCCCACTCCAGACTGTTGTGCCAGCTCAGGAATTTAGGTCAGGGCTTTGCACCGACACAACAGCCCCGGGCAGTTCGGGTGGGAGGGCAGAGGAACGCCTCGGGCTCTGGCTGATGCGCCACGGCCTCTGACCTGTCCCACTTAGATGGAACCTTTTCTCTTCATGGCTGTTCCAGCTGGGCAGATCTTGTGCTTAAGTAATGCAAACCCAGCCTCCCTCAAGGAAGAAGTCACAGCCTGTCTCCCCCCCAAAATGGGGGGTGCAAGCATCACCTGCTCAGGTAAATGCCGTGGTGCTGGTGGCCCATCTTGATTTCCCTCTGTTCTGTGCTCTCTCTCATTCTGGGTAGCTGATCAGACGGGTGATATCAAAGACCTCCAGCGGTGGCATGACAGCCAACGATGTCTTACTGCACTCTGTGGTTCAGGATCTGCCCTTCGGCGGCGTGGGTAAGTCCCTGCTCCATCCCATACACCTGGTTTCAGTCTCACAGCAGCCTCTGACCCAGGTGCCGTCGTGCCTGTTTGGCAATCCAGGAACTTTCAGCTGCATTTTCCCATTAATTTTATTTTCACTTGTGGGTTCCTTTGTAAAAAGGCTCATTAGTGGTTGGAGCAGTGTTGGTGCCAGTGGGAGAAGAAAACCCTCTGGCGTGGGATGAAGTTGGCTGTGGCCAAGCGGCTGGTTGAGTTTCCACAGTCACTGTCAGGTTCATGGCTTTGTGTCCGAGACAACCTGGCTGTGGGGAGAGGGCTGAGCTCTTGGGTGTTTCTGATAGCAGGTCGCTGAATGTCCTCCTTATGTCCCGCTGCTTGAAATAATAGACCCTGTTCCTCTTGTCCCTGACCCTAGTGTAAATTTTGTGGGAGAAGCAGGACTGGTCCTGGGGAGGAGAGGACTGGTGCTATTAACATTTCAAGAGTGGGTGCACACAACCAGTCTGAGCACCAGTTCAAGGCAGTGAGCAGGTTCTCACTTATTTCTGGCTAGTTATTAAAGCTGCTCTTTGCTTCTCTGCCCTTGGGGAACAGAGCAGCTGCTCCAGGTGTGAGAAGCACCGTGACCAAGCTTTCCCTGGGTCCTGGGGGCTGCCAAACAGAATTTAAGAAATGCGGCTGTTCCCGTGCATGGTGTGACCTGCCTGGGCTGTGTCCCTCAGGTAACAGCGGGATGGGCGCCTACCACGGCAAGCACAGCTTTGAGACCTTCTCCCACCGCCGCGCCTGCTTGATCAAGGACCTGAAGATGGAGGTTGTGAACAAACTCCGGTACCCACCTGGCAGCCAGAAGAAGGTTGATTTGGCCAAGTTCTTCCTCCTGAAGCGGTTTAACAAGGGCCGAGTGGGACTGGTCATCTTGGCCCTGCTGGGGATTGTGGCAGCGGTGGTGGCAAAGGTGAGTGTCGGCTCTTTGCCATCTACATGAGTGCATGTGCAACTCATCTGATCTTCTGCAAGTTTCCTCTTTGCAACTGCAGTCCTTTGTTAGAGCCTGGCCTGTTTTTTCTGTCTTGAGACTTATGATATCTGTTCCACCTGAAATGATCAAGATCTGCTTCTCATGCTTGCAAGTGCTATCTAGAATAGAAATGTCCTCAGAGAAATCTCCTAGGCTGCTGCTCACTCCCTGCAGTCCTAATGCTGAACATTTTTTTGCTGCAATTTCTTTTCTTCCAAGGCAGCAAATGCACTGAAGAGGTAGAAGCAAATGAAAGGCACCTCAAGCAGAGAAGCTCCTAGCTGGAGGCTCCGGCTTCTGCCGAAACACAGGAATCGATTCAGGCCTACACCCTTGGTCATGCCTCAGCAGTGAGCGGCGGCAGGTGGAAGGAGGCAGCACCTGCCCTGCTTTGCAAATAGGAACCCATCTAAAAGCTCTTGGGAATGGAGAAATCATTTGTCACAAGGGTATCAAAACAAAGCCAGTTGTTACTGAGCCTGTTATGTCTCGCGTGATCCCCATGGCTCTGTTTTGATACCCTTGTGACAAAGGATTCCCCTGTTCAGCTGTCTCATACCAGCAATAAGCCTAACAAAATGTGGGTCTTACTGGTGGGAACAGTCCAGGCTGGTTGTCCCCAGCAGCCTGCCCAGAGCAGAGGGAAAGAGCCTCCAAGAACCTGCAGCATCCCATCTTTGAAAGGACTCGTGACCCAACGGGTAATGTTTCGTTGCAGGGGAAACCACCTTCAGCCACCCAAGGTGTGCAAAGGCTGCCTGAGGTGACAGCAAAGGCTTTTTGAGCCGTGGCCGCACGCTGCCCCAAGCACTTGAGGAGTGCCAGGGACCATCGCGCTGCTGGTGCACTGCGTTTGGGGCTGCTGGGGGGAACGACAGGAGCATTGCTGTGACCAGAGTCCCAGGTCTGGGGAGGTCCTTGGCCAGAGTGGCTGAGGAGCCAGCCGCCTCATCTGTAATTGTATTTCCATTTTTTTAATTGGTTTACTGGTAGTCTTTTACCTCCAGACTTGTAACTGAAAGCTGACCTTGAGCCTTGCTGAATAAAACCTTTGTTTTACCGCGAAGGCCACCTGGGGCAGGGCGAGACCCACGTGCCCCGAGCTCCCGCACGGGCTGCAGCCCCCGGCGTCGGATGTTCCCCTGCTCCGGCCCAAGCCCTGCCCTCAGCCTCCACCCAAAGGAGCCAGCCTGAGTCTAGCTGGGTTTATTCTTTATTTGGCATTTGTCACGGAGCAGCGGTGTGAGCCGGGCTGTGCTCGGCTCTGGTCGGCGGCTGCTAGCCGGCAGCGTGGGCTGGAGGGGGTTACCCGCACGCTTGGTGTGTGTCAGGCAGCGCAGAGCAGCGTTTTGGGTGTGGAGCAGCCGCAGTGCCTGTTCCTGAGCGATGTCTGAGCAGATGCTGCCGGATGCTGACGGGGACCCTTTGGCTCCCGTGGTACAGGGGTGTGCTGGATCCTCTCGCTGGCCGGTCTGTGCTATGTATGTCCATCCGTCAGAAGGGGCTCTTGCCCCCAAAGCAGAGTCCCCAGAGTCCCCGGTGCGAGTCAGTGTTTGCTGGTCGTCAGCTTTACGACAATGCCAAGCACAAGTACTGTGACGGCTGCGGCCGCTGCCAGCCCGCGCCGGATGATCAGCTCCTTGGTGGCCATGGTGGTGGCCAGAGGGGACGTGGCCAGTGTGGCTTCTTGGGGCTCCAGCTGGTACGTCGGTCCCTCCATCCTGGTGATGCCCGTGAGCACAACGCCATTCTGTGCATCCACTCCCGCTGCAAGGAGAATGGGGCAGCGTTGCTGAGGGCTTTTGGGGGGATTGAAGGGTTTTTTGGGAGGGTTTTGTCTGAGGTCTGAAAGCACATTACGAGCAGCCCGGAGTGTGGAGATCTCCAGGGCTCGACGGAGCTTCGGTGGGACCTGGTCTCTGCAAGGTGAGAACTGCCCAGGTGCCCCGTCCCTCCAGGTCATCCCCCTGCCAGCCTCCGTCACCCTCCCGAGCCCACCCTCGAAATTACTGTTTTCCCAGTAACGGAGGACATCACCAGTGCTACACTGCACCCCCATTTCGTGGGTTTGTTCCTGGCTTATGTGAATCCTTGGGGACCCTTCCCGGACCCAAACCCACTACCGCACGCAGTGCCGAGCTCCCCCATCCCGCCGTGCCCGGCTCCTGGCCATACCTACACACCCCCGCACCGCCATGGCCGGGGGGTAAGCGTGAGGTGGTGGGGCTGGCCCCGCACCAGAGGGAAGCGCCTTGCAGGAGTGTTCGGGGCCCGGGTTTGGCTCCTCTGGCAGCGGCTGGGTCACTCCTGCACGGCGCTGAGCCTGGGGGAGGGAACAGGCTGGGTTTAGCCGGCAGCACGTGGTGCGGGAAATTCCCACCGAGCAAAGCCAACACGTCGCCTCTCATGGGGTTTGTCTGGCTGGAAATGGCACTGTGTAGGTGAAAGATGCCCGAAATTAGAGATTCTGGCTGGTGGAAACCCCGGACCTGTTGGGGTACAAGGTGATGCTCCGGGCTGCAGGGTTGAGGTAGCCACAGTCAGCCCATCTGCTTTGTGCTTCAAGTCCCCAGCCAAGGATGGCACAAGGTGCAGAGGGAAACCCTGAGGCTGTTGAGCGCATGTATGGGAGGGGGCTGAATACAGGGACGTGGTCATGGGAGCACTGGGTTTTGCTGGGGGCACAGGAGGACAGCCCTGGGCAGCTCTGGCCTGTGGGATCGGGCCCATGATGATGTCTCATCCCGCTGCCATCCCAGCCAAGGCACTGAAGACCTTCCTGCTGGCAGGGCGCGATGCTGTGGGCGCACGGGTTACCTCCTCGGCCGCCTTCCTCCAGTCCATGCGGGAGATGTAGGCGATGAAGCAGGTGCAGAGGATGAAGACGCAGACGAGCATGCTGAGCCACAGGCCTGCGGAGGGCACGCCGCCGTCAGCCGGGTGCCGCGGCCAGAGTAAACCCAACCAAGTCGTCAACTCAGGACAGTGAGTCAAGAAAGGGGATGTCACCGAGGTCAGCAGGGACACGGGGATCGGGTGGCCCTGGGCACCTGCTGTGGGGCTGCCCAGCAGACCTGGCGGTGGTTGCTTTTTCCCAGTACAATTAAAAGCTCTCAGCAGTTGCAGGGACCATCCCAGTCCACCCCAGTATGGCCAGTCCCCAGCCAGGTAGGAGGGCAGAGCCAGGCGGGAGGGTCATGGCGAGCCATCGGTGGAGCTGGGGGAGCCGCATCTACTCACGGGGGATTTGGGAGCATGCAGAGCTGCATGCCCGGGGGTCAGTACCTATGACGCCGATCCTGGCCACAAAGAGCAGCACGGCTCCCAGCGGCAGGCCCACACCGTAGTAGCTCACGGCGTTGAGGATGGCACCGAATTTCTGCTTGCCTATGCCTCTGAGCACCCCGCTGCAGGCGCCCTGCCGGGGAGAGGGAGACGGGCTGGGGCCAGGGCCGGGAGCGATGCCTTGGCCAAATTCAGGGCTCCACCGCTGCCTGGGGGCTGGTGAACCAGCCTGGTGATGAATCAGCTCCCCCCCTCCACCTGGTTATTTCTGTGGCCCTGCCCCGTCCTGTGGGTAGGCATCTCTTTGTGCACTTGGTGTTTTCTAAGGGGTGACCCCAGGAGCTCTGCAGGGTCCCGGTGGGTGAGACGGTGCCCACCCGCAGCCTGAGGGACCCCTGACTGACCCCCTGCGATGCTGCCGCTCAGCACCGAGGTCCCCACCGACCACACAGCATCCCCAGGGACTTACACACATGGCTTCAAACAAGTGGAAGACAATGTAGACAGGTATGACCCAGGACACCAAGTCAATGATCTCCCTGGGGACAGAGAAGAGCCAACGATCACTTTTGGGAACCAGCCTCTGCACACCGGGGCTGAGAGCTGAGGACACTCACTTGTCGCGGGTGAAGATGTATCCCAGCACGTCCTTTGTGGCGGCTAAAACAGCCCCCACAGCTATGCAAAAAGCCCCTGAAAAACAGAGCAAAGTGCTGAGCCTGGCCCAGCCGTGACGGGGAGCTCGGGAGGAGCCGACGGGAGAGCGCGGGGGACACTGGTGTGTGCTGCGGGCAGAGAACTGCAAACGCTCCCTGCTCCTGCTGTGCCTGGAAGGAGCCCCGGCAAAGGCTTCCCAGCACGCAGGCGGCCTGACCTGTGCAGAGCAGGCTGGTGGAGGAGGACCTCTTGGCTGTCTCGATGTCGCCGGCGCCCAGCGCGTTCCCCACCTGCACGCTGGCGGCCGTGCCGAGCCCCAAAGGGATCTGTAACCACAGGGCTGAGGCTCACGTGTGCGTCCGGGTAATGGGGCCATTGCAGCAACAGCTGAATAACCACCCGGCAGAGAGGGAGACGGAGTTCAGGATTTAATTTAAAAAATCTCCGTAGGGATGGATAGGCAGGAGGAGGGAGAGGCTTAAGCGCAGAGGGGGAAGACCGAGATTTGCTGGAGCTGATTTTTGCTGGGTGTCTGTACTGGACTGTCCCTCGGGAGCCCTGGTCGGAAATAATAACCCCCAGCCCTTACCATGAAAGCGACAACGGACACCTCGTAGATGATGGACTGGGCGGAGAGCTCTATGACGCTCAGCAGGCCTGGGGGAGAGGAGGGGGTCAGTGCTGGGTTCAGGTGCTCAGCGGAGAGCCGCTCTCACTCCCCACGACTGCCATGGACGCCGCTTTGGGTCACAACTCCCCCTCTCCGCTGACCTATCAAGAAGCTCCCGATTTCGTAGGTCCACCACTCGATGCACGTCATGAGCATGCTGGGGACAGCCAGGGAGGTGAAGCTGTCCCACTCCAGCAGGCACTCACTGGACCAGCCTGCAGCGAGGAGAAACGTCACCTGATGGATGACCAGACTGGCCACGTGTTACATCCTCGCGAGCACCCAAGGCAGCCAGAGGTGCATTCCTGTTTGCAGAGCTGCCAGGGCAATACTCCTCAGCTCCATAGGACCTCCAGCAGCAAAGCGCGCACATACGAGCTCTGCTGATGCCATCCTGTGGGCCACAGAGTAGTGCAACCCTCAGTTTGTCCCTCCCGGAGCAGAGCGTCTAAGGACAACCTCGTGCTTACGTCTGTGCTCATCCGGCTTTGAGGCTGAACCCTACAAAGCCTCAGCAGAAAGTTTCATTTCTCCAGAATTAATGTTTACTGCCCAGCACGGTGCTCTGCCAACACTTGCGCATGACGTGGTGCCACCGAAGCAGCACCACGTTCCCGGGGCGTACCGGGCTGAGGTTAATATTTCACCATCGCGACTAACAGAATTCATTTGGTAGAAGTGGTGGAAGATTCATGAATTCTTGTGTAAGGCAGGACCCAGAGGGAGCTGGGGAGATGCCCTTACCTCCCCAGGTCTTCACATGGAGTTTCTTGCCTATAATATACAGGAACAAGAAAATGGTTTGTGAATACTGTGCAACGGTGTTGGCCCAGGCAGAGCCCCTGGAAAGGAAATGAGAAAGGTCATCAGCATCCTGCTCACGCCTCCCTAGATCGGGGTGCCAGAGCATAACGTCCCGCTGTGCCCCCACGAGCGCCGGATGCTCGGCCATGCCTGGTGGTGCTGACATCCCTGAAAAGTCCCTTGCCATTGCCAGGTGTTGCGTTTTCCCCTCCGTGGGACGCGGACGCTACTCACACGATGCCCAAGTGGAGCACGTAGATGAAGACGCAGTTTGCAATCACGTTGATGACGTTGCCGATGACCCCGCTCAGCAACAGCGGCCACATGATCATCTACAAAGAGGAGGAGATGGGCACTACGGCACCTTCACAAAAGCTTCGGGAGAGAGGTGTGAAGGTCCCCCCGCCAGTCCTGCACTCAGCAGCTTTCCCAGCCAAAAAATAAACTTCTGATGATGTTGCCTGCTTGGAAAATGAGTGTGTTGGAGGTAAATTCCTGATGTGGGGAAGTGTGGTCCATCAGGGAGATGGATACAACTGGCTGTGGGATGGGGTGATCTCCAGGGACAGAGCTGCTCCGGGGCACCCAGGCGGTGGTGGGGATAAACGCTGCCTCGCCACTGGGAACAGCGAGCGCAAAAACCCCAGGTGGACAGTCGAGGGGAGCCCCGAGCCAGGGCTGACCCTCCATGGGTGCAAGGGCTGCAGGACCCACCTGGTTCTGCAGGTATCTCGTCTCCAGGTTATACAGAAAAACCGCCTGAAAAGGAAATTGGTGGATGAGAAGAGGCCAGCGCTGAGCAGGGGCTGTGCTGCCGCGGTGGAAAATAGGAGCAGGATGGCCAGTCCCCATGTGTGGCCAGCATCCAGGGTGCCCACAGGGACTCACCGGGAGAGCAGGGACAAACGCCATCACGTAGCGCTGGGTTAACCTGGGGGGACACGGGAGGTATGGTCAGCGAGGGGCCACGGCCAACCATCTCCCCAGTCCCACCACGGCACGGAGGGATGAGGCAGTGGTGTCTGGGCCACGGGACCACCCGACCTGGAGACCTCGGGGTCCTGGCGGATGAGGAGCAGGAGCTGCTCGATGTTGATGAGGATGGCGCAGCAGGGGAAGCAGCAGAGCAGGAGGATGAGGGTGGCACGCTGCAGGATCACCCCCACGCGCAGCAGGTTCTTGCTGCCATAGGTCTGCAAGGTGAGAGGACGGTGAGCTCTGCGGTGCTACCAGCACGCTGGGGCTGGCGGGACGGGGACCCCACAGAGCATGGAGCAGCTCTGACCACCCGGGAAGGATTTGGTATTTTAAGGGGAGCGCAGAGCTCCCTGTTACGGTGGACAAGATTCCCAGGTTGCAGGTGCAGCCGGGGTGCAATGCAGCACCTGGACGGCATCAGCCAATGCTGGAAAACCCTGTGTCTCCAGGACAAGTGCCAGCATCTCTTACCCACCTGCGATATCAAGGTGTCACATGCCGAAGACAAACCATAACCTACAGAGATGGCAGTAACATTTATAACCTGGAAACAGGAGATTAAAAAAAAAGAGCGTATGAGCATTTAAGACTTTTAGGTAGGGAGAGGGGCTAAAAGGAAAAGTGGGAGTCTGAAATCTCCTCTGTCCTTGTCTGCGTCCGTTCCCGTATCCCGTCCCAGCGTCAGCGGGTGGGAGCTGGTGCCCGGCACCGGGGCAGCCCCCGGGAATGCTTACAGCGATGGCCAGCGTGACGGAGGCCAGCTCGACCTTGCCCAGGTGGCCGCAGAATATGGAGCTGACGAGGTGTATCAGGAATATCAGCAACTGGATCAGGATCTAAGCGTGGGGAAGAGGAGAGGCGAAGGTGAGAGATGGAGGTGAGCAGAGGCGGCCATGCCGGGGGGAGACCTCCAGGCCAGAGCACGGCATGGGATGGGAGGGGAAGGCGGCTGTACGCATCCAGCCGAGTGCATGTAACCAGTCAAGCAACCCAATCCCCCAACACGTCAGGTGAAGCTAATCTGAGGTTTCAAGCCCCTTTCCAGGTGTTTAGCAGCACCCCGGGTCCATCTTCTCCGGGAGCTGTTGGAGGTCTCATGTCGGCTGGGCTCCGCTGGCTACGGGACCCGCTCCCCAGGGTGCCCGCGGCATTGGGCTGTGGTTGCAGCCACCCCAAAATGCCAGTGCTCTCCTCCTGGGGTCCTTACCAGCGGCCCCGCCAGCACCAGCAGCTTCTTTGCATCCTCCCAGAAATTGTCCGGGACCAGGCGCTGAAGCCAGCGGCGTTTCTTCCCGCAGCTGCCGGGTGTGAGATCGTGCTGGCCAGCGGCCATCGCCTCGCTGAAGCCATTCTCCTCGGGGAGGTTCGCCTGCTTCATGCTGCCGCTCTGCCAGGGGAATGAAACAACCCTCTTCCTCCGCGCTCTGTTAAAACCACCCTGCCAGGGTGAGCAATGTGTAACCACGGTGGGGTGAACTTCAGCCGGGGCTGGGCGAGCCGACTGTGTGCTCCCTGCAGTCGGCAGCCGGGTTGGCGATGGGAAGTGCAGGCAGTGGGTCAGGGCAGGGCACGGAGTCGGGAGCCCCGTGAGAGTCCTGTGCGCCGCTGCGGGCAGGGCGGAGGAGCCCGGACGTGCGGTGCAAGGTGCTTGCTGCCTGCCCCGAGCCAGTGTAGGGACTGAGTCTTCACAAATCGCTCCCGCGAGCCCTCCTACCTCTCTCCTGCTTTGCCGCGGCTCCGCCGGCCGGTGGGCTGGAGGGTCGTCCTCCTCTTCCAGCAGCGATGGAGGATTCATAGGTCCATGTGCGGTCTCCTGTGAGCTGCTGCTTGCAGTGGCGGGCCGCTGCCCGTCTCAGCCCCTCTCATCACAGCGCGGCAGTGGCCAAGACAAGCCGGCCCCATTGGCTCCAGCTGTCGGCCTTGCACAGTACGGTACGGCAGCATCAGGTTTCACCGGCACCGCTCTGCCAGGCCAAATATAGCATCCTGCCTTGGCCCACGGCAGGGTAGGGGAGCTGCCGCCACGGCACAGACCCTCTCCTGTGCAGAGCGGGAGGTGGGCTCTGGTGGGATGGCGTAGCCCACAGGGCAGAGCGAGGCAGGCTTCCTCCTCTCCCCAGGCTCTGATCCCAAAGCTGCCTCGACTCTGAGCAGGGCATAGTCTGCCACATCCTCCCCGTATCTGGGCAGGGGCTGCTGAGGTCAGGGTTGATGGCTGTTTCAAGCTCCTTTATGTCACGTCTTTTCATTCCCAGCCTACAGGCAACCAGTGCCAGGAGAGTTGTGGGGCGACAGGGAGGAGCCGTGCACCAGCTGTATGCAGTATTCACCTCCAAGGGCTGAGCACGTGCCAGTGGCAGAGGCAGTGGCCTCACAGCTGTCACACAGCTACAGGTAAGAGCCTGGGACTGGTCCCGAGGGGCTGAGTGCTGGGGTGGGTGGGCAGTGCTGGGGCATCTGCATTCAGACATACGGCAGTTCCTTGACGGCTCTGTAGGGCTGTGCACCACACCACCCTCTCCCATGCGGCGCAGCAACAGTGAGGGAGCATCAAGGTGCACAAGCCCTGCTTGTACCTGAGGGGAGTGGTGTGCTCTGTGAGCCCAGCTAAAACAAGCCCTGGGCTACCGCTGCACCCAGAGCCAGCCCGCCACGCTGCACAAACCAGGTAGACATCTCCTCTCCAACAGTTCAGTCATGCCAATGACCCGGGTCACGCTCACACCACATTAACAGCCCAACATTTACTCAGAAAACTTTATTGTATCAAAATCCCACCTTACAAAAGTGCAAAGAAGAGTTGCTTTAGGCCCTGTGCCTGCCACACAGGAGGGAGAGCAGGGCCAGCAGCAGTCAGAGCAGTCAGCCATCATCCAACAAAATGAGCCTTGCTCTGTGCTGCGGCAGTGGTAGCGAGTGGGCTCTGCCACGCCGAGATGCTGGCACAGGTTGGTGCGTGAGGAAACACGCTGTGGGCAGCAAGAGCCTCTGCCATTAGCAAATGACATGGACAAATGGCCCCAGGGAGTAGGAAGCAGGACAGCAGCAGAAGGTCCCTGTCTCCTTCCCAGGGCCAGCCCTAGGATACACTCCCACCTACCACGAGTGACATCCTGGTGCAGTGCAGGAGAGGGACCAGCTCTCAAGCACCTTCATCCCAGGTGCCACATCCTCACCCCCTTAAGAACTCTGCGTGTGGGATAAAATATTGTGAGTTAACCAGAAACTGAGCAAAATGACTCTTTACAAGGACCTGAGGGGGAATTCCTTCCCCCACACCATCTTCCTGGGACATTACCACATGTCCTCCTGCTCTGTGCACAGCTCCCCAGTGTCACTGGTTCTAGCCATTGCCGGTCAGGAGCCGGACCAGTATGCCCACCAGCAGGACAGCGATGGCGGCGGCAGCAGCCAGCATGCGGCGGATGATCAGGGCCCTCCACACCCCAGCGGGAGGAGCAGGGATGACAGCAGGCTCCTCCTGTGTGATGAGCTCGTGGTCAGGTTGCCTCTCACCTCCCACGATGCTCTCAGGCAGGACCACAGTGTCCACGGTGTCTGTGTCAACGGAGATGTAATCTGTGCAACAGAGAGGCAAGTACTGCAGGGAAGCCGAGCTGCAGAGTCAGGGGAGCCCAGTCTGATGCCGCACAAGCGCTAGTGACAGTCCCGAGGGTCCTTTCCCAAGGCTCTGGGACACTGGGACATGCCGCAGCAAAGTGGCAGATGTTCCCAGGTAAGGCAGACACTGGCTGGCAGTCCAGGCTCTTCCCTGAAGCAGCCAGGGTGGTGACAGGGATAATGGGGTATCTTGTACCCCATTCCTAAGTACAGAAGTGCCACTGGCCTGGGACCAGCACCAGACACTGTGCTCCTTCCAGCCACCTCAGCCTGCAGGACAGACACGCAGCTGCCACGACTGTGAAGGAAAGGAAGCGTTGGGTGGAGAATTTGGGCTCCCTCCCTGTTGTCAGGCCCCGTTACATACCCACAGCAGATGTTTTGTTAGCAGCTGTGCCATTGGAGTTCACATCTTCCAGCTGTTTTTTCAGTCCAGCTCGGACTTGAGCCTGAAAACACCCAGAAGAGTTGCTCTTCTCAGAGCAAGGACATCCTGCCCAGCCAAGCAAACCTGAGCCTCCTCCCTCCACTCTCCCAAAGCAAGCATGCTCAGCACCAAATTGCTCCTCTGCTACAGGAGAGGGATAGATCCCACTTCACTTTTGCCTCCCCCCAGAGGGCTGTGGCATTGTCCTGGGACAGGAGCTCACCTAGCACCTTTTAAGAGTTACAAGAGAGAAGCACAAGTCTCACCTCTTCTGCAGCTTTCTTCCAATCCATGCGCATGACAAAAGCCGAGAAGGAAAGGGCTTGCAGAGAGATGCAAATGATCATCCCCACCCACAGACCTGCAGGATGGAAAGTTACTTCAGGGAGGGCTTGAAGAAAGCCTGCTTTTGCCAGCCGCTGCCAAAATGCCCAAGGACTTCAGTGAGTCAGATTATCACCCCGTGTCTAACCCAGTCTCGATGGGAGAGCTGCTCTGAGGGGCAGTGAGAGGAAACAGCTCCTGGGGGAGTCCCATGCTGGGAGCAAGCCTGGATTTACTGGGACATCTCAGCCCCATTTGCTGGAGGCTACTCAGAGCCTGCCTCAGATAAACACTTCAGTGTGCAATCCAGCCCCACCAAGCCAAAGGAGGATCCGAGCACAAGTTCCAGGGCTGAGCCTTTGCTCAAGGCACAGGGTTTGGCCCAGCAGAAGCAGTGCTGGAAGCTCGTACAAAGCCAGACTCCCAATGCCAAACGGAGGACACACATACCCAACACCCCCATCTTGGCCGCAAACATCAGTGAGATGCCGATGGGCAGGCCGATGGCGTAATAGCCGATGGCGTTGGCGATAGCACCCATCTTCTGCTTCCCTGTGCCCCGCAGCACGCCGCCACAGGTCGCCTAAGGAAAGCGGGCAGAGGGATCAATACATGGGACAGCACGTGCCATGGAAGGTACCGCCGCAGGAGCTCTGGGCTATGGCACGGGCCTGTGAATAGGGGAACCCACAGCACTGTCCCGCAAAGCCAAGAGGGACCAAAGCTGCATCACAGAGCACACAGTGCAGGGCTCCTCTTGTTCCAGCTGCCGACCCAGGCGCAGAACGTGGAGCTGTCTGCAGTCTCCGAGAGGCATGCCAGCGGTCCCCATAGTGCTTTCCACACTGCCTGGGTTCCTCTCCCAGGGAGATGACAGGAGGAAACAGGCTGAAATTATTACCTAACAAGTTGTATGAGCACTGCTGCTATGCTGTGAATACCTGATATCTCTGAAGATCCAGCTGCTCACTTGTGCTGCTCTGACAAGCTAATAAAAAGCTAAAGCCTTGCCAGGGCGAAAAGAGGGAGAAAGAACTGGGTTGTTTGCAGCAATGCTAACAGGCAACTACAAGCACAGGGGACACTGAGGTGCTATAGGTAATGCAAGTAGCTGTTTTGGCAGTTTTATCAGTTTGCTTCTCATTTTAACAGATGAGGAGTGAGCTAGAGGCAGCAATACACCCTCCGTTGCACCCCAAGCTGCAGAGAGGAATCGCTCCACATGCTGGAATACTCACTGCTGCTGCATCAAACAAGTGGAACGGAGCAAAGATGATCATCACTTTGGACACCAAGATAACGATCTCCCTGTTGGGAAGATGTACGTACTGATCAGGGAAAGCAGCACGGTCTGGTCCCGAGGGACTCTGGTTCTGACAGATCTCCCTCGGCCAGCTGCAGAGCCTGATCCCAGCCCATGAGACCTGAGGGGATGTGTGCAGCTTGGCTACCACCATGGTAGTGTCCCAGTGTCAGAAGCCTCTGTGCTGCCCAGTGACACTGGGCAGTGGGGAGAAAGCTTTGGGGAACATGTTTGCCAGATGGACGTTTATGAACTCTATCTGTCAGCAGCTTCTGGGATATAAATCACACCCTCCAAGAAGGTAATAATACTCAAAAAAAAGCTGTTAACCCACTTGTCATTGGTGAAGATGTATCCCACCACGTCCTTTAGGGTTCCCAGTAATGTTGCAACCACCACAGCAAAAACTCCTGAAAGAAAAAGAAATAGTCAAATTGCTTGCCTCAAGGGCAGCAAGTCCTACTCCTTTATTCCCCTCTGCAGGACCTGGGCGGACCTGGGCTGACCTGTGCACAGCAGCGCAGTGATGCACGACGTCTTGGCTTGCATCACATCCCCTGATCCCAAGGCATTGCCCACTCTGACACTCGCAGCCACACTGAAGCCCAGAGGTACCTGAGTAGCAGGAGACAAGGAGGAGGTGAGTGGCAATAGAGCCTGCAGCAATTCTCTTCCCTGGTAGGGAATTTGGGGCAAATCAGCATTGCTGCAGTAAAGGGATTTTCTATCTGCAGCACACCCCTGATGTGCAGCTGAACAGCAGACCTGAGAGTCATCACCTGCCTGGTACCAACTCCTGCTTCCCTCCCCAGCCTTGATCTGCAGGGCCATTGTTTGGGGGCTCCTCCCAGGCTGATCTTGGTTTAATACACCCAGCCCTTACCATGTACGCTGCACAGGAGAGCTCGTAGATGACAGCCTGCGCGCCCAGCTCCACCACACTGAGCAGCCCTGGAAAAGAGTCATCACTTCCTTCATTAGGGCAGAATTAAACTCCTCCTTTACTGACAAGGAGGCAGTGACGACAGGGTTCCCATCTAACAGATGCCGCGTCCTGCAGAACCAACCCTGCAGGCGAGGAGGCTGCTGGCAGGAGGTGCTCTGGGGACACACTCAAGAGGCAGCCACCAGAGCAGGCATGGCTGGAAGATGACCTGTTGAACCAGAGGAAAAAGAGGATTTGGACTCACCTGCCAGGAAACTCCCGATCTCAAAAGTCCACCATTCAATACACATCATGAGCATGCTGGGTACCGCCAGCCAGATAAAGGAGCCCCAGTCCAGGAGGCAGTCCCTGGTCCAACCTGCAATGAGACGGTGAGGCAGAATGAATGCACGTTTTCTGGACACTGAGGACAACCACCAGAAGCCATAGCTCCCAGGACATCAGCTTAGTCTTGCTGTACCACGGTGCATTTCTGACCCAGGGTGATCAACAAGAACGTACTGGGGGTTACAGTAGGGCCTTGGGGTTGTGGCTACAGCATCTACCCACCATTGAGGGGAGGGTAATCCCTTTGTCAGACCTATGCCGTGGGTGCTGGTGACAGTGCCAAATCCCCAGGGCCAGACACTGGTATTTTGAAGGATTAAGCTATGAACAGTACCTCCCCAAGTCTCCACGTGGATCTTCTTCCACCACACGTAAAGGAAGAGGAGAATGGCCTGGGTGTACTGAGAAACAGTGTTAGCCCAGGCAGAGCCCCTGGGGAGAGAGATACAGGCAGATTTCAAACAGCATCCTCCTCCACCACCTCCTCAGCTACAGCAGAAGAGAGCTGGTGGCACCCCTACAAGCCTTGCTGCAGATATGGGGCAGATCCCTCCAGCCTTCTCTTTCCAGGTTGGTTGGCTGGGGGCAGAGGGCAGCAGAATTGGGCACCCAGGACACCCCTACAGCCCCGAGCAAACCCCTGCACCCAGGGAGAGGCTGTCACCTCCTCTGCTCACACTTACACCATGCCCAGCTTCAGCGCATATAGGAAGAAGGCGTTCATGG